>NW_025767101.1:303355-849771 GCF_003918875.1 Haliotis rubra
CTTCGCCTTCCCCTTCTTCAGCGTAAAAGCAAGCAAGTAAGCAAGTAAAATTTTACCCAACCTCCCAATAATAATTCAACAACAACCCCTACAACCTCCTTACTAATACCCAGCACATACCCAGGAAGAAAAGTAATGGACCGGAGGCCGGTGAGCACCGTAGGGGACCCACTCCGTTCAAAGCGGCCAATCTGCGTTCTTTTGTCCTCTGATCTGGCCGCACATCACGCTTCGGAATAAACTTTGCGACAATGTGGAAAACAACATAAGATAATGTGCACCAAGACAATAAGACTAAAATGATTTTATAAGAGGACTAGTAGTTATGTTCAGTGACTGATATGGTTATTCTCGCAGTCAGAGTAATGACAGAATCTGTAATGTGATTTATCGAATTAGGGTTCCAGGTTTGATCAGGAGTTCTTTACTTAATACCTTTCACACAAGACAATATTTTGAAGTATTGTGATTAACGCCCCATGATCTTAGGGTAAAGCCGACTTTATCCAAAGTTACCTGATATGCCTGTACCAGAATAAAGATGTTGTCCACACCCAATAGCAAAGCACAAGCGAACGCACAACCTCGATGATGATGAGTGTTGCTGGCTGGCCCACGAGCTGAAATAAAGCCTTAAATGAACACTCACAGACAGAATAATCGCCAGACCCATCTTTATTTTGAGTCAACCTGAGGAAGAGACAGAGGGACTTTGTATTTCGAAAGTAACAGGAAGTCAGTCAGTTAACAGAAACCTGCCATGTATCATCCAGGGTCCTGATCCATTAAAGTTACTTAATCTGTCAATCCTATAGTTTATCATAGGCTAATTAACGTCGCATGTGCTTACAGATAAACTTTAAGGATCGGGACCCAAGCGACACCAGAATTGGTTCATACACTGGACAATTGTTAAAAGAATGGAACCGATCTTACGGCATGACAAGCAAAGATTAATCAATTTGGCTCTTCCACCACCTTAAGATGAAATACAACAAAGGTAATACACACCATGGAGTAAAATCATTGTACCGAAGCTTAGTCCAGATATAGAAAACGTTGTCAGCATTTCAAGAAACTTAACTTACCGGTTTCGTCTCAGATCAAAGAAATTTCAGCCTACGAAATTAAATGAAGTGAAATATTTTGATTTCACGCTTAATAGCAGTTCAGTTTGACAACTTCATCTCTCTACATGTGGATGAAAACAGATACAAAAGTTGTGGTCATTGAGACTTTAAACTTCACTTAGTGAAAAACTTCAAATACAGGTGATCGTTTCCATGACCATCCTGGGGCCTGGTTAAGGAAGTAACTCTGTGCAAGAGTTAATTTGGTCCATTAAGACCAAATGGTCGGTACTCAATTTTGAGATAACCTCGCTCAAATACAATTCATGATAATGATGAAAATTTTATGTCAGAGCAAACTGTATGAAGAAAAAAATGACAAACAGGACTCAAATCAACAGGAATATCAATTTTGAAACTGGAGGTGACTTACAAAGCACCTGGCACAGGTGTTGATCTTGCATAAGGGCTTCAGGGAGATATAGGCAAACATGATGAGGTAGCTTTAGGAGGACAATGATCAGCCAGAACTACACTCCTCGGTTGATCTCATCCTGGATTGAACGCCGGGAAAAGCAATGATCGAGAGCTAAATTGAACAATGAAATGTTATGTTGTGTTATGGATACAGCCAACGCTTCAATAACATTTCTTGACACATTTCACCTGTTTAACACTGAAAACAAAACAAGGATTGCATGAAGGAGTTATTTCTTCATCCACATTACACTGAGCTGTCAAAATGTTCCTTCTTCATTACCCCATCAATGCTAAAAGACATCAAACATACTCCTGAGACAACAATGGAGATACTGGCAAAAACCTTCCCTCACAGATCACCGACTATTATAATTTTCCTGACATTAATTTTTCACGCTTTAGCTCTAAGGAGAAGGAAAACAAAATGTTGTAATCGGCACCGCCCCAGTGATGTGACGCTTAACCTCGCTGTGAAGGGAATGCGCGATATTGGGAAGAGCTTCCTCATTAAAACATTGTGGAATTCGCCCCTTACAGTGCGATGTCATGCTTACCTCCCGAGGAGAAGGCACAGACATGTTGGGGTTGGAGTAACTCTTCATGAATTTGAGATACTCTGATTCCCACGCTTCGTCTTTAGCTGCTGTTCGCCTCGTTCACATGGTTGTTGACCAGGAATGATATAACCAGTGCAGCAGCATTATGGTAGTTCTCACTCGTTGACAGAAGCAGCGGTTACCACTTCACTAGAATAAAGGTGGGGAAAACACCAGCTTTTATCATGTATTACATGACCATTACAGTATTTTACCAGGACTCCATGCTATTTTTGCAGACAAATCCGGGAGAAATCACCTACAATCGAGTTTAAATGTGTTTTAAATGTCAGGATGGAATTTTTAAATAAAAACATTTCACATTTCCATTAAACGTGAAAACTGTCAAACAAAACATAAATGCCTTTTGGTTTCTATTTAGTTATGAAATGCGCCAACTCAAAAATAATCATAAGTGCAACATGATCGTGATAAAAGTATTCTTTGAAATTCTTTAAATTCAAGTTTGGAAAATGTACCGTATCTGTATTAAGGTCAAATATTGGCCTCTGGGCAAGTCAGGTCAATCTCTTCAAAACTAAGCCCCATCAGCTGACATCAGTATCGGTTAACAGTATATTCCTGTAACCTCCACCCTGTAATGAAGCCGGGTAGTTCAGTGGTTTAAGCCGCCACTCGTCATCACCAAGATCCGGTTCGACCCCACATTAAGTACAATGAGTGAAGCCTGCCTCTGGTGTCCCGCCTCAATATTGCTGGAACATTGCCAAAAAGTCGGCGAAAACCAAACTCAGTCATGTCAGTCAGTCCATCTGTACCTACCGACATACCTCCACCGAAGCCACCTGTGGAAGGTGGTGCCTGGCCCCGTCTTTAGGCATGAGGTGTGGAGTTTGGTGGTGCTCATTCAACGATGCAGGGGCTTTGCGGACAAAAAGAACTCAGGCCACAGAAGAATCACATTGCAGGTGGGAGACGACAGGGTTCATGGAAGATCCTCAAACCATATATATCTCAATTGAAGTTAGCTTCCTTTCAAAGTCACAATCCTGGTATGATCTTGAAATTTTTCCCAGACTTGGGCGGGAGGAGTGAGTGGGTGAGGAGGAGGAGGAGGAGGAGGGAGGGTTTGCGCAGTACAGATGCGTGCCAAGATGCTTAACAAAGTATTTTAGACATTGGTCTTTATTTTTAGGTTAATTTACTATAATTTTACTAGATGGAAAGCCATTTTACTCAGTCAGGTTACCTGATATTATAATTTTTGTAAGTTCAAAAGAAAAGAAAGCAGCCATTGGAGTGAGGAGGAGTGAGTAAGTGAGTTATATTACATCGCTTTTTAGCAATATTCCAGCTAATATCAATGGCGATCTCAGAAATGGGCTTCACACATATGCGCCCATGTGGGGACTCAAACCCAGGTCTTCAGCGCGTGACAAGCAAATGCTCTTAACCACTAGGCTAACACACCACCCCCTCCAAGACTTCAGACATCTCAAGCAATCTTGGCTATATTGTATGTACCTTGGTCAATGAACATTGTATGACAAGCAGTACTAAGGATCAGAGATCTTCAATTATTACAGTAGAGGAAGTGGTCCAGGTAATCCTACACAAAGAAAACCGGTTTCCGTCGCTACTGGACTTGTCCAGCATTTCATGCGAAGCTCCTAGTAGTACTGGAAGATACTCTGAATGGTACAGTTGGGGTATACTGGCGCTTCATGGGCTGGAAGCAAACATCCTGCAGACTCACGGTGTCGTTGCCGAAGCTTTGTTGTCAGATGCTCCAGCAGTGTTCTGCGCCCTCAGAACCTGGGAAATAATATTAAACACACACTTCCAGCATTTAAATATCTCGGACCCTATAGGTTCCAAATGAAACTGCCATTTTGAATCTGAATGAGGATTTAGATCACAAAGGAAAATGCAGTACTCCACCTCCTCAAAAATATGCTGAAGCTTAATCATTCCTGAAGATCTCTCTCTTCAATCGCATTGGCCAAACTAAAGACATTTGGCATTACAGATTAGACAATACTTTGCCCTGTGGTACAGAACTCAATGACACAGCAAAACCATTTCATTATCACATCATCAATACATATATCATGTATCATTTTAATTTAATCAATACCATGTTAATGACATCACTAACCCTGCTAACAGATGTATCAAATTATTTTGAGCCTAATTTTACTGGATTTCTCTTACCTGATGCAGGAACTCTTTATCAAAGACAGCTGGGAAGTATTCATACTTGTGGATGGAGGCGGAAGCTTGTACTCCTTGAATGGTTGCCAGTCCAGGGTGATGATCACCCGTCTCAACTCGGGTACCGGCCTCGACACAGACATGGACAATAGGCATACTGGCATTACACAGCAAAATGCTTTTCAAAACACCTGTGTTATAATATTTTTCATATACATGGTATATTGGGTAAAACATTTTGAAAAGTGCTGCTGTCAAATTTCATGGTTACTTGTGTTGTTTTAACCTGAAATCTACAATGATGGGATCCCTTTAAATTGATTGACAAAATGGTAGACCACAGAATTTTTTTTTCTCATGCCATCTCTCCATGACTACATAATGGCTTAACTGATCATGTACATACAGTATTACTTTCATCATCGTCGTAGTCAATAATATCTGTACGTACAATCATCAAAGACTTTAGCTTTGCTAATATTTTATAGATTGTCCTTTTAGTTCGCTTAGTTCATTGTATGGGAATGCACTGCAGCAGATCACCTGTACCAAAATGTAGAATCCTTTAATTCAGGTTGGCTGAATAGAAAGTCCACTTTATGCAACCTCCTACAGTGTGCTTGACCTATGTTCAGAGGTATTGTTACATCAGAATGTGATTTTAATGAGATTTGGTCTACAAAGCCATTTTCAACACCTCAGACAATTTGAAATATTACTTGAAGCTGTAGTTCATAATTATTAAACACAGATATCTGTGAAGGGATCTGTATAAAATGGGACCCAGCTACGTTGCTTAATCTGTAACCATGGTAAACTACAAACTCAACCAATACCTAAGATTCCCCATTACTGTAAGAGTTTTCCTTGGTCATTTATCATAACAACAGCTCCTTTCAATATCTGTCAAAAAGGTTTACTGAATCACCACCAAGTTGAATTACAGCTTTTTCAGGCTATATCACTATTAGTGGTTTCACTACCGGCTCTTACACTACACACTTTTACATGTTGGGTTGTACTCTTGCATCACTAATCAGGAGTATTATATACCCTGCACTCTAACCCTTTGAATTACTGAGCAGGAAACAAGTCTTTTTCTTACCAGTCGCTATATGCATTAATTCGGTTCATTTTCATTCATTTTCACACTGGAATATAGCTTTCACATACCATGTATGGTGCATTGTGTGTATACTAAAACCTGCCTATAAATTTGTACAAACCTGTAGACGTTGGCGACCCTTTGAAGTAAAGTCCCTCCCTGGGGTACATATGCTACTAAAATGTCCATTTTAACATACCTGGCGACAGTTGTAACAATATTTCAATAAAAATATTTTACCAAACAAAAACTCGACATGTTTAGTGAGACCACTTCTATAGGGCAGCCTCATTGGGGCCCCAGCCAAGAGCAGGTAATCTCTGGCTGCTACTCCTCATACCTCACGCTTTACGTTGAGCTGTTGTCAGACAGAATGAGGGAGGGTGGAATTCAGACTTCAAGGAGGACTTTTGCTTTAAAAGAATTCATAACTCTACAGGTTTGTACAATTCTGGTTCAGAAGAAGTCCTCTTGGGGAACACATAAGCATAATAAAGACTCTAAACGATGGCTTAATTAGTGAGCGTATTCTGTTCTGGCTAACATTCCCCTAGTTCAATCGAAGGCATTACCGAAGCCGAGAGAGAGGGAGAAAATACACTTACTGAGTCGCTCGACCGCTGATGTTAATCAGGCGGGCGTAGCAAGGCTGCGGTATAAAGAGCCTAGCTTATACGCTTTTGGCGATTTTTAATGACGACATAAGTCCTGCATCTATCCCCTACCATCAAAATGGGAAGGAATGTATGGACAAGTCCTAAAATGATACCATTCATAATCCCAAACCAGCTGCTGGTGCAGGGAAGAAAAACAGTGGATACAGCGTGGTGACAACGCTTAGAGCCAATAAAATCGTAAAACCATTTCACCAATCTGATACCGGCCACCAACAAAAATTGTGGAATTTTATAAAACCTAATAACGCCAGGAAATAAAACAATCGCGGGACTTCTCAAAAGCTCATTTGCCTAGAGAGTCACTTATTAATCGCCCACTGGTGAGAACTGTCTGGCCAAACTGAGCACATTCCCGAGTGTTTGGTCCAGTTGATAATGGCGGATGAACGCATCTTCGGTCGGCTCCAAATACCTTAGATGTCGCCACCGCCCTAACTCAATGAGCCTTTTAACCCATCAGGAGAGAGTTAACCATTTAGACAAGCCACATAGATATGGTCTGCTTGTTCACGAAGACCAGCCTTACCACACTGCCATAATATAAATGGCTGCTTATCTTTCCTGATAGCAGCTGCCTCGCTTGATATAAGCCTTGAGAGTGTGTTAATGGACATTCTAGACGCGGAGCACGTCAAGAGAGGTACCGGCGATGGAGGCTGAGTGAAAGCTGGCAGTCTGCTAACAGGGCCGCTATGTGAAAGGCGCAATGCATCTTAGGATGGTAAGAGTCTGGCAACCAAATACTGACTCTGTCTTTGTGAAAGGCAGTCAGAGCAGGAACCTCAGACATCGCGATGGATATCGCCTACCAGCCGGCCAGATGTTAATGCCTACAAGAAAGGCAGCCTTCCAACTTAACAGCTGGAGCGAAAGAGGGACGGGGACTAACTACCGGACAGTCGGATTTGATTCTGTCCACGCCTTCGCCAAAAGCTGCAGTAACAAGAGGGTGCTGACTCCAAGAGAGCACCGCCGGCAGGTACATGGAAGGCAGAGATCCTTTGAGTAGCCCCGGATAGTAGACGCCGCTAAGCCGCTCTCTAACCGAGACTGTAAGAACTCCAGTACTTCAACTACAGTTGAAGAAAAGGGATCGAGACTCCTCTGCTGACATTAATTAGCGCTGCATAATGCGGCCCATCTATCCCTCATCTTAAATAAGTATCAATCTTCTCCGAGGAGCCAGAATTGTGTCTGCAACTGGTGCGGCGGAATCCGCCGCTTGAGGAGATTCCTCGACAGTGGCCAGCCACCCCACTGAATCCTGAGATTCGGTGTGGCACTCCAGTTCTGGGATAGTAGGTCCGAAAGTGTTTTAGTACATGAGGCTGGAGCCTGAAACCCAAGTAGTGCACCGAAACCAGCTTTGAGTCGACCAAAGAGGTGCAAGGAGCAATGCGTAAGAAGTCGAAGCTGGTTGGGTGGGCAAGCCGCAGAGTGATCTTGAGAATCAGGGTACTGGGCGGAATGCCTACAGAACCCTGCCCGGCCCAATCGAACTGGAAAGCGCCCGAGGCGGCGATTTCGGATCGGGTATCCGAGAGAAAACACTGGAATTCACCGCCCCCCCCAGAAGCTGGTTTCAGATCCACCTGAACGCACCAACAACTGGGAGATAATCCCCAATATCTCCTGATTGAGCATCCACTAAAGGGCCAGGATACGCAGAGCCGCTGGGCTCTGCCCTAACGTTGTCCGCCTCGGGAGATAAAACAGGCATCACCCGTGATGTCTAACTGGCTCGCATCCAGAGCAGAAAACTGCCATGCTTCCTGCAGGAGGGACGGGAAACTGCATCGCCCCCGCTTCAGGATAAAGGTCATCGCCACTCATCTCTAGACGAACCACACGGCCCGAACCTCGCTTCCTAGAAGTCGTTCAACACTCAACCTGACTGTTTCACTTCTAGCATATTGATGTGCAGTTGAGCCTCAGCTTCAGCACTACAGGCCTGGAGATCGACAGGTCGCCTGTTAACGCTGGCTGGACAAGTCAACACGTACGCAAAGTTACAACAAATCATGAATGAAAAAAGTCATGACGTAAGATTCCAGCTAGCCTGCGGGCTAAAAAGAAGGAACCATACATACAGTATTTCTCTGACTCTTTCTCACTCATTTTCTATTGTAGTATCAGGCTTAAGTCTTTTCTGGAACATGCACTAATCGCTCTAGTCAACGGCCAGCATGAAAAGTGAGGTATCGTGTTAAGTTTAGTTACTTGCTCTTTGGTTGCAGGGGGCCCTGTGAGGGCCCTATAGGGTGGTCTCACTAAACAAAACAAAGCTTTTGCTTGGTAAAATATTTTATTGAAATATTGTTGCCAACTGTCGTGAGGGTATTTTAAAATGGACACATTTTAATGCTTATATGTACTTCAAGGAGGACTTCTTCTGAAAAAGAATACCATGGTTACCATATTTTTTCATGCTTAGGACACATCAATGATAAGACTCCATATCATACTCGTGTTCGTTTGTCAACTTACTGGTCATGTAGCTTCACGCAAATATGGATTTTCAACTCAAATTTCAAAACCCAGCAACCCGTGAACGCCCAGGTTAGAATTGACTAGCGTAACCCATGCTTGTCGTGAAGAGGCTTAATAAACTGGATCGGGTGGTCAGGCTCACTGACTTGGCTTGACATATGTCGTGATCCCAATTGCATAAAGTTGATGCTCATGCTAGTCGAATTACCGGATTGTCTCGTCCAGACTCTCAATTATTTACAGACCGCCATATGGTTGGAATATTGCAGCAATGCTGAGCGTGGTGTAAAACTAAATTCACTCACTCACTCCATATCTTGGTCAGTGATACATGCATATTGAGTGACATGGCCTCGCATAGGTGTGTCACCATGAGAGCTTCAATGATTCCCAGCTCTAGTGTCAGTTCAGGCTTCAATAAACATAACAATAGCAGTTATTGCGAATTTGCAAATTTTCAATCAAGTTCGAACCAGATAATTCTGGCCAGCGCTTGATATTACTGGCAACGCCCCACAATGAAGTACAATGACATGCAGTGGAATTTCGCCTGAAATCTTTCTATTATCAAGTTCCCAAAAGTGTTTCAGGTTTAAGAGAAGAATTATTAACAACTCACACAAAATGGTTGTCAAAGTATTCCTTTTCCTGTCGAAAGCACCTGCTATCTGGAGCCAATTCACAGTTTGATCGGGCTTATCGTGGTGACCTGGAACAGCTTATACCACCAAGCAAGATGGCAATGATGACAGCACTGGACGCCAAAAATCCATAAATGGGTGTCTGGCAATAATATAGTTCCCAACCACTGCAAACCTTTCTCAAACATCATCTCCATCTTAGCCTCCAAGCTTCTCAGTGAATCCTAGCTGATCCTTCCTGATGGAGGAGAAGGAATTTCTCCTCCTCTTCTTCTTTGCCCTGGTCATCAATCCTGTAGATTCGTTCCCCGCTTTCATCTTCCCTCATCAATCTCTATCCAGGGAGAGCGAAGTCCTGCACAATGATGTTGTGAGCAAATCGCATACACCCAAAGAAGGATATGAAGAAGATGAAGATGGCTCCCATGACAAAAGCAGTAGCCATCGATGTGAAGGATCTTCCAGGGCTTTGGTGGTGGAGGTGTGGGATCTGGGCGCATATAATATGTCCGCATTGTGTCCTGGCAACTGCAGGGATTGGAGTCAGTAGTCAGAGCCTGGAGAAATTCAGGGATGATTTTTACTGTAAGTGGTTCCAGTTCCGGAAGACCTTCCTAAGGAGTTTCCAAGATGGAAGTTTATCTGGAAAGGTAACTTCGTCCATTTGCCTGTGCCACCCATGAAGTCCAGCCAGTTCTGAGGTGTGCACTCGATCAGCAGTTTTACCCACACAGGCTACCCAAGGCTCGCTCATTAAGCACTGGGCATCTGCACGCCTACACGAAGTTCAATCACGCCATTGGCAAATGATGGAGACACCAGGCAGTCCACAGACTTCCCCACGGCACCGTTCCTTTGGCAGTAGCATTTTTGGTGGTTTCAGTTGTATTGATGCCAAAACCTGCTATGGTCTGGGGCACATGTGAAGTAGCAGTACAAGTTGACAAAGTTGTGGAAGCAGAAGGGCATCGTGAAAGCACCTGCTTAGGGGACATCCATGTTGGACTGAAGGATTTTCAGCTGCTCAGCAGAGCAACAGGTCATAGGGGCACTGCTATCTGGAAAAAATTGTCAACACTTAAAGACATCTACCAATGCTAAACCAATTTCAAACACACCTACATAAAACAAGACATGATACACTTCTCATCTAAGATGGAAATCTGTTCAAAGGTATCATTTTGTACCATAAGCTATTCAGAAGATTACTCCTGACTTTCCAACAAGCAACGGTTAAAGGTTAATAGAAACAACTAAACCATTTCCATAGCCATTAGAAATCTCTGCTACACCAGATTCAATTATAAGATTCCAACGGGTATGATAACATGTGCTTAAGCGAATCACTATAATATGGTGATGATACCAGATGTTTGTGTTAAGGTCAGTGTATCCTACCATACTGGTGGCCCCTGTCACAAATTACAGGGTTTTCCTTGACTTAAGCAAAACTGGAGGGAGTGAGTATGGCTTACACTGCTTTTTGCAATATATTCCAGCAATATCACAGTGGGGAGACACCGAAAGGACTTCACACATTGTACCTATCTCCAATCAAGCCCGGTCTTCAGCATGACAAGCCGCCCTACAAAACTGGAAGGCCAAAGGACACTCAATTATTAATTTTAAGATTTCTTATTTAAATGAAAGAGTTCTGAAAATACTTAAAAATGTGTAATGTACCCTACTGTAAAGTTTGTTTCGATTCCAAGATTGATGCTCATGCTGTTGATCACTGGATTGTCTGGTAGAGACTTATTTTTTACAGACTGCCACCATATAGCTGAGTATTGCTGTGTGTGTCGCTAAATAACAAACAAAACAAAAACATTAATTACAGGATTTATATTTCTAGCAAGTATGTGCAATAACATGGGTCTCCACAACATAACATACTCACTTTTCCAAAGTCATTACTATAAATTCTAGTGTCTATAGTGGTCTACAGAATGGATATTTCTCTGACACGCGATCACCCTGATACTGTAAATATCTTCATTCTCCAGATTCCCAATTGTCCAGCAATATATCATTAAAATACCTTAACATAACTCATTTCTGAGACATGACTTAAGGCCTCCGCATTTAAGTTTATCCATACCATTCCTCGGGATCATACAGCTTACACTCTTACCATGCTAACATGATCAAATACATAAGCGAACCTCCTAGCCTGGAAGATGAATGTTACCCTACTAGTCATGTCGTGAGAGGTCCGTCCACAGTCCCTGTATATCTTCACCGGGCTTCAGCCTTCCAGGGGCTGGGCAGTGCCATTGTAGGCACAGTTGATGATCTTTCCCCGCTTCAGCATCGGGTTCCACATGTGTCGCACTAAATATAATGACCTTCCTCTGCACAAATACCTGCCAAACACAAGGACAGTTCAGTAACAGGGCTCGGCCTTGACCAGAGGAGGAGTGAGTGAGTGAGTGAGGAGGAGTGAGTGAGAGTGAGCTAAGGGAATGAGTGAGTTAAAATTTATAGTCAAGACCGGCAGTATTTCTCGTCATATCGCGGACCACGCTAGTTGTAAATTTGTTCATTAATGAATTTATTAACTTAGTTAATATATATACTTACTTTTTGCAAAGGACAGTAATCCAAGAAGTTTATCACAGATTTACATTTAAAGTTGAAGGTTACTGAAGATCAATTCACTTCAATCCAACAGATCTTCACTTGCTGTAAAAGTAATGTAACGATGCAGTGTACTGTACCGTACCAGTAAATAATGACCATAATTTATGCACTTTTGTACCTTCTGTAAAGAATTTGGTACAATAATTATCACTGTACGCCCTTTGGAGTCAGTATATTTTTAAAACGTTGTCCATTCTATATATGTCTGTGCAGGGTTCGATTTAGTGCTTTGTTACTTGCACTGGTGCAGTCCAATATTACAAAGTGCAACCTAATTATTACTATTAGTCTAACTTTCACCAGGTGCAAGTCAATTTTTGAGTGGGTAAACTTTAAATAAAACATCTAAATAATTCAATAGCATATTTCTTTTCATTACATATTTCACCAAAAGCAGAGCAATGGGAGTTTCGCTGGTGCAACCAGGTTTTATCTTTTAGGTTGCACCAGGTGCAAGTAGGCTACCATCTCTAAATCAAACCCTGCTGTGCTTATTGGATGCACATTTCTGTGCAAAACACTGAACAGATTGAAAACATTCCAGTTCGCAAGCTGTCTCTGAGCATCCTTTAAATGTTACTGTCACAATACAGACAATTATTACCCCACGAGGGCCAACATATCGGGTTCATATTTTTCTACTACGATGCTCTAGGGCAAAATATCACTTTAGTCATGGTGACGTGACGCCATTAACAATGCTATGACGCCAATTCTTCGGACGCTATGTTCTACATGCCGCCGTGGGTAGACAGCCCATGTTTGAAAGTAGATTTGGGTATTTTCCTCAATTTGACTTAACTTCGGTAATAAACAGAAGCGATATATTCGGTAGCCTTATAATTCATGTTTAACACTCGTGTTTAACACCTGGTATATCCTTTGCTCCTCGCTTCGAAATACCAACATTTAGGCACTTGTAACAAAAACATAGTATGACAAGGGCACTGATATAATATCCTCTATTTACAAGTTTGGTTAAGACTGACTTGCATATAGAAGTAGAAGGAACTCTGAACACATGAAAGTCATTATGAATAATAACTTCCTTATTGTCTGTAACCATTTTCAAGTTAGTTTCAATATGATAGACAGCACTCAATTACAACAGTCGAGCACCAAGGTCACTTTTAAGAGAAAAATAATGAAACCGCTTTTTCTTTTTAAATTTACATATCTCTCACATAGCAGGAAATATTATATATCATTTTTTCCAGTAGACTACATGAATTATCCAATGAATACTGGGTTATTATCATCATGATTATAATCATATTTATTATTATTATTATACAAAACTACTAATCATGCTACTTGAGCTTCTGATAATTCATCTCTAAACACTAAAGGATGAAAGGTGGTCCCAAACCAAAATCTTCTAAAGAAACCAAATGGTTAGTTTCTAATTGCAGCATATTCATGATTTTGCTGCCTTGTCAGAACAATACAGGAAGCTTATTCGGTCTTCGGTCTGAATTGGTCTTCAGCTACCCATGCTTGTCTTTAAGAGACCGCCTCGCTGGTGTAGTGGTTAGAGCTGCCTGCCCGAGAGCGGAAGGTCGCTGGTTCGGATCCCCATCAAGGCCATACCAAAACACGTTAAAATATGGTAATTTGTTGGTCCCGCCTGGCGCCGGCATTACCGGGTACAAGAAGGACTGGTCGGCTCGTGTGTCTGAGTGGGTATTCATGCTTCACCGCGCATGGTATCTCAGTGGGCTAGCACTATAAAACCAGCTTAAGTCTAAGCTATACAAGCAGCCGCATTATTACACATACACACGATGCACGATATTCTCCAGCACGACGTTAAACCCAATTTCACCACCTCACCTTGTCTGAAGAGGCAACTAACAGGACTGGGTGGTCAGATCTTGCTGACTTGGTCGACATTACGTGTATTCATGTCCAAATTACGTGAGATCGATGCTCATGCTGTTGATCACTGAATTGTCTGGTCCAGACTTGATTATTTACAGACCAATCGCCATAAATGAAAAAATTGCTGAGTGCATTAAACAACAAAACAAGAAACAAAACAAAATGGAAAATACAGAACGCTTATCTTACTACAAATACTCATTTATATAGACACCATGTATTCATGTAACATGTAAATGTCATAATATTATTATAACATTCTACATATGTATTTTCAAGTCCAAACGCTGGTGTTTTTCACTTTATCTTAACATGCATAACAAAACATTGATTCTTCATTAATATACAACCTACACTATCATAAAGTAGAGTAGAGTTTCAATATTAGGTATTTGTGAAAGCAATAGTTTCAAGTATTTCCTGGTCTTGATCATGTATTCACGAGAGAATCACATGGCTATTCTCCTCACACGCCCAGTGGTGACACACAGGAGGCTGGGAAAGCAACACTCTATGTATCCTAGACTTTGACCACTGGACAATGAATACTCTAACAGGGCTTACATGTGACAATGCTGACAGCCTTCTGAATCCATGATCCACTTTCCATATCATACAGTTATCCACATGAAATCTGCTGTTTCTATTCTCCACATCGCTTAACCAGTGGTCACTAGCAGGTCAAACATTAACAACCCATTAACAGGATTAATGAAATATAGCATGGTTAGGTGAAATGCTGATTTTCAGCCATCAACATTTTAGAAATACTAAACAGTAATCAAGACTCTTCAAAAGTGAGGGTGGGGTGAGTGGCAGCAGGGTGTTAGAGGTGGGGTGGAGGCAGCAGGGTGTTAGAGGGTGGGGTGAGTGGCAGCAGGGTGTTAGAGGGTGGGTGAGTGGCAGCAGGGGTGTTAGGAGGGTGGGTGAGTGGCAGCAGGAGGTTAGAGGGTGGGTGAGTGGCAGCAGGGGTGTTAGAGGGTGGGGTGAGTGGCAGCAGGGGTGTTAGAGGGTGGGAGAGGCAGCAGGGGTGTTAGAGGGTGGGGTGAGCGGCAGCAGGTGTTAGAGGGTGGGATGAGTGGCAGCAGGAGTGTTAGAGGGTGGGGTGAGGGCAGCAGGTGTTAGAGGGTGGGTGAGTGGCAGCAGGAGGTTAGAGAGGGTGTGAGTGGCAGGGGTGCAAGTGAGGGTGGGTGAGGGCGCAGGAGTGTTAGAGGGTGGGTGTGAGGCAGCAGGGGTGCTAGAGGGTGGGGTGAGTGGCAGCAGGAGTGTTAGAGGGTGGGGTGAGGGCAGCAGGGTGTTAGAGGTGGGTGAGTGGCAGCAGGGGTGTTAGAGGGTGGGGTGAGTGGCAGCAGGAGTGTTAGGAGGGTGGGGTGAGTGGCAGCAGGGGTGTTAGAGGGTGGGATGAGTGGCAGCAGGGGCAAGAGGGTGGGTGAGTGGCAGCAGGGGTGTTAGAGGGTGGAACTGGCGCCATTTAATGGAGCCTAACGCTTGACTAAACATACCAAAGGCAAGTTCTACTAGCCACGATAACAGCACAGGTTATGATATAATTTTGAACATCACTAGTATGCAAGGCTGGCTAGATTATTGTTTTCTATCCAACTACATGTTTAAGCAGACTGTTTTTCACATGGCTGAATTGGGGAGGATTCTGTTTAAATAGCTTAAGAAAGAAACTTATTTCAAATTTCAACACTAGAGAATATCAATTTATTTGGCAGAGCAATGCACAGAGGCAACATGATACTCACACTGTTCTGGCACCACCGAGTGAAAGGCACCTGTTTCTAGTAATGATTTAAACTCTAATTACCATCTTATATTTTTAGGATATTGGTTTTATTTTTAGGTTAATTTACTATACTTTACTACATGGAAAGTTATTTTACCAAGTCAGGTTACCTGGATCATAATTTCACTAGCTCAAAAGAAAGAAAGCAGCCATTGAGTGAGTGAGTAAGTTTAGTTTTATGCCGCTTTTAGCAACGCTCAATCAATATCATGCGCGGGACACCAGAAATGGGCTTCACACATTGTACCCATGTAGGCCATTGAACAGAGCACTGGTTATTGTTCATACTGTAGCTACCCCAGTAAAACTTATTTATAAATCACTTCCAGCAATGTATGGCTGACTATTGTGAGTGACCAACCAGGAAAATGTTTATCATTATACCCACACAATAAATCCACTGCAACTGGAGAAACTGCCCATAAAGCTGTTGATTAGCCCTGACGCCATCCTCCTTTCATCAGGATGACGCCAACTCATTCCCTCCTATCATCCCAAAGTTTCATCTTGAGATCAGTTTGAATGACAAGACACTAAATATAGCCATCCATCCATCACTCTTCTTATGCTTATCATTCAGAGAAATACTGTGCTTAGTTAGAGATATGATTGACCGAGGTGATGACACCATCACATCCCAAACAAAACTGTGACAATGCATAGGTCCATGATACACACCATATTGTGACCCATTATTGTGATACACATAGAATGCCCTCAGTATAATGATATCTGTCGATCGTGACCTATTATCATCATTGTGATATGCATCCCACTGTGACCCGACCATTTTATCAGTTATCTTACTGTGACAATGCTATCAAGAAACAAATCAGATTATGACCTCATTATAATGCATAAACCGAAAATATGAGCAAGACCTCCTCTCAAATACATACACAATGACCTCACTACCATGATACATTGTAGACCTCCCTCTATTAGATGCATACAATAATCACCTCACTCAACATGACACATATATTGTGATCTTACTGTTATGACAGAAAGTAATCACAGTGACCCTACAAATTACACATATCGATGCATAAAGTGACCCTCACTATTATGACAGAAAGTTATCACAGCCGCAATCTCCACTACATATTACACATGTCATGTATATATAGTGACCTCACCATTATGACAGAGCAATCACAGCCACCCCACTACAAATTACACATGTCATGCATAGCTTTACCCTCACTCATTATGACAGAAAGTAATCACAGCGACCCGGCCACAAATTACACATATCATAAGTAAAGTGACCTCAATTATTATGACAGAAAGCAATCAGCGACCCGGCCTACATTACATTACGTCATATATATGACTCAATATTATGACAGAAAGTATCGAGGACTACTACAATATTAACATAAGGTGACTACTATATTACTTCATATCACAGCGAGCCTACGCGATATTACACATATCATGTAGAGACTACTATTATGACAGAAAGTATCAGCTTAATTTCATGTCATGGTGACCTCATGACAGAAGTAATCACAGCTTAATTTTAATTCACATTACATATGGTCTTCACAGGTGAACACAGCCACCCCACTGAATACACATGTCATGTATAGTTTACCACCGCTATGACAGAGTAACAGTGACGCTCAAATGGCGATAATAAAGACTTCACTATTGGCGATGTCAGTAGTGATGCCGTATGATATGACAGAAAGTAATCGCAGTGACCCGCTTGCCAGTTACACATCATGTGTCATAATAACAGAGGAATCGCTATATACATGACATGTGTAATTTGTAGTGGGGTCGCTGTGATTACTTTCTGTCATAATAGTGAGGTCACTATATACATGACATGTGTAATATGTAGTGGGGTCGCTGTGATTACTTTCTGTCATAATAGTGAGGTCACTATATATACATGATATGTGTAATATGTAGGCGGGTCGCTGTGATTACATTCTGTCGTAATAGTGAGGTCACTTTATACATGATATGTGTAATTTGTAGGCGGGTCACTGTGATTACTTTCTGTCATAATAGTGAGGTCACTATATATACATGACATGTGTAATATGTAGGCGGGTCGCTGTGATTACTTTCTGTCATAATAGTGAAGTCACTTTATACATGATATGTGTAATTTGTAGGCGGGTCACTGTGATTACTTTCTGTCATAATAGTGAGGTCGCTATATACATGACATGTGTAATTTGTAGTGGGGTCGCTGTGATTACTTTCTGTCATAATAGTGAGGTCACTATATACATGACATGTGTAATATGTAGTGGGGTCGCTGTGATTACTTTCTGTCATAATAGTGAGGTCACTATATACATGACATGTGTAATATGTAGTGGGGTCGCTGGATTACTTTCTGTCATAATAGTGAGGTCACTATATATACATGATATGTGTAATATGTAGGCGGGTCGCTGTGATTACTTTCTGTCGTAATAGTGAGGTCACTTTATACATGATATGTGTAATTTGTAGGCGGGTCACTGTGATTACTTTCTGTCATAATAGTGAGGTCACTATATATACATGACATGTGTAATATGTAGGCGGGTCACTGTGATTACTTTCTGTCATAATAGTGAGGTCACTTTATACATGATATGTGTAATTTGTAGGCGGGTCACTGTGATTACTTTCTGTCATAATAGTGAGGTCGCTATATACATGACATGTGTAATTTGTAGTGGGGTCGCTGTGATTACTTTCTGTCATAATAGTGAGGTCACTATATACATGACATGTGTAATATGTAGTGGGGTCGCTATGATAACTTTCTGTCATAATAGTGAGGTCACTTTATACATGATATGTGTAATTTGTAGCCGGGTCACTGTGATTACTTTCTGTCATAACAGTAAGATCACAATATATGTGTCATGGTAGTGAGGTCGCAGTTATTACTCTTCATCTCATAATAGGGAGGTCACACTATGTATCATGGTAGTGAGGTCATTGTGTATGTATTTGAGAGGGAGGTCTTGCTCATATTTTCGGTTATGCATTATAATGAGGTCATAATCTGATTTGTTTCTTGATAGCATTGTCACAGTAAGATAATTGATAAAATGGTCAGGTCACAGTGGGATGCATATCACAATGATGATAATAGGTCACGATGCGACAGATATCATTATACTGAGGGCATTCTATGTATCACAATAATGGGTCACAATATGGTGTGTATCATGGACCTATGCATTGTCACAGTTTTGTTTCGGGATGTGATGGTGTCATCACCTCCGTCAATCATATCTCTAACTAAGCACAGTATTTCTCTGAATGATAAGCATAAGAAGAGTGATGGATGGATGGCTATATTTAGTGTCTTGTCATTCAAACTGATCTCAAGATGAAACTTTGGGATGATAGGAGGGAATGAGTTGACGTCATCCTGATGAAGGAGGATGACGTCAGGGCTGAAAACCAACAGCTTTATGGGCAGTTTCTCAGTTGCAGTGGATTTATTGTGTGGGTATAATGATAAACATTTTCCTGGTTGGTCACTCACAATAGTCAGCCATACATTGCTGAAGTGATTTATAAATAAGTTTTACTGGGGTAGCTACAGTATGAACAATAACCAGTGCTCTGTTCCAATGGCCCTACATGGGTACAATGTGTGAAGCCCATTTCTGGTGTCCCCGCCATGATATTGCTGGAACGTTGCTAAAAGCGGCATAAAACTAAACTTACTCACTCACTCCAATGGCTGCTTTCTTTTCTTTTGAGCTAGTGAAATTATGATCCAGGTAACCTGACTTGGTAAAATAACTTTCCATGTAGTAAAGTATAGTAAATTAACCTAAAAAATAAAACCAATATCCTAAAAATATAAGATGGTAATTAGAGTTTAAATCGTACTAGAAACAGGTGCCTTTCACTCCGGTGGTGCCAGAACAGTGTGAGTATCTCATGTTGCCTCTGGCCATTGCTCTGCCAAATAAATTGATATTCTCTAGTGTTGAAATTTGAAATAAGTTTCTTTCTTCGCTATTCAAACAGAATCCTCCCCAATTCAGCCATGTGAAAAACAGTCTGCTTAAACATGTAGTTGGATAGAAAACAATAATCTAGCCAGCCTTGCATACTAGTGATGTTCAAAAATTATATCATAACCTGTGCTATGCGTAGCGCTGGCAGAACTTGCCTTTGGTATGTTTAGTCAAACGTTCGGCTCCATTAAATAAGCGCCAGTTCCACCCTCTAACACCCCTGCTGCCACTCACCCCACCCTCTAACACCCCTGCTGCCACTCATCCCACCCTCTAACACCCCTGCTGCCACTCACCCCACCTCTAACACTCCTGCTGCTCACCCCACCCTCACCCCTGCTGCCACTCACTCTAACACCCCTGCTGCCACTCACCCCACCCTCTAACACCCCTGCTGCCACTCACCCCACCCTCTAACACCCTGCTGCCACTCACCCCACCCTCTAACACCCCTGCTGCCACTCACCCCACCCTCTAACACCCCTGCTGCCACTCACCCCACCCTCTAACACCCCTGCTGCCACTCACCCCACCCTCTAACACCCCTGCTGCCACTCACCCCACCCTCTAACACCCCTGCTGCCACTCACCCCACCCTCTAACACCCTGCTGCCACTCACCCCACCTCTAACACCTCTGCTGCCACTCACCCCACCCTCTAACACCCCTGCTGCCACTCACCCCACCCTCTAACACCCCTGCTGCCACTCACCCCACCCTCTAACACCCCTGCTGCCACTCACCCCACCCTCTAACACCCCTGCTGCCACTCACCCCACCCTCTAACACCCCTGCTGCCACTCACCCCACCCTCTAACACCCCTACTGCCACTCACCCCACCCTCTAACACCCCTGCTGCCACTCACCCCACCCTCTAACACCCCTGCTGCCACTCACCCCACCCTCACTTTTTGAAAGTCTTGATTACTGTTTTAGTATTTCTAAAATGTTGATGGCTGAAAATCAGCATTTCACCTAACCATGCTATATTTCATTAATCCTGTTAATCGGTTGTTAATGTTTGACCTGCTAGTGACCACTGGTTAAACGATGTAGATAGAAACAGCAGATTTCATGTGGATAACTGTATGATATGGAAATTGAATCATGGATTCAGAAAGGCTGTCAGCATTGTCACATGTAAGCCCTGTTAAGAGTATTCATTGTCCAGTGGTCCAAAGTCTAGGATACATAGAGTGTTGCTTTCCCAGCCTCCCTGTGTCACCACTGGGCGTGTGAGGAGAATAGCCATGTGATTCTCCTCGTGAATACATGATCAAGACCAGGAAATACTTGAAACTATTGCTTTCACAAATACCTAATATTTAAACTCTACTCTACTTTATGATAGTGTAGGTTGTATATTCGTGAAGAATCAATGTTTTGTTATGCATGTTAAGATAAGTGAAAAACACCAACGTTTGGACTTGAAAATACATATGTAGAATGTTATAATATGTATGACATTTACATGTTACATGAATACATGGTGTCTATATAAATAGTATTTGTAGTAAGATAGCGTTCTGTATTTTTCCATTTTGTTTTTGTTTCTTGTTTGTTGTTTAATGCCGCACTCAGCAATTTTTCATTTATATGGCGGTGGTCTGTAAATAATCAAGTCTGGACCAGACAATTCAGTGATCAACAGCATGAGCATCGATCTACGTAATTTGGACATGAATACATGTGTCGACCAAGTCAGCAAGTCTGACCACCCAGTCCTGTTA
Source organism: Haliotis rubra (assembly GCF_003918875.1). Classification (NCBI taxonomy): domain Eukaryota; kingdom Metazoa; phylum Mollusca; class Gastropoda; order Lepetellida; family Haliotidae; genus Haliotis; species Haliotis rubra. The sequence continues at coordinate 324,632 of NW_025767101.1, forward strand.
GTTGCCTCTTCAGACAAGGTGAGGTGAGGTGAAATTGGGTTTAACGTCATGCTGGAGAATATGCGTGCATGCGTGTGTATGTGTATGTGCGGCTGCTTGTACTAGCCCAGACTTAAGCTGGTTTTATAGTGCTAGCCCACTGAGATACCATGCCGCAGTGAAGCACGAATACCCCACTCAGACACCGAGCCGACCAGTCCTTCTTGTACCCATTAATGCCGAGCGCCAGGCAGGGACCAACAAGTACCATATTTTAACGTGTTTTGGTATGACGCGGTCGGGGATCGAACCCACGACCTACCGCTCTCCGGGCAGACGCTCTAACCACTACACCACGGAGGCGGTCTCTTAAGACAAGCATGGATAGCTGAAGACCAATTCAGACCCGAAGACCCGAATCGCTTCCTGTATTGTTCTGACAAGGCAGCAAAATCATGAATATGCTGCAATTAGAGAGCAACCATTTGGTTTCTTTAGAAGATTTTGGTTTGGGACCACCTTTCATCCTTTAGTGTTTAAGAGCTGAATTATCAGAAGCTCAAGTAGCATGATTAGTAGTTTTGTATAATAATAATAATAAATATGATTATAATCATGATGATAATAACAGTATTCATTGGATAATTCATGTAGTCTACACGGAAAAATGCGCAGTATAATATTTCCTGCTATGTGAGAGATATGTAAATTTAAAAAGAAAAAGCGGTTTTATTTATTTTCTCTTAAAAGTGACCTTGGTCTCAACTGTTGTAATTGAGTGCTGTCTATCATATTGAAACTAACTTGAAAAATGGTTACAGACAATAAGGAAGTTATTATTCATAATGACTTTCATGTGTTCAGGTTCCTTCTACTTCTATATGCAAGTCAGTCTTAACCGACTTGTAAATAGAGGATATTATATCAGTGCCCTTGTCATACTATGTTTACGACACAAGTGCCTAAATGTTGGTATTTCCCGAGCGAGAGCAAGGGATATACCGTTATTTAGGCACGAGTGTTGTAAACATAGTATGATATGGGCACGAATATAATATTCTGTTTATTACCGAAGTCGTCAAATTGAGGAAAATACCCCAAATCTACTTTCAAACATAGGCTGTCTACCCACCGCGGCATGTAGAACGCAACGTCACAGAAGAAACGTGACGTCATAGCATTGTTAATGACGTCACGTCACCATGACAAAGTGATATTTTGCCCTAGAGCATCGTATGAAAAATATGAACCCCGATATGTTCGCCCTCGTAGGTAATAATTGTCTGTATTGTGACAGTAACATTTAAAGGATGCTCAGAGACAGCTTGCAGACTGGAATGTTTTCAATCTGTTTCAGTGTTTTACACAGAAATGTGCATCCAATAAGCACAGCAGGGTTTGATTTAAGAGATGGTAGCCTACTTGCACCTGGTGCAACCTAAGATAAAACCTGGTTGCACCAGCGAAACTCCCATTGCTCTGCTTTTGTTGAAATATGTAATGAAAGAAATATGCTATTGAATTATTTAGATGTTTTATTTAAAAGTTTACCCACTCAAAAATTGACTTGCACCTGGTGAAAGTTAGACTAATAGTAATAATTAGGTTGCACTTTGTAATATTGGACTGCACCAGTGCAAGTAACAAAGCACTAAATCGAGCCCTGCACAGACATATAGAATGGACACGTTTAAAAAATATACTGACTCCAAGGGACGTACAGTGATAATTATTGTACCAAATTCTTTACAGAAAGTACAAAGTGCATAAATTATGGTCATTATTTACTGGTACAGTACAGTACACTGCATCGTTACATTACTTTACAGCAAGTGAAGATCTGTTGAATTGAAGTGAATTGATCTTCAGTAACCTTCAGCTTTAAATGTAAATCTGTGATAAACTACTTAGTTTACTGTCCTTTGCAAAAAAGTAAGTATATATATTAACTAAGTTAATAAATTCATTAATGAACAAATTTACAACTTGCGTGGTCACGATATGACTGAAATACTGCCGATGTGACTATAAATTTTAACTCACTCATTCACTCACTCACTCACTCACTCACTCACTCACTCACTCACTCACTCACTCACTCACTCACTCACTCACTCTGGTCAAGGTAAAGCCCTGTTACTGAACTGTCCTTGTGTTTTGGCAGGTATTTGCAGAGGAAGGTCATTGTATTTGGTACGACACATGTGGAACCGATACTGAAACGGGAAAGATCATCAACTGTGCCTACAATGGCACTGCCCAGCCCCTGGAAGACGAAGAAGCGGTGAAGATATACAGGGACTACTGTCCGGACCTCTACGACATGACTAGTGAGTGTATTCATCTTCAGGCTAGGAGGTTCCTTGTGTTTGATCATGTTAGCATGGTAAGAGTGTAAGCTGTATGATCGGAATGGTATGGATAAACTTAAATGCCGGGGCCTTAAGTCATGTCTCAGAAATGAGTTATGTTAAGGTATTTTAATGATATATTGCTGGACAATTGGGAATCTGGAGAATGAAGATATTTACAGTATCAGGGTGTTATGTGTCAGAGAAATATCCATTCTGTAGACCACTGTAGACACTAAATTTATAGTAATGACTTTGGAAAAGTGAGTATGTTATGTTGTGGAGACCCATGATATTGTACATACTTGCTAAGAAATATAAATCCTGTAATTAATGTTTTGTTTGTTTGTTATTTAACGACACACACAGCAATACTCCAGCTATATGGTGGCAGTCTGTAAAAAAATAAGTCTCTACCAGACAATCCAGTGATCAACAGCATGAGCATCAATCTTGGAATCGAAACAAACTTTACAGTAGGGTACATTACACATTTTAAGTATTTTTCAGAACTCTTTCATTTAAATAGAAAATCTTAAAATTAATAATTGGGTGTCCTTTGGCCTTCCAGTTTTGTAGGGACGCTTGTCATGCTGAAGACCCGGGCTTGATTGGAGATGGGTACAATGTGTGAAGTCTATTTCCGGTGTCTCCCCACTGTGATATTGCTGGAATATTGCAAAAAGCAGTGTAAAGCCATACTCACTCACTCCAGTTTTGTAAGTCAAAGGAAAACCCTGTAATTTGTGACAGGGGCCACCAGTATGGTAGGATACACTGACCTTAACACAAACATCTGGTATCATCACCATATTATAGTGATTCATAAGCACATGTTATCATACCGTTGGAATCTTATAATTGAATCTGGTGTAGCAGAGATTTCCTGTGGCTATGGAAATGGTTTAGTTGTTTCTATTAACCTTTAGCAGATTGCTGTTGGAAAGTCAGGAGTAATCTTCTGAATAGCTTATGGTACAAATGATACCTTTGAACAGATTTCCATCTTAGATGAGAAGTGTATCATGTCTTGTTTTTATGTAGGTGTGTTTGAAATTGGTTTAGCATTGGCAGATGTCTTTAAGTGTTGACAATTTTTCCAGATGGCAGTGCCCCTATGACCTGTTGCTCTGCTGAGCAGCTGAAAATCCTTCAGTCCAACATGGATGTCCCTAAGCAGGTGCTTTCACGATGCCCTTCCTGCTTCCACAACTTTGTCAACTTGTACTGCTACTTCACATGTGCCCCAGACCATAGCAGGTTTTTGCGCATCAATACAACTGAAACCACCAAAAATGCTACTGCCAAAGGAACAGTTGCCGTGAAGTCTGTGGACTGCCTGGTGTCTCCATCATTTGCCAATGGCATGTTCAACTCGTGTAAGAACGTGCAGATGCCCAGTGCTAATGAACGAGCCTTGGGTATCCTGTGTGGTAAAACTGCTGATCAGTGCACACCTCAGAACTGGCTGGACTTCATGGGTGGCACAGGCAATGGACAGACACCTTTCCAGATAAACTTCCATCTTGGAAACTCCAGCAAGGTCTTCCCGGAACTGGAACCACTTACAGCAAAAATCATCCCCTGTTCTCAGGCTCTGACTAACGACTCCAATCCCTGCAGTTGCCAGGACTGTGCGGACATGTGTACGCCCCAGATCCCACCACCTCCACCACCAAAGCCCTGGAAGATCCTTCACATCGATGGCTACTGCTTTGTCATGGGAGCCATCTTCATCTTCTTCATAGCCTTCTTTGGAGTGTATGCGATTTGCTACAACATCATTGTGCAGGACTCGCTCCTCCTGGATGAGATTGATGAGGAAGATGAAGACGGAACCGAATCTACAGGATTGATGACCAGGGCAAGAAGAAGAGGAGGAAGAATTCCTTCTCCTCCATCAGGAAGGATCAGCTAGGATTCACTGAGAAGCTTGGAGCTAAGATGGAGATGATGTTTGAGAAAGGTTTCAGTCGTTGGGGAACTATGTGTGCCAGACACCCATACATCGTTTTTGGCGTCAGTGCTGTCATCATTGCCATCTTGCTTGGTGGTATAGCTGTTCCAGGTCACCACGCCGCCTCAAAAACTGTGGTCAGCTCCAGATAGCCGTGCTCGACAGGAAAAGGAATACTTTGACAACCATTTTGTGTGAGTTGTTAATAATTCTTCTCTTAAACCTGAAACACTTTTGGGAACTTGATAATGAAAGGTTTCAGGCATTCCACTGCATGTCATTGTACTTCATTGTGGGACGTTGCCAGTAATATCAAGCACTGGCCAGGAGTATCTGGTTCAGACTTGATTATGAAAATTTGCAAATTCATAATAACTGCTATTGTTATGTTATTCGAAAACTAAACAAACAATAGAGCTGGGAATCATTGAAACTCTCATGGTGACACCTATGCCGAGGCCATGTCACTCAATATGCATGTCACTGACCAAGATATGGAGTGAGTGAGTGAATTTAGTTTTACACCACGCTCAGCATTGCTGCAATATTCCAGCCATATGGCGGCGGTCTGTAAATAATTGAGTCTGGACCAGACAATCCAGTGGTCGACAGCATGAGCATCAACTTATGCAATTGGGATACGACATATGTCAACCAAGTCAGCGAGCCTGACCACCCGATCCCGTTTGTCGCCTCTTACGACAAGCATGGGTTACTGAAGATCAATTCTAACCTGGACGTTCACGGGTTGCTAGGTTTTGAAATTTGAGTTGAAAATCCATATTTGCATGAAGCTACATGACCAGTAAGTTGACAAACAGACACGAGTATGATATGGAGTCTTATCATTGATGTGTCACAAGCATGAAAAAAGTATGGTAACCATGGTATTCTTTTTCAGAAGAAGTCCTCCTTGGGGTACATATAAGCATTAAAATGTCCATTTTAAAATACCTACGACAGTTGTAACAATATTTCAATAAAATATTTTACCAAACAAAAACTTGTTTTGTTTAGTGAGACCACCCCTATAGGGCCCCTCACAGGGCCCCCTACAGCCAAGAGCAAGTAACTCTGGCTGCTTACCTCGTACCTCACTTTTCATGCTGTCGTTGACTAGAACGGTCGTGCATGTTCCAGAGAAAGACTTCGCCTGATACTACAATAGAGAAAATGAGTGAGAAAGAGTCAAATACTGTATGTATGGTTCCTTCTTTTTCGCACGGGCTCTAGCTGGAATCTTCGTATGACTTTTTTCATTCATGATTTGTTGTAACTTTGCCGGCGTGTTCGCAGTCTCCAGCCAGCGTGCTGGGCGACCTGTCAGTCTCAGGCCTGTGGTCACAGAGCGAGGCTCAACTGCACATCAATGTGCTAGAATTGAGAGCAGTCAGGTTAGTGTTCGAACGACTTCAGGAGCGGGTTCGAGGCCGTGTGGTTCGTCTAGAGATAGTGGCGATGACCTTTATCCTGAAGCAGGACGGTACGGTTTCCCCGTCCCTCCTGCAGGAAGCATGGCAGTTTCTGCTCTGGTGCGACCAGTTCGACATACGGGTGATGCCTGTTTATCTCCCCGGGGCGGACAACGTTCGGGCAGACGCTCTCTCTCGGCGTATCCTGGCCCCGCACTAGTGGATGCTCAATCGGGAGATATTAGGGATTATCTCCCAGTTGTTCGGGTCGTTCCAGGTGGATCTGTTTCCTTCTGGGGGGACGAACCAGATTCCAGTGTTTTTCTCTCGGATACCCGATCCGAGAGCCATCGCCTCGGACGCTTTCCAGTTCGATTGGACGGGCAGGGTTCTGTAGGCATTCCCGCCAGTACCCCTGATTCTCAAAGTCCTCTCGCAGCTTGCCACCCAACCAGCTCGACTTCTTGTGCTCCTTGCACCTCTTTGGTCGGCTCAAAGCTGGTTTCCGGTACTACTCAGGTTTCTGGCTCAGCCTCATGTACTAAAACACTTTCGACCGGACCTACTATCCCAGAACTGAGTGCCACACCCGAATCTCAGGATTCAGTGGGTGGCCTGGCCACTGTCCGGAATCTCCTCCAAGCGAGCGGAATTCCTGCACCAGTTGCAGACACAATTCTGGCTCCTCGGAGAGATTCGACAAACATTTAAGATGAGGATAGATGGGCCTGTTATACGCGCTAGTGTGTCAGCAGAGGGATTCTCGATCCCTTTTCTTCAACTGTAGTTGAAGTACTGGAGTTCTTACAGTCTCGGTTAGAGGCCGGCTTAGCCGCGTCTACTATCCGGGGCTACTCCAAGGGAATCTCTGCCTTCCATGTACCTGCCGACGGTGCTCTCTTGGGTCAGCACCCTCTTGTGCAGCGCTTTTTAGCAGGCGTGGACAGAATCCGTCCGACTGTCCGGCGGATTAGTCCCCCGTCCCTCTTTCACTCCCGCTGTTAAGTTGGAAGGCTGCCTTTCTTGTGGCGCTAACATCTGGCCGGCTGGTAGGCGATATCCATGCGATGTCTGAGGTTCCTGCTCTGACTGCCTTTCACAAAGACAGAGTCAGTATTTGGTTGCCAGACTCTTACCATCCTAAGATCGCAGGCGCCTTTCACATAACGGCGCCTATTGAACTGCCAGCTTTCACTCAGCCTCCATCACCCGGTACCTCTCTTCGACGTGCTCACGTCTTAGATGTCCGTAACACTCTCAAGGCTTATATCAAACGAACAGCTGCTATCAGGAAAGATAAGCAGCTGTTCTGCTGTTATGGCAGTGGTAAGGCTGGTCTTCCGGCGAACAAGCAGACCATATCTATGTGGCTTGTCTAAATGGTTAACTCTCCCTGATGGGTTAAAGGCTCATTCGGTTAGGGCAGTGGCGACATCTAAGGCATTTGCATTTGGAGATCTGCTCAGCTGCTATTTGGAACCGAATCGAGTACGTTCATCCGCCATTATCAACTGGACAAACACTCACGGGAATGTGCTCAGTTTGGCCAGACAGTTCTCACCAGTGGGCAGTGTCGTGACTCTCTAGCCAAATGAGCTTTCGAAGTCACGATTGTTTTTATTTCCTGGTGTCGGTTTTATAAAATTCCACAATTTTTGTTGGTGGCGGTATCAGATTGGTGGTGGTTTTTACCGATTTTATTGGCTCTAGCGTTGTCACACGCTGTATCCACTGTTTTTCTTCCCTGCACCACGCTTCGCTGGTTTGGGATTATGAATGGTATGTTTAGGACTTGTCCATACATTCCTTCCCATTTTGATGGTGGGGGATGGGTGGGACTTATGTCCGTCATTAAAATTCCGCCAAAAGCGTATAAGCTAGGCTCTTTATACCCCGCCTTCTACGCTACTCCCCCGCCTGATTAACATCAGCGGTCAGGTGACTCGGTAAGTGTATTTTCTCCCTCTCTCTCGGCTTCGGCTGTGCCTTCGATTGAACTAGGGGGAATGTTAGCCAGACAGAATACCGCTCACTAGTCGCCATCGTTGGGAGTCTGTATTATGCTTATATGTTCCCCAAGGAGGACTTCTTCTGAAATAGAATTGTACAAACCTGTAGAGGTTATGAATTCTTTAAAGCAAAGTCCTCCTTGGGGTACGGACACCCACCTCCCCTCATTCTGTCTGACACGCTCAGCATGAAACGTGAGGTATGAGGTAAGCAGCCAGAGTTACCTGCTCTTGGCTGTAGGGGCCCCCAATGAGGGGCCCTATAGAGGTGGTCTCACTAAACAAATCGAGTTTTTGTTTGGTAAAATATTTTATTGAAATATTGTTACAACTGTCATAGGTATGTTAAAATGGACATTTTAATGCTTATATGTACCCCAGGGAGGACTTTACTTCAAAGAATTCATAACCTCTACAGGTTTGTACAAATTTATAGCCAGGTTTTAGTATACACACAATGCACCATACATGGTATGTGAAAGCTATATTCCAGTGTGAAAATGAATGAAAACAGACCAGTGTACGCATAACGACTAGTAAGAAAAAAGACTTGTTTCCTGCTCAGTAATTCAAAGAGTTGGAGTCTGGGGGTAGCCTTAATACTCCTGATTAGTGATGCAAGAGTACAACATGTAAAAGTGTGTAGTGTAGAGCCAGTAGTGGAGAGCCACTAGTGATATAGCTGAAAAAGCTGTAATTCAACTTGGTGATTCAGTAAACCTTTTTGACAGATATTGAAAGGAGCTGTTGTTATGATAAATGACAAGGAAAACTCTTACAGTAATGGGGAATGTAGGTATTGGTTGAGTTTGGTTACCATGGTTACACTAAAGCAACAGCTGGGTCCCATTTTATACAGATCCCTTCACAGATATCTGTGTTTAATAGTATGAACTACAGCTTCAGTAATATTTCAAATTGTCTGAGTGTTGAAAATGGCTTTGTGAACCAAATCTCATTAAAATCACATTCTGATGTAATACCTCTGAACATATAGGTCAAAGCACACTGTAGGAGGTTGCATAAAGTGAACTTTCTATTCAGCCAACCTGAATTAAGGATTCTACATTTTTGGTACAGGTGATCTGCTGCAGTGCATTCCCATACAATGAACTAAACGAACTAAAAGGACAATCTATAAAATATTAAGCAAAGCTGAAGTCTTTGATTGTACATGCAGATATTATTTTCTACATTTTGATGAAAGTAATACTGTATGTACATGTAATCAGTTGCCGCCATTATGTAGTCATGGAGAGATAGCATGAGAAAAAAATTCTGTGGTCTACCATTTTGTCAATCAATTTAAGGGATCCATCATTGTAGATTTCAGGTTAAACAACACAAGTAACCATGGTGACAGCAACACTTTTCAAAATGTTTTACCCAATATACCATGTATATGAAAAATATTATAACACAGGTGTTTTGAAAAGCATTTTGCTGTATGCCAGTATGCCTATTGTCCATGTCTGTGTCAGGCCATTCTACCGAGTTGAGCAGATGATCATCACCCGGACTGGCAACCATTCCAAGGTCGCCCACAAGCTCCCCGCCTCCATCCACAGAGTATGAATACTTCCCAGCTATCTTTGATAAAGAGTTCCTGCATCAGGTAAGAGAAATCAGTAAAATTGAAGCAAAATAATTTGATACATCTGTTAGCAGGGTTAGTGATGTCATCAACATGGTATTATTAGAATAAAATGATACATGATATATGCTTATTGATGTGATAATGAAATGGTTTTGCTGTGTCAAACAGTTCTGTACCACAGGGCAAAGTATTGTCTAATCTATGTCTGTCTTTAGTTTGGCCATGCCATTGAACAGGAGATCTTCAGGAATGATTAAGCAGCATATTTTTGAGGAGGTGGAGTACTGCATTTTCCTTTGGCGATCTAAATCCTCATTCAGATTCAAAATGGCAGTTTCATTTGGAACCTATAGAGTCCAAGATATTTAAATGCTTGAAGTGTGTGATCTGTGTGTTCCAGGTTCTGAGACTGCAGAACACACTGGAGCATCTGACAACAAAGCTCGGCAACGACACCGTGAGTCTGCAGGATATTTGCTTCCAGCCCATGGCGCCAGTATACCCCAACTGTACCATTCAGAGTATCTTCCAGTACTACCAAGACTCGCATGAAATGCTGGACAAGTCAGTAAACGACAGCTCGGGTTTCTTTGTGGAGGCGGATTACCTGGACCACTTCCTCTACTGTGTCAGGTGAAGATCTCTGATCCTTAGTACCTTGTCATACAATGTTCATTGACCATGAGTACATACAATATAACCAAGATTGCTTGAGATGTCTGAAGTCTTGGAGGGGTGGTGTGGTAGCCTAGTGGTTAAGGCATTTGCTTGTCACGCTGAAGACCTGGGTTTGATTCCCCACATGGGCACTATGTGTGAAGCCCATTTCTGGGGTCCCGCCGTGATATTGCTGGAATATTGCTAAAAGCGATGTAAAACTAAACTCACTTACTCACTCACTCACTCACTCCAATGGCTGCTTTCTTTTCTTTTGAGCTTGCAAAATTATAATATCAGGTAACCTGACTAGGTAAAAAAAACTTTCCATCTAGTAAAGTATAGTAAATTAACCTAAAAAATAAGACCAATGTCTAAATACTTTGTTCGCATGCGCGCACGCACGCACAACCGCACAAACACACCCTCCCTCCCTCCCTCCCTCCCTCTCACCCACTCACTCACTCACCCAAGTCTGGGAAAAATTTCTAAGTCATACCAGAGTTGTGACTTTGAAGGAAGCTACTTCAATTGAGATATATGGTTTAGGGATCTTCCATGAACCCTGTACGTGCCACACTGCAATGTGATTCTTCTGTAGCCTGAGTTCTTTTTGTCACCAGAGCCCCTGCATCGCTGAATGACACCACCAAGCTCCACACCTCATGCCTAGGAACGGACGGGGCACCCACCTTCCCCTGGGTGGCGCTCGGAGGGTATGATGGTAGGTACAGGGTGGACTGACTGACTGACTGAGTTTGGTTTTACGCCGCTTTTAGCAATATTCCAGCAATATCACGGCGGGGGACACCAGAAATGGGCTTCACTCATTGTACCCATGTGGGGATTCGAACCCGGGTCTTCGGCGTGACGAGCCAACGCTTTAACCACTAGACTACCCCACCGCTCGTACAGGGTGGAGGTTACAGGAATACTACTGTTGTAATACTGATGTCAACTGATGGGGCTTAGTTTGAAGGGATTTACCCTGACTTGCCCAGAGGCCAATATTTGACCTTAATACAGAAGATACATTTTTTTCCAAACTTGAATTTTAAAAATTTCAAAGTACTTTTATCACAGTCATATTGCACTTATGATTATTTTGAGTTGATGCATTTCATAACTAAATAGAAAACAAAAAGGCATTTATGTTTTGTTTGACAGTTTTGCATTTAATGAAGTATTGAAATGTTTTTTATTTAAAAAATACTGACATTTAAAAACACATTTAAACAAAGTTATGGTGATTTCTCCCAGTTTGTCTGCAAAATAGCATGGAGTCCTGGTAAATACTGTAATGGTCATGTAATACATGATAAAAGCTGGTGTTTCCACCTTTATTCTAGTGAAGTAGTAACCTTTGCTTCTGTCAACAGGTGAGAACTACCATAATGCTACTGCACTGGTTATATCATTCCTGGTCAACAACCATGTGAACGAGGCAGACAACGCTAAGGCAGAAGCGTGGGAATCAGAGTATCTCAAATTCATGAAGAGTTACTCCAACCCCAACATGTCTATTGCCTTCTCCTCGGAGGTAAGCATGACATCACTGTAAGGGACGTTACAATGTTTTTGTGAGGAGGCTCTTCCCAATATGTGCATTCCTTCACCGCGGAGGTAAGCGTGACATCACTGTAAGGGACGTTACAATATTTTTGTTTTCCTTCTCCTTGGAGCTAAGCGTGACATTAATGTCAGGAAAATTATAATAGATCAGTGATCTGTGAGGAAGGTTTTGCCCAGTATCTCCATTGTCATCTCAGGAGTATGTTTGATGTCTTTTAGCATTGTTAGGAACATGTGAAGGAACATTTTGACAGCTCAGTGTAATGAGATGAAGAAATATCCATTAAGCTGTCCTTGTTTTGTTTCAGTGTTAAACAGGTGAAGTGTCAAAGAAATGTGTTATTGAAACGTTGGCTGTATCCATAACTGTATATGTATTTCATTGTTCAATTTAGCTCTCATTCTATTCTTTCCCCAGCGTTCAATCCAGGATGAGATCAACCGAGAGAGTAGTTCTGACGTCATTACAATCCTCCTAAGCTACCTCATCATGTTTGCCTATATCTCCCTGACCCTTGGCAAGATCAACACCTGTGCCAGATTCTTTGTAAGTCACTCCAGTTTCAAAATTGATATTCTATTTGAGTCCTGTTTATCATTTTTCTTCATACAGTTTGCTCTGACATAAAATTTTCATCATTATCATGAATTGTATTTGAAAAAGGTTATCTCAAAATTCGAACACTTGACCATTTGGTCTTGTGGACCAGAGTTAACTCTGCAGAGTTACTTCCCTTAGCCTATTTAGGATGGTCATAGGCTTGATCACCTGTATTTGAAGTTTTCACTAAAGTGGTTAAAGTCTGTGACCTAGCACATGTCTGTTTTCATCCACATGTAGAGAGATGGTGTCAAATAACTGAACTGCTGTCTAGCGTGAAATCAAACTATTTCACTTCATTTAACTTGTCGGCTGTTCTTTGATCTGAATAAGCAGTAGTTAAGTTTCTTGAAATGCACAAACGATTTCTATATCTGGACTAAGCTACATTGTAATGATTTTACTCCATGGTGTGGTGTACCTTTGTTGTATTTCATCTTGGGTGGCGGAAGAGCCAAGTAGTTAACGTCTTTGCTTGTCATGCCGATAGATCGGTTCCATTCCACCCTTGTGTCCAGTGTATGAACCAATTCTGGTGTCCTTGGGTCCCGATCCTTAAAACATCTGTAGCGCTACGACATTCGTAAGCCTATGATAAACTATAGAGTTACGACAGGTCGTAACTTTACAAACACTTTGTGGATCAGGACCCTGGATGATACATGGCAGGGGTTCTGTTACAACTGACTGACTCACTGTTACTGAAATACAAGTCCTCTGTCTCTTCCTCAGGTTGACTCCAAAATAACGATGGGTCTGGCCGGCGTGCTGATTGTGCTTCTGTCTGTGGGGTGTTCATTAGGCTTCTTCAGCTACGTAGGCCAGCCAGCAACACTCATCATCATCGAGGTTGTGCCGTTCCTTGTGCTTGCTGTGGGTGTGGACAACATCTTTATTCTAGTACAGGCATATCAGGTAACTTTGGATAAAGTCAGCTTTACCTAGATCATAGGACGTTAGTATCTGTACTTCAAATATTGTCTTGTGTAGAAGAGTATGCAGTAAAGAACTCCTGATCTCAACCTGGAACACAATTCATTTCTCAATCACATTACAGATTCTGTCATTACTCTGACTGCAGAATGTCCATATCAGTCACACTGAATAACTGCTAGTCCTCTTATAAAAAATCATTTTAGTCTTGTGTCTTGGTGCACATTATCTTATGTTGTTTCCACATTGTCTGGGTTATTCCAGCGTGATGTGCGGCTAGCGTCAGAGGACCTGGAGCAGCAGATTGGCCGCATTTTGGGCAGAGTGGGTCCTAGCATGATGCTCACCAGCTTCTCCGAGTCCATTGCTTTCTTCCTGGGTATGTGCTGGGTGTGTGGGAGGTTGTAGGGGTTGTTGTTGGTGTGTGGGAGGTTGTTGGGTAAATTTACTTTCATCAGTACATGTATAAGCAATACAATATGGAACAAGATTTTATGGATAACAACTTCTTTATTTCGTGAGTGCGACGTTTCGATACAGATTCTTGTACCGTTGTCAAGCAAGAGTGACAATGGTACAAGAATCTGTATCGAAACGTCGCACTCACGAAATAAAGAAGTTGTTATCCATAAAATCTTGTTCCATATTGTACGTCTCAACTTCTCAAATGCCACTCAAACAAGTATAAGCAATAGCTGTGAAATATCTGGCCCGATCTGAGCACAATGCATTTTCCAGATTCAGGGGTAATGGCTTTTTCCTTCTTTTAAACCCTAATAGTTTTTACTGGAACTCAGTCACTAGTATTCAGTGCTTGACATGCCAGTTGTTGTTTTTATTCTCCAAGGTGCCCTGACCGACATGCCCGCAGTGAAGATCTTCTCTCTGTATGCTGCAATGGCTGTCTTATTTGACTTCCTGCTGCAGGTCACGTGTCTGGTGGCGCTGATGTGTCTGGATGCCAAGAGACAGGAGGTGAGTGCCTGCAGTTATAACTGGAATATGGACGGTGGTGTAGCCTAGTGGTTAAAACATTCGCTCGTCATGTTGAAGACCTGGGTTCGAGTCCCCACATGGGTCCAATGTGTGAAGCCCATTTCTGGTGTCCCCCACCATGATATTGCTGGAATATTGCTAAAAGCGGCATAAAACTAAACTCAAAACTCAATATTACTGGAATATTGCTAAAAGCAGTGTACAACCGTATTTCCTCACCCTTACGTTAACGATTGGATGCCAGTGGTGTAATGATGCAGCAATACAGAATTGTATCGAGATACAAGGCTCATGATACAATCGACTTTCAGCTCCTGTATCAGAGCACATAGTAAACCATCATTACAAGGTGCAGTGATGTAAAACTAGACTAATATTGGTAATAACAGAAATTGTTCAACAACCAGTGTATGCTTATTCTCTAGTATTTCCTGGCTGGCTATAAACAACAGAATCTTCACGGTGGCCCCAGGGTTTAATGTCTCACCTCCATTGTCCCAATATCACTGTCTGAAATTTAATGATTCAATGTTGTGAATCCAAAAGGGGGAGAATGTGGATTTATGAAATAAAAGTACTGTACAAATCATATCGCATTCATATTATCGAGATAGCATCGCATTGCGTCTTCTATTGTTACGTCTCAACTGAATGCCTTTATTGATTAAGGGGTTGGGGTTTTTTTCTAGAAAAATCACTTTGACTGCTGCTGCTGCGTGAAGATGAGGAACGTAGATAAGGAGGAGAAACACGAGGGCCTTCTGTATACATTCGTCAAGGAATACTACTCTCACTTCATCATGAAGGAGTGGGTCCGGCCGATTGTGGTCAGTTTTAATCAAATATCATTATTCTTTCACATTCAACAAAACAAAATCTACCAGCATCAGGAACCCGTGAAGATCAGGGTTAGAATTGGTCTTCAGCAAACCATGCTTGTCGTAAGAGGCGACTAATAGGGCCTGTAAGTCCCACGAGGCGCTACCTCCAGTACTAAGCTGGTCCCCGGCTCCCTTTGCAACTGCCAACTTGCGATATGCGAGACGGGGCCCAACTTACTTCTGGTACCAGATTTCCAGTGACAAGCGTATATTCCAGAATAAGTTCTAGTTCCAAATTACGCCACCACCAAGTATGACTTTACTAGACGGCACCAAATGTACAACCATGCTTGGCTGCTACAGCCTTTGACAGTCGTAATAGTTGGCTCATTTTGGGATGGTTAGATCGGAAATGTGTTATTCCTGCAAGGATTATCAGTTCCTTACTGTCAACTGACAACCATGAGACCATTCAAAAAAGTATGAACCGTTGTTTGTCACCGGAGGTAGTAAGGTCTCGCTAAGTACTGTGACCTACTTGGGATCACGTGGCCAGGCTTGCAGACTTGGTTGACACATAGATCGATGCTTGTTACGCTGATCAGTTGGATTGTCTGGTTCAGTACTGTATAAGTACTAGTACAATTCAAACATGTATCCTAGCACAATATATGTACTTTTCCTTATCCTGACTCATGATTTTTTTGCTTATCGCCTTCTTCTATGCGAATGTTAGTGGAACACTTGAATCCCTTGTAGTTCCCTAAAGCGGACGTAAAAGTTCACTCACCCACGAGTTACCTCTCTTTTCTCGCGCAAACAGTCATGTGACCAGCCATACTTGCCACTCTCTCCTTCATCATCCAAGCGGATGGTTGTGCGAGCACTGGAGCACTATACGGCATTATATCCTTTACATTTAGATCCTTTTATCCAAATTACGCTGTGTATGGCTTTCGGTTATAACTAGCTTGCATTATATGTAAAAAAATTGAAGAATTTATTTGTATTTTGTAATCGGACCACTCTGTCATCATACAACAGGATGAAAGATACGCGAAAGCTACTAACTCTACGACAACTTCGTCTGTGAACCCTCAACGTTCGAGAACATCTAGGAATCCATCCCCAAGAGCCAGCCGTTCCAGCTCTACATCCCACAGCTCTCATACGTGAAGAGAAGGTTCACGAAGGCAAGGTTCGCGAGATGGAAGTTCGCGAAGGGAACATTCGTGAGAGACTAGTTCGCGAAGGGATAGATCAAGAGACAGAGGTTCGCGAAGGGAGGAATCACGAGACAGACGTTCGCGAAAGGATGACTCACAACATTCGCGAAAGGAAGGTTCGCACGCGGAGGATTGCGAAGGCATAGTTCTACGGAACAAGAACTATCGGATGAACATACCGACTACGTCTTCTCAGATACGGAAGTTACAGTTTGGATAGCTAATGGATTTAACTTAGAGTCTCCCTCCAAGGAATTGGATGAAGTTTACACATATAAGATGTGCAAGGATGACTTCGACTCAATCACCATTGCGCCGGTTGAACCTATATCCATGACAAAGCTTCTAGATTCCAGAATCAACATCTGCCAGCATTTAATGCGAGGAAATTGCCCTTACATCACATGGACCCCTTCATGAGAGCGCCGGACTTAGATGAAAATGTAAAATTGGTTAATGACTCTCGAAACAAGGTCTACAAGGTGGAGGATAAGAAGTTGGCTCAACTTGATACAGCGATGAGGAGATCTTTCTTCGGATTAGTGAGGTCCAGAGCAATCAATGAGGCATTGATTAACAAGTTCCAGAACCCCAGTTCGGAAGAAGATAGAATGATATTATCTGCTCTGCTCACTCAGAAAAAGGACCAATACTTCATATCGGATCATCTGGCCTCAACGTTGGCGGGTCTCACCTTATTACTGAGACAGGGTCTACTGGCATCATGTTCCTGGAGTGACAGATTTACCCAACCGCTACTTAGAGTTCCTTGGGTGGCGCCTACCATCTTCGGAGGTTAGATAGATGAAGCAGCTAAGGAAGGGAAGTCATGATGATCAAGTCTATAGACACTCTAGCCAACGTCATTCGTCATACTTCACAGAAGCACAACAGCAAGTCGAAATTCTCCGGTATCCAGAAGGCTAAGGAGAAGAAGTACTCTAACTTCAGAGGCGGGAAAAGTTCTTTTAGCCGCCCATCCGGAAACTACAGAGGAAACTCCGGGAGAGGATGTACTCCCAGAGGTTTCAGAGGGGCTAGACGCTGAAAGTGGGGTTCGGAACAACTGGATGCTTCCACCCCCAGCCATTTCTGTACAACCATCGACAGTGGGTGGACGTCTACAAAGGTACTGGGAAAATTGGGGAATACTGGATGACGACTACGTCTCTCAAGTACTGCAAGAAAGGTACAGAGTGCAGCTCAAGGCCACACCACCGTTAACCCTCAGACCAATGGTCTTCAACTATGCAGACGAGCAAGCAGACAAACTACAAGAAGCCATCAACTCACTTCTAACCAAGAATGCGGTAGAAAGAATATATCAAGATCATCTCACGCCAAGCTTCTATTCCCCAATTTTCCTAGTACCCAAGAAGAATTCCAAAGAGAAATTCAGGTTGATTTACAACATGCGGAAATTCAACCAAGACTATCTACTCAAACCGGAAAGGTTCAGAATGATCCACCTACCTCAACTCAGACTACTAATTCGTCCAGCAGACTTTATGGCCACCATAGACCTACAGGGTGCATATCTATACATCCCCATACATCCGGAATCAAGGAAATATCTACGATTCCTATTCAGAGGTCAGCACTTCCAATGGAACGTCCTACCGTTTGGAATATCGTCAGCTCCGTGGTTATTCACACGAATAACCAAGCCCATAGTCGCCTACCTACATCATTGAGGTCTACGCAATGCCTTTTACCTGGACGACGGCATACAGGTTCATCAAAGTGCCAAACAACTCGGAAAGCAGCTGAACTTCACAATCAAGTTGCTCAAACAACTAGGATGGCTAGTGAACCTGATGAAGTCGGAGTTGGAACCAAAACAAGATCTGCAATTCCTGGGGATAAAATTCATCACAACACAGAATCGAATTGTGACCCCAGAAGATCGTTGGGTCAAGATACAAGCCATGATTCCTCAAGCAGTCATGTCTCCGTTAACACTACGACCATGGCAATGTCTACTCAGTCTACTAACCTCAGCGCAGGACTTGACTTGCACTGTGATGGTTACAACTACGGCCATTGCAACGATTCCTGGCAAAACATCTGGTCAGCAGCGACCCTATCTCGCTACCAGATCATCTCAAAGTGTACCTACTTTGGTGGAATCACAGGTCGAATGTCTGCGCAGGGTCTTCGACACACATCTCTACGCAGATGCATCGCTACAGGGATGGGGTGCACATCTCAACAACCAAGTTGCATCAGGGAAGTGGTCAAATGCAGAACAGCATCTTCACATCAATCTGCTAGAAATGAAAGCTGTGATCAACGCCGTACAACTATGGTCGAGTTCGCTGAGCAACAGAATGCTGATGATCCACACGGACAACTCTACAGTGGCATTCTCCATAAATCGGCAAGGATCAACAAGATTGCCAAGCCTATTGCAACTCACATTCCAGTTGTTCAACATCACAGAGAAGGCAAACATCTGGATAAAGTCGTGTCACATACCGGGAGCCAAGAACGTACTAGCAGACGCTCTTTCCCGACCACAGCACCCATCACCCACGGAATGGATGCTCCATCCAGAAGCGTTCCGGCTCATCATAAGGGAAATAGGATCCCCATGCATAGACCTGTTCGCGACAAGGTTGAACAAACAACTGCAGACATTTGTTTCACCAATACCAGACCCCTAAGCCTGGGCAACAGATGCACTGAGCATATCATGGGAAGGACTAAACGCTTACGCATTTCCACCTCCGATCTTACTACCGAAAGTACTGTTGAAGATCAATCAGACACAAGCGCTACAACTGACTTTGGTCGTGTCCTAATGGCCAGCGAGAGTCTGGTTCCTAGACCTAATAGAAGATCTCGGAAGTACAACCCTCAAAGTACCAGATGACCGAACCAACTCAGACATCCGCACACCAAGCAAGTCCACAGGAACCCAACATTGTTCCAGCTACACATGTGCACCGTTTCAAAACCTGTCTGAAGAAAAGAGGATTCTCTGCCAGAGCAGCGAAAGCAGTAACCCTAGCGTTACGCAGATCTACTCGCAATTTGTATGACGACAAATGGCAGAAATTTGAGCAATATGCAAGGCGGAAAGGCTTCACAGCTATGAAAGCATCTCATCCACAAGTGGCGGAATATCTATGTCACCTTAGGGCGGTGGGGTAGCCTAGTGGTTAAAGCGTTGGCTCGTCACGCCAAAGGCCCGGGTTCGATTCCCCACATGGGCACAATGTGTTAAGCCCATTTCTGGTGTCCCCAGCCGTGATATTGCTGGAATATTGCTAAAAGCGGCGTAAAACTAAACTCAGTCAGTCAGTCAGTCAGTCTATGTCACCTTAGATATACAAAGCATTTGAAAGGTTCGACATTATCTACATATCTGGCAGCAATAGTAGAGTCGTCACTATGAAGACAGGCATCAAATTGACGAAAGTGCCTGAATTACTAGCTCTGCTGCGATCTTTTAAACTGGAGGACCAGCAAAAGAAATTCAGAGCACTAGCCTGGGATCTGAATGTAATTCTGCAACATCTCATGAGTGATGCCTACGAACCTCTACAGCAGACTACCTTCGAACTACTCACGCAGAAAACTCTGTTCCTGCTTGCCCTAGCCACGGCAGCTCGTATGTCTGAGATACATGCGCTGGACTTTGGACGAACTAGATTCAACACGGGGCACGGTGCTGCAGTACATCTAGGACTTAGATGGGACTTTATTGCAAAGAATCAACTACCTGGTCAACCAGATAGACAGTTCCATGTCCCAGCGCTATCTATGATCCTCGGTCCAGAGGACACCCAGGACTTATCCATGTGTCCTGTCAGAGCTTTGAAATATATCTTCAAAAGACTAAAACAAGGAGAAGAAAATTCAAGCGCCTTTTCATCCCCTTGTCGACGGAGACATCGGTGGAGGTCTCAAGAACGACAGTATCGTTTTGGATGAGAACTGTTTTACTAAGAGCCAATAAAGCAGCAGGATTAGAACCTCCAAGAGCTTCCAACCCACATGAAGTCAAAGCACTGGTGTCTACACTCGCTCTGCATGGAAATTGCTCAATATCATCAATAATGGAGGGCTGCTTTTGGAAGTCCGATAAGTGTTTGCCAACCACTACCTCAGAGACATAGCAACCGAAGACGTCTCAGGCATTCACCAATTTGGGCCTCTTGTTGTAGCACTGAGTTGGAAATCTCGCCCTATATCATGTTGACTTGTTGACAACTTTTACTATGGAAAAAGTACTAGTTTGAAAGTCCATGCGCATAGTCTAGACTAGACTAGCATGAGTGATTAAGACTCTGTACGGGTATCGATCTTACCTGTACGTTAAGGGGTCGCAACTCATTTATGATAATGATTTTATCATAATCTATGGGTTGTTAAAGATAACTAGTAAAAAGAAGATACTAGTTTATCTAAAATCCACATGAATCTAGAAGATTCACTTGTCTGAGAGAGAAGTAAGACAAGATTGTGGTCCCCCCGAGTAATAACGGAAGTTGGAAGAATAGGATCTAGGAAATGCCGTTACACAGTTCCCATGGGGGGATACAGGACGTATGGACAGCTGATGAATCCAGCAAGTGGCTTGACCCACCACCCATCCATCGGATTCTATAAGCAAAAGATCATGAGTCAGGATAAGGAAAAATATGTAATTTTTTAAGTAAAGTTTATATTTTATACTTATCCTGACTCATGAGGTCAGGACCTCCCTGCTGGAGACACTTCGGATTTCACAGTAGATCCAAGTGAATGGGCTATATTCAGGAGAGAGTGGCAAGTATGGCTGGTCACATGACTGTTTGCGCGGGAAAAGGGAGGTGACTCATCGGTGATTGAACTTTTACGTCTTCTTTAGGGAACTACAAGGGATTCAAGTGTTCCAATAACATTCGCATAGAAGAAGGAGATAAGCAAAAGTTCATGAGTCAGTATAAGATATCAATTTTACTTCAAAAATTACATTTTTCTCAGTCTGTGTGTCACATATATCATGTGTTTTGTAGATGGTCATCTTTGTTGGGTGGTTCTGTGCTAGTTGTGCCATGGCACCAAGGATTGAAATCGGGTTGGATCAAAAACTCTCCATGCCAGAGGTGAGATTCACATAATGCTGCAACACTGTTCACTATCACATTTAGGGCAGTATGAGAAAACCTTACTTGATATCTATTTTGTATCACTAAGATTACGGATTATTCCTCTATGGTTCCTGCAAAATTTTTGGGTGTCATTGAGTATTCACTCACTTTATCATTTATGTTAATAGTTTTCTTTCTGTATTCTGTATATATATTAGTCTATCGACTTTTTCATGCTAATGAATAGATTATGAATATTAATATAAGTGACTAAAACGCATGTACAATTAAAATAGGCGAGATGTACACGATATGCATTCATTATTCACTGTAGTAGAATGTATACATGTGTGATGCCTGTATGTGATCTATCAACTGTAATTACTCAGTGTTTTGTCATACCGAAGGGTTTTATAAAAATTTGTAGGTTTCTTTGTTTGTAAACCACTCGGTAATTACAGGTAAAGGTAAAAAAAATTTTTTTTTTAAATTACAGGTAAAGGTTATATATTTTGCAGAATTTAAGCAAGTATGCTGTTTCTCCAGAGCCCTGGTAAATCGTGTATCACATGTTTTGTATTTTACATTCAGGACTCGTATGTTCTTGACTACTTCAACAACATATCTACCTACCTGTCTGTTGGTCCACCCGTGTACTTCGTTGTGAAGATGAACCACAACTACACCAACACAGCTGGGCAGAATGATATCTGCGGCGGCAACGGTTGTCCGGAAAATTCTGTACTTGGACAAATCTTTAAGGCAGCACAACAGGCTAATTAGTGAGTAGTGTAGGGTTTTTACTTTCATTATAACTTCTATCAAGTGGCATACATGCAAAGAAAAAGCGTTGCTTTGATATTTTTTTTAATTACTAATTTAAGCAGCATTTCCCACAGGAACTCTTCAGGTTATAAGATTGTATTGATCAGAAGTATTGAAGGCAGGTGTTTTGCAGTATGATGTGTCCTCAGTTGTATTTTCTCTCGAGTCTAATGAATCAAGATCTACATCATAAGATATTGAAACATCCCTGTCCACGTAACGAGATATTGAAACATCCCTGTCCATGTCATGAGATATTGAAACATCCCTGTCCACGTCATGAGATATTGAAACATCCCTGTCCATGTCATAAGACACTGAAACATCACTGTCCATGTCACGAGATATTGAAACATCCCTGTCCACGTAAACATCCCTGTCCATGTCACGAGATATTGAAACAGCCCTGTCCATGTCATAAGACACTGAAACATCCCTGTCCACGTCATGAGATATTGAAACAGCCCTGTCCATGTCATAAGACACTGAAATGTCCTTGTCCATGTAACGAGATATTGAAACATCCTTGTCCACGTAACGAGATATTGAAACATCTCTGTCCATGTAACAAGATATTGAAACATCCCTGTCCATGTCACGAGATATTGAAACATCCCTGTCCACGTAATGAGATATTGAAACATCCATGTCCATGTCATGAGATATTGAAACATCCATGTCCATGTCATGAGACATTGAAACATCCTTGTCCACTTCATGAGATATTGAAACATCCCTGTCCACGTCATGGGACATTGAGGGCAGTGGGGTAGCCTAGTGGTTAAAGCGTTGGCTCGTCACGCCGAAGACCCGGGTTCGATTCCCCACATGGGCACAATGTGTTAAGCCCATTTCTGGTGTCCCCTGCCGTGATATTGCTGGAATATTGCTAAAAGCGGCGTAAAACCAAACTCAGTCAGTCAGTCAGTCATGAGACATTGAAACATCCGTGTCCACGTCACAAGATATTGAAATATCCCTGTCCATGTCCCGAGATATTGAAACATCCCTGTCCATGTCATGAGACACTGAAACATCCTTGTCCACGTAACGAGATATTGAAACATCCCTGTCCATGTAACAAGATATTGAAACATCCCTGTCCATGTAACAAGATATTGAAACATCCCTGTCCATGTCAAGAGATATTGAAACATCCCTGTCCACGTAATGAAATATTGAAACATCCCTGTCCGTGTCATGAGACATTGAAACATCCCTGTCCATGTCATGAGACACTGAAACATCCTTGTCCACGTAACGAGACATTGAAACATTCCTGTCCATGTGCTGAGATATTGCAACAGCCCTGTCCATGTCATAAGACACTGAAACATCCTTGTCCATGTAACGAGATATTGAAACATCTCTGTCCATGTAACAAGATATTGAAACATCCCTGTCCATGTCACGAGATATTGAAACATCCCTGTCCACGTAATGAGATATTGAAACATCCATGTCCATGTCATGAGACATTGAAACATCCCTGTCCATGTCATGAGACATTGAAACATCCTTGTCCATGTCATGAGACACTGAAACATCCTTGTCCACGTAACGAGATATTGAAACATCCTTGCCCACGTCACAAGATATTGAAACATCCCTGTCCACGTAATGAGATATTGAAACATCTCTGTCCATGTAACAAGATATTGAAACATCCCTGTCCACGTCATGAGACATTGAAAAATCCCTGTCCACTTCATGAGACATTGAAACCTTCCTGTCCACTTCATGACACATTGAAACATCCCTGTCCATGTCATGAGACATTGAAATATTCCTGTCCACGTCACAACACATCGAAACATCTCTGTCAACTTCATGAGACATTGAAACATCCCTGTCCATGTCATGAGACATTGAAACATCCCTGTCCATGTCATGAGACACTGAAACATCCTTGTCCACGTAACGAGATATTGAAACTTCCTTGTCCACGTCACAAGATATTGAAACATCCCTGTCCACGTAACGAGATATTGAAACATCTCTGTCCATGCAACAAGGTATTGAAACATCCCTGTCCCCGTCATGAGACATTGAAAAATCCCTGTCCACTTCATGAGACATTGAAACATTCCTGTCCACTTCATGACACATTGAAAAAATACCTGTCCACGTCATGAGACATTGAAATATTCCTGTCCACGTCACAAGACATTGAAACATCTCTGTCCATGTCATGAGACATTGAAACATCCCTGTTCACATCATAAGACGTTGAAAGATCTTCAGACACGTTATAAAACATTGAACAGATGCACACTGTGTGTTGATCTCATCTCCAGAGTACTGATTAATACCGGGATCAATTCTCTACCATGTATTGTGATGTTTGGTGGCCTCAGAAGTTTTTCATCGTTAATTGCAGCACCCGCATCGCTCACCCTGCCTCCTCGTGGCTGGACGACTACTTCAGCTGGATCACCCCCCGATGGCAACCCACCATGCTGCCGCTACTACGAGGACACAGATACTTTCTGCAAAGCTACAAGTAACAACATTAAACATTGTTTGCAGTGTATTTTCACTTCTGGCTTGGGTTCTATTCTATTTTACTGATGAATCTTTGCTACATTTTACCAAATATTTTAAAAGAAAATACTAATTAATGCAGCATTTATTTAAGAAAATAAGTGGAACCTATTTGGAAAGAGCTCAGTTAGGTACCTTAATTAACTTGTTATGTGACCTTTATTCATAGCGGGATGCTATAGATTTATGTTTGGATGTAAGGGAATTATTCTCCTGCTCAGAAACATATATTCCCTCCCAGGGAGGTTACTGTGTAGTCATGTGGACCAATCAGATCTCAACATTCTAACCAGGATAACACAGCTTTTGAAATTCTTGAAGAGAACTTTATTGATCACCTGTACTTTTTGATGACACCAGCTCTACGTCATGTTTCAGTTGTTAATGACTCCTGTGTTAAATGCAACTTAACCAACTTTGAAAAAGGACGTCCATCTGAAGAGGACTTCATGACTTATTTGCCCTGGTACTTAGATGACATTCCAGAAATCAAGTGTTCCAAAGGGTAGGTTCCTCTTGACTGGCCCACAGTGGCATGTCCATGTTATATTCTAATGAAGGTGCCATGGATTGATTGGGTTGTCAGACTCTGTGAATATGTCGTTACAGTGGCATGGATCATTAATGTTTCCAGGTAATGTTTTATCTTGACCAGATTAGACATTTTGATGGCGTTTGTTATAGGTGCTGACTTTGGTGTCAAACAGCATTCTTCCATTAATTTATTAGAACCCGTGAAGATCACGGTTAGAATTGGTCTTTAGTAACCCATGTTGAGGCGACTAACGGAATTGGATAGTCAGGCTCGCTGACTTGGTTGACACATGTCATCGTATCCCAATTGCTAAGAGTGATGCCCATGATGTTTATCACTGGATTGTCTGGTCCAGACTCGATTATTTACAATCCGTTGCCATGTAGCAACGCCATATATGACGATAGCTCTATCACAGTGTGTGACCTTGCGGATGGTGTCATTGTACCAGGACAGTGGCTGTTGTTCCTGAACCGAATATTGACTTTTTTATTGACAATTATGATTGAGCCATGCCTAGACTCATTAATCCAGGCAAAATACATCCCTATAATTTCAGGTTTGTTGGGGAAGGGTGGAAATAAGACTTTTACAGTCAGTTGTCTCTGGAAGATAGAGGACAGTAGAA
This sequence comes from Haliotis rubra, assembly GCF_003918875.1. Taxonomy (NCBI): domain Eukaryota; kingdom Metazoa; phylum Mollusca; class Gastropoda; order Lepetellida; family Haliotidae; genus Haliotis; species Haliotis rubra. The sequence goes on from NW_025767101.1 coordinate 350,356, forward strand.
AGAACAAGATGTAGTTTTGACATGAGTACGTGTCTAGTGCAGTTACACATATTTCTGATCAGTTCTTGAATTTCATATGGAAAGTGATAAATGTAAGGGAGAGAATTTGTGTCAACTTCGTTATTGTTCCTGGTAATAAAGAAGTTGACATCCAAAAGTTCTCTCCCTTTTCGGATCAGCTATTGGAAGTGTATTGTTTCAGATACTGGTATATGTAAAATGTATGACTTCAACTTTGCAGTGGTCATCCTGCGTATGGGTCTGCTGTAGAACTACTGAACAAGAACAAGACTGTAGGAGGTTAGTCAGTTTCATGTAACACTCTGTACAGCCACCCACACAGGATTCCTCGGCAGTTAGTCCCTAATACCTCGTTGGTTGATGGAGTGGCCTGGTTGTTGCTGGGGGATTAGAGTGCTTTTGCCCTAAATCTGGAATTATTATTTTTCATTATTTATTAATATGTTTATCCATGGTTTTTTTTGTTGAATCCACTTTGAGAGCCAACGAAACAATGATGCCCAAACTATGCTGTCCCTCCTTTGTCATTGTGCGTAGTGATAAATGCAATTGCTCGTCACACTGAAGGCCCAGGTTTGATTCTCCAAATGGAAGGCCATTTCTGGACTCCTTGCCATGATATTGCTGGAATACTACTAATAATGGTTTAAAGTGAGTGAGTGAGTTAATATTTAACGTCACATCGGCAATATTTCAGCCATATAGTGACGAGAATAATGGTTTAAAACCCCACTAACTCGCTTTTTTTATCGGTGACTTGGCCCATCATGGTTATGATTGTCCGACAGTGTGGGATGTTCCTTATCCTCTCTGGTGTGTCTGGTCCATACCTTGTCTTATGTACCTCTCACAAGTCACAAATCTGTTGAAGCAAATGGTTCAGATGGTTGTTTGATTAGAATTGGTCTTCAGTAACCCATGCTTGTCGTAAGAGGCGACTAACAGGATCGGGTGATCAAACTCGCTGACTTTGTTGATTCAACATCATATCAAAATTGTGTAGAACAATGCTCATACTGTTGATCACTGGATTGTCAGGTCTGTAGGCTCGTCTTGACTGTGGGAGACACACTTACACCCTAGGGATTACAGCTTAGGACTACAGACTGCCGCCATATAGCTGTCATTCAAACTTACACCCTAGGGATTACAGCTTAGGACTACAGACTGCCGCCATATAGCTGTCATTTCAAACTTACACCCTAGGGATTACAGCTTAGGACTACAGACTGACGCCATATAGCTGTCATTCAAACTTACACCGCCCCCATGATTGGATGTGCATGCTGAAGTAACCTGTGTTTTTGTGTGTTTCTTCACAGCAACATATTTCATGACGTACCACACTATTCTGAAGACTAATGAAGACTACATCACTGCTCTCAAGATAGCAAGAGAAATAGCCAGCAACATCACACGGGATCGGAACTTCACAGAGGAAGGAAGTTCTGTCTTCCCGTACAGGTAAGGAGGCAGGAGGACATGACTCCATGGTCTTGGGTTCCCTGTGACTTTCTGTAGTAAAATGACAAGAGTTTGAACAGCTGACATAGTTGTGTCGTGTTTGAGGACTTCCAGATGCCATGTTTGACCGAATACAGGCCAAGTTTAAGGCAAAGCAGTGTCAGCCTGTCTTAAAGCATCTTTGTTTAAAAGCATTTGTAAGTCTGCCACTGAATGTTTTCACAGTGCATTGCCTGTTTATGCATTGTTACACATTAATTGGAAGATGTACCATTACAAAAACCTTAATATAATTCATAATCAATTTTTTTGTGAGAAATATGCATATGAATTTTTAGAAAGTGTAAAAAGTATACACATTTAGAAGGTTGTTGTTTGAGAGTGTGTATAAGGTAACCTGAATTATTGGATCAAAGTTAATGGTTGAAAGAAATTTTATTCAAAATCCTGAAATGAAATGACATATAAGACATTCAAATGAGACAGAGCAGGTCATCGAAATCACTAAAAGTCCCAGTTTCCTGAGTAAGAATGTTTCTTTAAAGTAAATATGTAATTTTATTTGCTAATTGTCCCCCTGTCGGCATCCGTACGCACGTACGTCCAGATTCTTGTTAACGCGATATCTCATGCACTGTTCTACCCAATATCTTCAAATTTGGTGACAGCCTACATTGGAGGATTACCCAGACACCAGTCGATTTGGGTGACCTTGACCTTATTTTCAAGGTCACCACAACACTTTGAACACTTTTCAAACTCTTGTTAACGTGATATCTCATGAACTGTTGTACCCAATGTCTTCAAATTTGGCGACAGCCTACATTGGGGGATTACCCAGACACCAGTCAATTTGGGTGACCTTGACCTTATCTTCAAGGTCACCAAGCGTTGGCTCGACATGACACTTGACCACTTTTCAAACTTATTTAAAAGCGATATTTCATAAAACATTGCCCCGAATGTTTTCAAGTATGTCGACAGCCAATTGGGTGATTAAGCAGACAGCAGACACCAGTCATTTCAGGCATCGTGGATCTGACCAAATAATAATAAGTAGTAAATATGTTATAGATGTTCCATTCTTTAGCGGTGGTGGACATTGCCATATCAGTGGCAAACACTTGTTGTGCTTAGTGTTAGCCTGTGGCCAAATTTAATGCTTACTCTCAATGAAATTCTTCAAAAGCATTTAGAAGTTGGTGTAGTGATACGAGGTAACTTCATGTTACTCTTAATGGATATGGTTGCCTTTGTGCTAAAGGCTAAATGCCTGGCTAGTAACCTTCACTCTTTGTCAAGGTGTTCCAATTTTCCCTGTTCCAAGCTCACTGGTTGTAAACTGTAATTAATGAAATTCTGTTGATGGAGTCCTTGGTAATGAGCCATTTGATTGCCTCAGGCTGAATTTATCACTTCCTTGTCTGTTTTCCATTTCAGCATTTTCTACGTCTACTATGAGCAGTATCTGACAATAGTGCATGACACCATCAAGAACCTGTCCATCTGTGTCGGCGCCATATTCATCGTGACGTTTGTCCTGCTGGGCTTCGAACTGTACTCTGCCATCATGGTCGTCATCACGATTGCCTTCATCCTGGCTGACATGTTGGGGCTGATGTATTTGTGGCAGATCTCCCTCAATGCTGTGTCACTGGTCAACCTTGTCATGGTAACTTCATGTTGGTTTAGGGGCTGTGGGGTAGCCTAGTGGTTAAAGTGTTCGCTCGTAGGAACACTGGTCAACCTTGTCATGGTAACTTCATGTTGGTTTAGGGGCTGTGGGGTAGCCTAGTGGTTAAAGTGTTCGCTCGTAGGAACACTGGTCAACCTTGTCATGGTAACTTCATGTTGGTTTAGGGGCTGTGGGGTAGCCTAGTGGTTAAAGTGTTAAGCATTAGGAACAGGAACACTGGTCAACCTTGTCATGGTAACTTCATGTTGGTTTAGGGGCTGTGGGGTAGCCTAGTGGTTAAAGTGTTCTGTAGAGGAACACTGGTCAACCTAGGAAGGGGCACCTGGTCAACCTTGTCATGGTAACTTCATGTTGGTTTAGGGGCTGTGGGTAGCCTAGTGGTTAAAGTGTTCACCTGTAGGAACACTGGTCAACCTTGTCATGGTAACTTCATGTTGGTTTAGGGGCTGTGGGGTAGCCTAGTGGTTAAAGTGTTCGCTCGTAGGAACACTGGTCAACCTTGTCATGGTAACTTCATGGTGGTTTAGGGGCCTTAGCCTCAGTGGTTAAAGTGTTAAGCTTCATGGTTGGTAACTTCATGTTGGTTTAGGGGCTGTGGGGTAGCCTAGTGATTAAAGTGTTCGCTCGTAGGAACACTGGTCAACCTTGTCATGGTAACTTCATGTTGGTTTAGGGGCTGTGGGGTAGCCTAGTGATTAAAGTGTTCGCTCGTAGGAACACTGGTCAACCTTGTCATGGTAACTTCATGTTGGTTTAGGGGCTGTGGGGTAGCCTAGAGGTTAAAGTGTTCGCTCGTAGGAACACTGGTCAACCTTGTCATGGTAACTTCATGTTGGTTTAGGGGCTGTGGGGTAGCCTAGTGGTTAAAAGTTCACCCAGAGGAACACTGGTCAACCTTGTCATGGTAACTTCATGTTGGTTTAGGGGCTGTGGGGTAGCCTAGTGATTAAAGTGTTCGCTCGTAGGAACACTGGTCAACCTTGTCATGGTAACTTCATGTTGGTTTAGGGGCTGTGGGGTAGCCTAGAGGTTAAAATGTTCGCTCGTAGGAACACTGGTCAACCTTGTCATGGTAACTTCATGTTGGTTTAGGGGCTGTGGGGTAGCCTAGTGATTAAAGTGTTCGTTCGTAGGAACACTGGTCAACCTTGTCATGGTAACTTCATGTTGGTTTAGGGGCTGTGGGGTAGCCTAGTGGTTAAAGTGTTCGCTCGTAGGAACACTGGTCAACCTTGTCATGGTAACTTCATGTTGGTTTAGGGGCTGTGGGGTAGCCTAGTGGTTAAAGTGTTCGCTCGTAGGAACACTGGTCAACCTTGTCATGGTAACTTCATGTTGGTTTAGGGGCTGTGGGGTAGCCTAGTGGTTAAAGTGTTCGCCCGTAGGAACACTGGTCAACCTTGTCATGGTAACTTCATGTTGGTTTAGGGGCTGTGGGGTAGCCTAGTGGTTAAAGTGTTCGTCAGTAGGAACACTGGTCAACCTTTGTCATGGTAACTTCATGTTGGTTTAGGGGCTGTGGGGTAGCCTAGTGGTTAAAGTGTTAAGCTCGTAGGAACACTGGTCAACCTTATCATGGTAACTTCATGTTGGTTTAGGGGCTGTGGGGTAGCCTAGAGGTTAAAGTGTTCGCTCGTAGGAACACTGGTCAACCTTGTCATGGTAACTTCATGTTGGTTTAGGGGCTGTGGGGTAGCCTAGTGGTTAAAGTGTTCGCTCGTAGGAACACTGGTAGGAACCTTGAACTGAAAACAGTAAACAAGATAATCAAGAACTAATATATCCAGGGTTTTGCAAGATACAGAAAAACACACTTGTGAACATTCCTTACACAAATTATACAGTTCCTGTAATTTTAGCTTTTATTTAGTCTTACAATACAGTACACTACTCTGTTTCATAACCGGACCCTGATATTTCCTGTATTTACCCTTGATTTTAATTATTGAGAGTTGTCAGGACCCTTAGTTTTGTAAGTCACGGTAGAACCCTGATATTATCTATCAATCGGAGTTTGTGGTTCAGGGTGCCGTTCTACAAAGCGATCTTAGTGCTAAGGTGATCTTAGCTCCCATACCTTAACATAGACTTACAACTGGCGTAACGCCAAGGTTGCTTTGTACAACGGCACCCTGGATCACGATCTTGTTGTTCAGTTTTATTTAATCATTTATACATGGTAATGTTTGGAATATGGTCAAACATTGTTCAGTAGTGTTGGTCCATGACAAGTTGTTCAGGAAATGTGGGATCATTGCTAATTTAATGGATACTGTAAACGTACTTATTTTCGCGTGGTGCAATTTTCGCGGAATTGACAGTTTAGACTACACCGCGCGGTCAATTATTCGTGCAATCAGTAATTGCCGGAACTGCCAGCTGTCTCTTTGGCCGCCACTAATAGCAGTGAAAACAAACAGAGTGGCTTAACCTGTCAGGCGGCGTTTATTGCTTACTCACCGGAAATCCCTATCTGTGCGATATACTAGTACACAGTAATCCGTTTACTCACGGAAGAGATGAAAAACACATCAGTCTTATGTTCCCGAATTCTGACGATCTGACGAATTAACTTCTACTGTATATGAAGCTCTTTGTGATTTCAAACAAGCCGGGTTGTTGTGAATGAGATGATTGAGTGTTAAGTGACTATTAAGCTTCATGATGTACTGGTAAATAAAATCTTAATGAATAAATAAAATACTGCTGTATTATTTCTTTCCGAGTCGTTTCATGGTAATCTGTTTTGTATCAAACCATCTGTCATGTGACCAATTTCCATGGCGGCCACAATACACATTGCTGTTTTCGCTAATTCGGCGATGGGATTTGGCTCATTATTTAATTATGTTTTGGGAAATCCATTATAGCGACAGTTTAGTATGATTCTTTATGCTACTATCAGTCGTCATTTTAAGATTCCCGTAGATTTCTGTCTTCAAACTTGATGTGTTATGGTAACAACTCAGGGCGAGTGCGTGGCTAGACTGAATGAATGACAGGTTTATTCGCGGTGTATAAATTTTTGCGCTAAAATGTTTTGCGCGAAAAGCGCGAAAATAAAACCTGCGCGAAATATAATACGTTTACAGTATTTCTAGCCTTTGGGGACAGATTGTCTTGAAACAGTGGCTGTGATAAACTGCCTGATGACTGGTTGATGTTGCCTCGCTGTATGTGTTGTGATGTGTTTCAGACTATTGGTATATCGGTAGAGTTCTGTTCCCACATTGTGAGAGCCTTCACTGTCAGCACCATGCCCACTCGCAAGGAGCGCGCCAAACATGCCCTGGCACACATGGGGAGCTCGGTAGGTTACCTAGGCAACAAGCTTTAGGAATTACATCTCGATGCACCCTTTTCTGTTGAGGCATACACTGTGTCTGTCTTCCCTACCTCCCAGTGTTTGAAATATGGAATGCCTGGCTGTCATCAGGAACCACAGACTTCAGTTCCGTGATAGAATTGATCTTCAACAACCCATGCTTGTCGTAAGAGGCGTTTAACAGGAGCTGGTGGTCAGGCTTGTTGATTTGGTTGACACGTCATCCTATCCCAGTTGTCTAGATCGATGCTCATGCTGTTGATCACTGGATTGTCTGGTCCAGACTTGATTATTTACAGACTTCCATCATGTAGCTGGAATATTGCTGAGTGCAACAACCAGACTTCAGAAACTGCAGGCCCTGACTAAATATAGCAGACCCTAATTGATAGAAGCTGCTGCTTTTTGTGACAAATGAATCAACACGTAAAGTTACTGCAGGCCATCATGACAGCATGTTCCCACCATCCTCTTTCATTCCTTCCCTCCCTCCCTTACTCCACTCTTCCCTTACTCCACTCTTCCCTTACTCCACTCTTCCCTTATTCCACTCTTCCCTTACTCCACTCTTCCTAACTCACTCATTCACTCAGTTACTCATTTTCCTGAGTAGTCATTCACTCACTCTTTCACTCATTCATTCACTCGCTTATTCACCCATTTACTCTCTCTCTCTCACTCACTCATTCACTCACTCATTTACTCACTCGTTTACTCATTTATTCACTCACTCTCTCACTCACACTCTCTCCTGTTTACAGGTACTGAGTGGTATCACTCTCACCAAGCTGGGAGGTATCATTGTGTTGGCTTTCTCCAAGTCGCAGCTGTTCCAAGTGTTCTACTTCCGCATGTACCTGGGTATTGTCGTGTTCGGGGCAACACATGGCCTGATCTTCCTACCAGTTCTGCTCAGCTATGTTGGTAAGTTGATTGCAAACTGTTCAGATGGAGAATCTTTGTTATTCATAAGTAAGCACACAGTCCTTGTTGGGAATCAAGATAAGAGGTTTTCCTCAGCACAACATAGTTGTTAGAACTGAAATGTGATGGTTTAATGTGTCCCTGAGCTGTCATCAGTGTGGACTATTGCTCCTGATATCGACCACTGGTTTGGCTTGCCTCGATCGTATACAGGCTGCCATATTATAACTGACAATGAGTAATACATTCACTTTTATGACAGATTAAACATTTATTTGATAATTCTCTCCATAGAGTATTCCTTACCTGACCCTCCACAGTGTTTTACCTGTGTGGCGTCAGGTAAGTACAAAGTCATTAGGGGTTATCATATTTTACCTTACTGGACACTAGGCAGCTAAAGCACTGTGTATCACCAGGAAAGTTGAAAGACGTTGAGTTAATGCTGAAATGCTCATGTACTATCATATAGTGTCATCTCTCTGCAGGGCCTCCAATGAACAAGGCTAAGGTGTACTATAGTCGAACAGAAGCAATACAGTAAGCACAACTGTTAGAAAGATCCTTGTTGGGGATCGGGGTGCTGTTGTACAAAGCAACCTTAGCACTAAGACCACCTTAAATCTATGTTAAGGTATGGGAGTTATGGTCACCTTAGCTAAGATTGCTTTGTACAACAGCACCCCGATCCCCAACCAGGATCTTTCTAACAGTTTCCTCTAACGATGTCCTTATTGTTAGAGTCAACTAGTGGTGTTGGTTATAATATGTCACCAAGCTGTCATTAGTGTGGACGTTGGTCATGATATCGACCACCAGTTTGCCTTGCCACAATTATATACGGGCAGTTATGTTATAACTGACAATCAGTAGTGCATTCACCTTTATGACAGATTAATAATAATAATAATAAGTCATCTTCTATAGCGCACAGTCTCCAATCACCAAGTGACTGCTCGCGGCGCTAATCAGAATCTGATGATTATTACCCCGGATAACCCAAGCTGCCTGTTAGGCGCTAGAAGGTTATAGTCACATGACTTTATCCAACCGGGTACCCATTTTCTGCTGGGTGAACAGAGGCAGTTTTGAACAAACTCACTTGCCTAAGGTGTGACCACATGTATCACATGTGCTTCGTTGTGGGGCAAGACTGAAGTCCTAGAAACTCTCAGGAGTCAAGCTGCCAAACACGGTCACCAATCCAAGGACTGTCCGAGCTGTCCGAGCTCGACGTTGCTTAACTTCAACTGATTCGTGACCTGACGTATCCCAATTGCATGGATCCATGCTCATGCTGTTGATCACTGGATTGCCTGGTCCAGACTCGATTATTTACAGACTGACACCATATACCTGGAATATTGCTGTGTGCGGCGTAAAACTAAAGTCACTCACTCACATATTTGATAGTTTTCTCCATGAATACTCAGAGCATATTTGATCTTACCTAACTCTTTAGAGTGCTTTAAGATACTGCGTACCGGTAAGTTTGTCAAGTCTGAACACATTTACCACAGAATAATCATACATTACCCCAGAGGCCCAGATAAGCTGTGTATCCGGGTAAAATACGCATAGAAAATTTCCAATTACGCATTGAAAAATAATTGTAGCGTACCAATTACGCAATTAAAATGTTAGATACACAAAAAGTTTAAAACAAATGCGTACGGAATATATTTATAAAAATCGCTTGCGTAATGAAAAAAGACATCGATTGATATCAAGTTGTACTGTTAGTATAGGACTAGTGTTGTACTGTCAGTATAGGATGAGTGATTTTTTATGAAATCATTTCCATTATATTTAAGTTGGTTTTGATTAGGTATGATATAAGGCAGGACATACCTGCTTAGTAAACTTACTCAATGACATAATACTTAGGTGAGTAAAATGACTGAAATACGCACATATGTGAAAGCAGTGGGTAACAGAAAATGAAATACCCACTCAACATTCACAAAACCCACTCCAAAAAATTACAGTGGGTACAATACCCACATTAGCTAAATCTTATCTGGAGCTCTGCATTACCCTACTGGATGCTAGACAGCTAAGGTACTGTGAAACATTAAGTTTGAACACATTACGTTTACTCCAAAATAAACATACTTTACCCTACCTAGCGGATGCTAGAGAGCTAAGGCACTGTGAAACATCAGGTAAGTTTGAAGAAATTGTGTTTACCCTGTGCTAAACCACTGTGTAGCATCAGGAAAGCTTAAAAACATTTCGTTTATCCCAAAATCTGTGTACTATCATATTCTATCATCTCTCTGCAGGGCCTCCAATTAACAAGGCTAAAGTGTACTATAGTCGAACTGAAGCTATGCGGGATGCTGACAGTAACATCAACCGCAACATCGAGCGTCGCAACATCATGTCAGACCAAGATGACAACCCTCCAAGCTATGATAGCCTCCATTAATGTATACAAGCAAATGATTAACAACAAATCCAAAGTTCTTTCACTTTCATAGTATGAATGTGTGCGTGTATGGAGAGTTCTGTTTGGACGTATTGGAGGCTGTATAGTGGACCTTTATAGTGCTTTGACACTGCAAATGATATTAAATGTTAATGAAGGCTTAATGTATTTTGTTTGTGATTCAACTTTCACTCCTCTTCATACAAGGTAGTTGATATATCTATGTAAGAAAAAATGTACAGGATTTTTTGGGCTAATTTCCTTTACAAAACATTATTATATATTATTTATATGAATCCATCACCCTACCTGTGTGCGTGTGTGTGTGCGTGCATTTGTAAGCATGTCTAAGATGTGCATATTGATCATTTATGATTTATGCTAAATTTTTGGTAGGTTTCATTAATGTAGAAGAAAGCTTGGTTTGGCCATTATGTTCCACCTTGTGTGTGAGGATGTTTTGTAGTCCTCAACCACCTAGTGATGGCTTGAAATATTCCAGGGTGCTCGACCATCGTTAAAAATACGTCATTCCACTATCACTGCAGCAGAGTGTGTACATAGTGTAGTTAGGATCTCGTTGACAGGATTATCATGATACGCTTACTGTATCATGGTACATGCCTCTTCCAACAGTTCATTTCATGAATAAAATGAAAACAAAAGTCGGTAATAACAAGCACGGGCATGGTCTTGTTGATTGTTAGATTTGTTAGTAGAGGTAAGAAATACCTGACATGTTCTTCAGGGAATGGTCATTTAGTATCAGAGAGCGAATGACCTAAAGTCATGAAAAGGTGACACAGAAAGCGGGGAGCAATATTCATGACAGCTATGGGCCATCCACAAGATTTGGAACAGTCTCTTGACATCTCATTGACTGCTATCCTCTAACTCCCCAGAATACATGACCAGAAAAGGTTTGAATTTCTGCATTGCATCATTGTATGCTAATGTAAATGTTCAGTTGCTGCAGTACCTCCACAGTAAGCTGACATGCTGGGATGTAACTTGAACACTGTTCAAAGAGGCATTCTACTCACTGGTTCATTTACCTGAAAATCTAGAAGATTTACCTGTCCATCCTATTGCTTGTTTCTATGGACAGCAAACATTAGAGTGTCAGACAATAGTGTCGTAGATGTGTGTTAATACAAGCAGCTGTATAATGTATGTCAGGTTCTGTCGCTGCTGAAGTGCTGGCCTCGTGTAGATATTGTAGGCATTCTTACATATAGCTTTATTGGTATTGAATGAATGGTGTGATGAGGTACTTATGACAGATGTTAAAGACAGGTACAGTACAAATATCTGAGGTATCTCAGAAATAGATGGCAACATATATGAAAGAGCATTGCAGAATTTGCACTTGAAGAATTACAGGTGAAATATATGTAGTAGACAGCATTGTTTCTTATTTAATCTCATGTGTATTCATAGTGTTACCATGTTTGAAAGATTAACTGGTATTTGAACTGGATAAGATTCAACATTGATATGTTCAATAAAGTGATCAGTATTTTTGCTGCACCTTGCTCAAGAAAGAGCATCTTCTTTGATTGGTTGAAGGGAGGAGTGTTTTTGTAATGAATGCAAGATGTAATTGGGACAGGTTCATGTAAATGTGCCTTTGTAAAATATGTCATTGTGTATTGGCATGTAATGACCTGCCCTTCTGATGTATAGAGTAGTAGTGTTGAGATCATTTGTGGTATGTTTGTTTGTTGTATTTTAAAACTTTTGTTGTTTCATTATTGTTTGTGTATTTGTATTGTTCTGAAGGCTCCACATGTCACCTTCAGATAGAGCCTTTCAACAGGCATTAACCTTGAGAAATATGTCACAAATTGATCATGTATATTTGATCAAAAAACATTTTGTTTATATTGTACGGATAACATGGAAAAAAACAGTATCTGTGGCCATTAGCAAACACAGCACAAACAATGCATATGATTTATTTGATTGTACCAATTCACATGGCATATATGGTTTTTTTCACACGTTCCATTTTGTCCTTATTCATACAGTTAATGTATTTTTGCCTGGGTCCATAAACTGGGGACGTAAGTGCTACTATCACCATGACTACTGATGAACCATTTTGTTATATTCTTCATTAAACAGCTCAGTGGAAGGGCTCATTATGAAGGCATGATTGCTTACTTATTAAGTTGACTTCATTTCTGTGTGAATGAAATTGTTAAATTCAAACTTTTTTTTGTAATCTTCATCTGGAAACTGTTGAGACAGGGTCTACAAAGCATACTAAGCTGGTTAGAACTGTTGAACCTAAGTGTTCGTCTCTATGTAGGCTGAAGATGTCAGGGGTGCTAGACATCTAGATATCATTTTGTACCCTAGGTGGAAACACTTGTAATTGTGTTCAGATTCTAATCGTTGCATTACCACTAATTACAATCAGAAGACTTGCCCACATCCAAACAAATGAATTAATGAAGTGTTGGTTCTTGTGATACCAGGCAACCCTCATCTCTCATCGGAGCGGTGAGGTAGCCTAGTGGTTAAAGCATTTGCTCGTCACACCGAAGACCATGGTTCTAATCCCCACATGGGTACAATATGTAAAGCCCATTTCTGGTGTCCCCCGCTTTGACATTACTGGAATGTTGCAAAAAGCGGTGTAACACTAATCTCACTCTCATCATTTATTCTGTCTTGGGCAAATAGTCTTAATTGGACATTCCTAGCCTTGTGTATTCTTCATATTACCGGTACTTGATTCAAGTTCCAGTGGACATATTTTGAAATCCTAAGTTTGTGGAGGTGTCTGTACAGGAAACTAGTCTTCACAATTTTGCAGACCTGGGTCCCGTTGTACAAAACACCCTCAGCACTAAGACTACCTTAAGTCTATGTTAAGGTATGGGAGTTTCGGTCACCTTAGCCCTAAGATCACTTTGTACAAGGGGACCCTGTTCTTGCAAAAATGTCCATATATTATAATGAGCACTTTAAACACTGAATGGCCTATTTCTTTGGTTACAATGCTCAGTATGTTCAACCATTACACCTCAAACTCACATTTTATAGCTTTACAACTCATGCTGTTGGTAACAATGGTACCATGTAACATTTCTTCCTTTTAATAAAACCCAAATACACGACCCCCCTCTGATTGAATCAGCTGATTTGATGGTTACCCTGACTAGAACTTGCGAATCTTTCCTCACACACAACAACCTGATGTACATGTACTCAACATGTCTAACCAATAAATAAAGAGTAGGCTTTGCTCAAAGGCCATGAACAGAATAGGATCTTATAAAATTGAAGTGTTATATAAAGCCTCATTGATAAACCTGAAATGCACTGTAGTAGTGACGTGTATCTATTTTAACTGTATGTAGTAACGAATGATGCAGAATCATTGTATACGAACCCTATGCCAGCAGGTGATGTGATGCCTGGTTCTGGCCATATTCTGCACAATGTATCACAATAAACATTAATAACAATCTAGCCTTGTCATCTTTCCTGGTTCAGTTTATCCCCAAGAACTTGCACAACTCCACTGTGAGTGAGTATGGTTTTAAGACACTTTTAGCAATATTGTGGTGGGGGACACCAGAAATGGGCTTCACACATTGTACCCATTTGGTCAACTCCACGGTTATTCAGGAGCATGTCAAGAGGATAGTAGCATTTAACAGACCTTAATGGCTACTTTTACTTGACGTACCAGGATACTAAATGGATCAGTGGACAGGACTTGTTACTTTACAGAGAACATTTGGAAGTTGATCAAATTACTAATTATCAATTACTTACATGTGGTGGGAGTTCACTATGACACAAAAAATCATCTTTGAAGACTTATTGACCTGAGACACATTACTCTCTCATAGCTCAAACTCTTCCTTATGTATACACCGCTTTTAGCAATATCACGGGGGGAGGGGACAAGAAATGGGCTTCACACATTGTAACCATGTGGGGAATCGAACTCAGGTCTTTGGCGTGACGAGCAAACGCTTTAACCACTAGCCTACCCCACCACCCCTATCTGGAATTGGAATTAATAGTGGGCTTTGTATTCAAGTTTCCAGTAACATGAGGCTATAACATGTGGAATATTACCACATTAAACCTCCAGCTGTTTTAGCAATATCAATTGCAATATCACACATTGGTCTTGTAACCATGTGGGAATCGAGACTCAGGTCTTTGGCGTGAACCACTAGCCTACCCCACCACCCCTATCTGGAATTGGAATTAATAGTGGGCTTTGTATTCAAGTTTCCAGTAACATGAGGCTATAACATGTGGAATATTACCACATTAAACCTCCAGCTGTTTTAGCAATATCACGGGGGGAGGGGACAAGAAATGGGCTTCACACATTGTAACCATGTGGGCTCAGGTCTCACAACATTAGTAACCATGTTGGGGAATCAGTAACTATAACATGTGGAATCTTTCCAGCTGTTTTAGCAATGGGACAAGAAATGGGCTTCACACATTGTAACCATGTGGGGAATCGAACTCAGGTCTTTGGCGTGACGAGCAAACGCTTTAACCACTAGCCTACCCCACCACCCCTATCTGGAATTGGAATTAATAGTGGGCTTTGTATTCAAGTTTCCAGTAACATGAGGCTATAACATGTGGAATATTACCACATTAAACCTCCAGCTGACATTGTGAATGCAAAAACCATGTGGGGAATCTCAGGTCTTTGGCGTGACACAGGAAGTATTTTGCAACACATTATAAATGTGGGAGAACAATCACACCATGGACACTCAGGAAGTATTTTGCAACACATTATACCACCCCTTCTGGAGAACAATCACATTCAAGTTGACATGAGGCTCCACTCTCGGAGAAGAAGAAAGAACTTATGGTAAATGAATTTATTACAGCAAACATGAGATGAGGGCTTCTTGTAAAACCAGGAATTAAGTATTCAACACTGTCCTTCTTTGTACAGTCTTGTGAACAGAACATAAAACACGTAACGATCAACAAAGATTAAAATAACCTGTTCTTCCACAAAGAAATGGAGTCATATATTACAAAACATGCAACTCTTTGGCAACAATCTCTAACATAACAACTCTAAATTTAATTAAACTGAGACAAAATTGGAGAGAATTACTCTGCTGCTCACCTGAAGTTACGTCTCTGTCATGTAAAGTTAAAGTATAATTGTCTTTCTCTCCTTAGTCTATTACTTTTATGAACTTTCTGTGATCACGATTGTACACAGCTATGCAGACAGTTCTGTGATCACGATGATTGTACACAGCTGCACAGACAGTTCTGTGATCATGATTGTACACAGCTGCACAGACAGTTCTGTGATCACGATGATTGTACACAGCTGCACAGACAGTTCTGTGATCACGATTGTACACAGCTGCACAGACAGTTCCGTGATCACGATGATTGTACACAGCTGCACAGACAGCTCTGTTATGATGATTGCATGATTGTACACAGTTGCACAGACAGTTCTGTGATCACGCTTGATTGTACACAGCTGCATTCTGTGATTGTACACAGCTGCACAGACAGTTCTGTGATCACGTACACTTGTACACAGTTCTGCTTGTACACAGCTGCACAGACAGTTCTGTGATCACGATTGTACACAGCTGCACAGACAGTACTGTGATCACAGCTGAAGACAGTTCTGTGACACGATGATGGGCACAGCTATGCACAGACAGTTCTGTGATCACAGCTGCATTGACAGTTCTGTGCACGATTGTACACAGCTGCATGCACAGACAGTTCTGTGATCACGATTGTACACGATTCTGTGATCAAGACAGATTGTGACACATTCAGCTGCACGATGGGCTGACAGTTCTGCAGACAGTTCTGCACAGACAGTTCTCATCACGATTGTACACAGCTGCACAGACAGTTCTGTGATCAAGACAGAAGATTGTACACAGCTGCTGTTCTGTGATGATGCATTGTACACAGACAGACAGTTCTGTGATCACATGATCACGATTGTACACAGATGCACAGACAGTACTTCCGTGATCACAGAAGATTGTACACATCTGGGCTGTGCAGACAGTTCTGTGATCACAGTTGTACACAGCTGCACAGACAGTGATTATCATGATTGTTAACAGCTGTTGACAGTTCCAGGGTCATCATGATTGTACAGAACTGAAACTTCTGTGATTGTGTCTACATGAAAACACCAAACCACTCAGGCAAAATAACACATCACACACAGACATTTTCAACACTATGTCTTCTTTCCAGAACAATTCAGAAATATCCCATTTCAAGGTAAACATTATTGACAACAATATGCCATGTAATGTGCTTGTTTTCACCCAATACTTGAGGTGAGCTAAGACTTAAAAATACAGTTTTGATTCCCAAACTTTGTCATGTGTAGATCACCAAATTAAAATAAGTTTCTCAGTTTAAAATCATAAAAATTCACAGCTAATGAATCAATTCATGACAGTCGTAACAATGCCTTTCATACGTTGGAATTAATTTTCAACTACCTTTGTTGATAATACACCAATAAATGCAAGCAATTACCTTTTGATTTAAACCTCAAATAGAGACTATCTAAATCTATTTGATTTGATTTTGCCCAAGGCAACTATACTAAAATCACCTATCTGTTTATGCAAAGATCCTCTTAAATATCATTCCACTGTACATTTCCCCAAATTCAGTACCAAAATAAGATGTACAAGTTTGCATAACATCATTCATCAAAAATAAATGCCCTTGAAAACCAAGACTGTTTAGCACGCTCAAATAACAGAGCGTTCATTCAAGGAGAGGTTTCAACATCTTAAATGAAAATTATTCCCAAGTTTTCACAGTCCACAAATAATCACACTGTGTGACCTATTGCGTCCTTTCCATGAATTGGATGAGACGTAATATGTACAGAAAAAACTACTTCATATACACAGGTATGAAACAATTAGTAATTATCATGATTATTCTTATAAAAGACATAATTACATAATTACACAAATGCTCAATCAAAAGCTCTGAAGGTGATGCTCTTCCATATGTGATCATAACTTTGGGATACCACTTCCATGAGCACTGTGCCAGATGTTTGTATCTATGTTTACCCATCTTGTAGGTGACAAATGTACATATATATATAATAGATACTGCATGAAATGTTCCTAGACTGATAATGTGCAGGAAAATATTTTTAGCATCATTGCTAAGACAAGGCTTGGAAAATATACACTACTTTGTATGTTAACACAAAGATACTCTGATAATGTTTAAAGATGTTGCTATGAAGAATATGATTATGTACACGTTTCTTGTTGATGAACAGTTGAAATGAGGAAAGTCTTTCCCTTGATTATCTATACAATATCATCTAGTACATAGCAATTCCTCACTAGTGATTTGGGAAGGGTTTCAGAAATGCAACTTGTGATGGTGACTAGCTATTGTCCATTGGGCTCTGTTCAAAACAATAACAGATCCTGCTTCACCGATCTGTGTGTCTGCCACACTGTCGGATTGCTTGTATTGTCAGCTAATACTGCCTCACAAATCTGATCCATGTGTCTCCTAACACTGCCCTCAATACTGGATTTCTATGTATTTCAAATGTCTCATTCACTATAAAACCTGAACATTTCTTCATCTTTGAAATCCACAACATTCTTTGTAACTAACCACAATCTGCAATCTCCTTGAACACATTTTCTCTATCCAACACATAACTGTGACACACTTCATCTTCGGCTGTCCCTGTGATAATGTCTCCTATCTCTATCTCTATCTCTATGGAGATCACTCGAGCGATGGTGTCGACTGGATCTGTCATCTCGGTGCCAATGACGATCTCGGTCTTCCCTATGCTCACTCCAACGAGAGGAGGAACCCCCATCATAGTCACGTGACTGTTCATGTCCCTGAGGGGGTGGCATCTGGGGGGTAGATTGTGGGGGGAAAGGTGGAGGAGACAGGAATGGCATTCCAGGTTGACTTTGATGCATCAACCCTTGAGAATGAGGACGAGGTCGTTTGTCCTGTGGTTCCTCCCCGACACCATGCAGAGGTCTCTTCTTCTCCTGTGGAGGCTCGCTTGAAGAGGAAGGGTGATTCTTGCTTTCCAGCAGTGATGACGTGGGCATAGGAGGAGGCCGCAACAGTCCAGGACCACTACTGTCTTTCTGCCTCAGGTCAACATCCTCCCCACCAAAGTTCCCATCACTTCCTGAACCAGGCCATGTTGCTATGGGTCCTGGTGGTGGTGGTCCTTTTCCTGGCCATGCCATCATACGATGATCAACATCTTCACCAGCAAGGAGACCAGGCCTAGGGGGGCCCTCAAAGTCTAGTTTAGGTGGTCCTAGGAACTCAGATGGAGCTGGGAAGCCTTGTTGTTGACCTGGAAACTGTTGAGATGGTCCTGTGAAGTGGGGGCCTTGGAAGCCTTGGGATGAAGGGAACAGTGAAGGAGGGTCATCAACTCCAGAGCCCTGGTTTCCAGGACCCCACTGCTGCTGGGGAGTGAGTCGAGGAGGTGCAATCCGCTCATCCTTATCCATAGGAGGACCTGATGGCAGGATGCGTTCATCAATGTCTCTGTGCCGCTCTAACACACTAGGCTTGGATGTTGCCATAGAAGACAGGATAGAAATACTGGGCTTAATCCGTAAATCCACATCACCCTGTACTCTCATGTCTGTGTCGCCTCCAGAAGGAATGGGTTGAACTCGCATGTCCAGGTCACTTCTCGACAGCTCCAGCTGCTCCACCTCATCTGACACTGACGAGGACAACACAGGCTTATCATCTTTGTGCTTCTCGATTATATCACTGAAAATATTTTTGGGTTTTGTCTCTGCCGATTCATCAGCTGCACCAAATCCTGGAATAACGTTCTCCGACTTATTATCATGAGTTTCTTTGTCCTGTTTCTCAGGCTTCTTTTCCTCCTTTTCCTCACTGGTTTGCTTTTCTGTTGTTTTTGACACCACTGGAGGAGGATCCTCTACCTTAGGAGCAGCAGGCACTCTGCCCATCACATCATTGATCAAGGCCTGAAGGGCAACAGGAATGTTGGGAGTTGGTTCCCCCTGAGCCACAGCTGAACTTGACTCAGTGTTGCTACTGGCCTTTGCTGCCTCATCACTTGTGTCCTTGCCTGTTTCTGGCAACTGACTACTAGCACCTGTGTCAGATGTTTCACTAGAGTTTGTCTTTGATGGTTTAGGTGTTGTATCACTTGTCTTGTCTGAGGTCTGGGGAACCTCTGCCTTTCGTCTACTCTCAGAACTACCTTGACTATCCTTGGAAACCTTGTTATCAGACTTTTCTCTGCTCCTGTCCCGACTCCTGTCCCGACTTCTGTCAGGACTTCTGTCCCGACTCTTGTCCTGACTCTTGTCCCGACTCCTATCTCTACTCTTATCTCGGCTCCTTCGGATGTCTGATCGATCTCTTCGTCGCTCCCGGGATCGATCTCTGTGACTGTGATGTCTATCTGAAGACCTTCCTCTGTGACGGTGTCTATCCCGATCTCGACTCCTGTCCCGGCTCCTTCTATGTCTATCTCCACTTCTCCGATCCCGTGACCTTTCAACACTTGATGATCTCCGATCACTTCGCCTACTATCAGAATCCCTTCTGTCTCTATCACTTTTCCTACTATCGGAACTAGAAGATTTTCTACTACTGGATGAGGAATGTTTATCTTTATCAGACTCCTTAGATTTCTTTTCCGGTGGTTTCGGAGAGTCTACTGTTAAAGCCTCAGACCCAGAACTGCTGGCCACAGATTCAGCCACAGACACTGCTGACTTGGATTCAGACACAGACACTGGAGGTACCACTGTTGGTGGAGGCAATAATGATGGTGCTGCAGTTGTTACGGTTGCTACTGATGCAGTAGATGCTGCTGCTTCTGCTGCTGTGCTTGCCACTGCCTGAGCGAGGCCCTTCACAGACAAGTTAGATGCTTGCTGGCCTTGAAGTGCTTTCCTCTGCTCCTCAACTTTTTGGGTCAGCTCCACAAGCAGCTTCTGCTGGTTGGTGGCATCTGTTGCTGAAGCCAAGGCAGCTACCATAAATGCAGTGATCTCTGCAGGATTATTACTTTTGGCAACTTTAGAGATCATCGAGTCTACATTAATACCTTTGAGTGTGTCAGTCTGAGACAGAGATTTAGCTGTCCCTTGGGATGAAGCAGGCTGAGCTGCGGGGACGGAATACACTTGGGATGCAGTGGAATCGGACACACAAACTGGCACGGGAACAGCTGCTGGAGGTGGTGTTGGCAACAGAGGGGTCGCAGTGACTGGGGGCACTGGGACAGGTACAGGAGACACTGGGATCGGGAGAGGAATAGTTGCAGACACCCCTGCTGGTGGTCCAGAGGTCACCTTGGGGACGTTACTTCCAGACTGGGTGGAGATGGGAGCAGAGGTGGCGGTTGTTGTAACAATTGTTGTCGAAGTCAACTTAATGATGTGACTGTTATCAGCAGGATCATAAGCATCATCATCGCCATCATCGTCCATTCCACCTGGTGAGTATGGAGCCATGCCTGCAAATAAACCATGGTATATACTATATAACAAGACTTTCTTCAAGATACTGACTGACTGAGTTTGGTTTTACGCCCGCATTTTAGCAATATTCCAGCAACATCACGGCGGGGGACACCAGAAATGGGCTTCACACATTGTGCCCATGTGGGGATTCGAACCCGGGTCTTCGGCGTGACGAGCCAACGCTTTGACCATTAGGCTACCCCACCGCCCCCTTCTTCAAGATAACAATACAAAACCATTATGTTTGTATTTACATATTAACCAACCATATTTAAATAAATGAACTTACACAACACTTAAACACTAAAATACAATCTGAAGTCATGACTGCTACTCCATTCCTGCTAGAGCTACATGTGTAATCTGAATCTACTTGACATTCCTCAAGGACTCGACATTTAGACAGAAACTAGACAGAAACTGTTCTACTTACTGTCTTCTTCCTCTTCCATCTGACTAGACTTGGTGGAGGCATAGGCCTTCACGATGGGGTCTTGCAGCGTTGCAGTTGTCTGACTCAAGTCACCCGAGGGGGAGGATGAAGAAGATGATGACGAAGACCTGGACAGCTCGATAAGCTTCTTGGGCATGGGTTTGTAGGTGGGCACAGGTTTCAGAGGTGGTGTGAAGGCTTTCTCTAGAGGCTTCAGGCCCTGTGGTCTGTAGTTTTTGCTCCGTGGATCATTAGGGTTCAAGGTGACTTTTGCCTTCTTTGACGGAACTAGGTGTGTGGAGACATCAATGGGGCGTTTTGTTTTTGTCACCACAATGATTCCCAGAATCATGTGGGGTCGATTCTCTTCCAAACCTGCAAAACAAGAAAAGTCAATGGATGTATTATTTCTCACTAGCAGGACTTTTAACATGTGAGTCATAAGCTTTGTCATGAATGGATGATGATGTTTTCCACTTTGCTGAAACCAATGGCAAATCAGTCCATGTCTTATCTATTTACAAGCAGGGTAAGTCCTTATGTCATTTTTTGTGATATGTTCAGTTATAGAACCACGACTTTGTTTTTGATGTTTAATGCTATGACAAACAATCGGGTCTGGACCAGACAATCCTGTGATTGACATCATGAGCATTAATCTTTGTAATCAGGGAACCATGAAATGCTGAAGACCAATTCCAACCCAGATCTTCACAGGTCAAACCACCTACCTCCATCTTTGGCCACAGACACAGTGGGCCAAGAGTCTATCAAGGACCTATCCTGAACCATACCAAGGCCCAAGGACCTATATTTGCTGTATATGCAGTACGTACCTGGCCCATCAAAGGGCAGGAGTATTCGTGGGATACGGCTGTGGGAGGCCAGGGGGACCAGGTAGAAATCCTTCACCTGCTTGGCTGTGTTTGAGACCACACCACATCGACTCAGTCCATTGAGATAGGAGTAGAGGTGGATGTAGGCCATCTTCTCAGTGTCACTGCCTGGCACAAACCTCACCACACAGATGTCCTGGTTTCATAGAGAGACAGCAATTAGTTTCATGCATACTGCAACCTGTGGTAAAAGGTAGCTTTAGGAACTGTAAGCTCGCCTAAGTACAAGGATTATTACCTTTCTTACACTTTTCACTGCAGCAGCTGGCAACAAACAGCTGACAGTGGCCCCGGATTTGGCCTGCACTTGTCAAGTTGCCCAGGTTACACAGTAGACACTTATCCAAACACCTACCTGACAGTCACCCAACCCCAGTTACACAGCTGAAACTAACCCTGAACCCACATTACCCAGGTAACACAGATGACACTCTCTCTATGCCCATCCCACTGCCTTTCCCTTATAAGGAGAGTTGGTACTCACCCATGACCCACCCTGTTCCAGGTAACACAGATGACAATCTCTCTATGCCCATCCCACTGCCTTTCCCTTATAAGGAGACTTGGTACTCGACCATGACCCACCCTGTTCCAGGTAACACAGATGACACTCTCTCTATGCCCATCCCACTGCCTTTCCCTTATAAGGAGAGTTGGTACTCACCCATGACCCACCCTGTTCCAGGTAACACAGATGACACTCTCTATGCCCATCCCACTGCCTTTCCCTTATAAGGAGAGTTGGTACTCACCCATGACCCACCCTGTTCCAGGT
The DNA here is from genome assembly GCF_003918875.1 of Haliotis rubra. Classification (NCBI taxonomy): domain Eukaryota; kingdom Metazoa; phylum Mollusca; class Gastropoda; order Lepetellida; family Haliotidae; genus Haliotis; species Haliotis rubra. The sequence continues at coordinate 372,871 of NW_025767101.1, forward strand.
AACACAGATGACAATCTCTCTATGCCCATCCCACTGCCTTTCCCTTATAAGGAGAGTTGGTACTCACCCATGACCCACCCTGTTCCAGGTAACACAGATGACAATCTCTCTATGCCCATCCCACTGCCTTTCCCTTATAAGGAGAGTTGGTACTCACCCATGACCCACCCTGTTCCAGGTAACACAGATGACAATCTCTCTATGCCCATCCCACTGCCTTTCCCTTATAAGGAGAGTTGGTACTCACCCATGACCCACCCTGTTCCAGGTAACACAGATGACAATCTCTCTATGCCCATCCCACTGCCTTTCCCTTATAAGGAGAGTTGGTACTCACCCATGACCCACCCTGTTCCAGGTAACACAGATGACACTCTCTCTATGCCCATCCCACTGCCTTTCCCTTATAAGGAGAGTTGGTACTCACCCTTGACCCACTCTGTTCCAGGTAACACAGATGACACTCTCTCTATGCCCATCCCACTGCCTTTCCCTTATAAGGAGAGTTGGTACTCACCCTTGACCCACTCTGTTCCAGGTAACACAGATGACAATCTCTCTATGCCCATCCCACTGCCTTTCCCTTATAAGGAGAGTTGGTACTCACCCTTGACCCACTCTGTTGGACACGCTCCAGGTAGTCCCACATCTGGTCAGGTCCAATTCGCCCACATATGTGTATCAGGTCAGGGAACTCCTGCAACAGATGGAAACATGCAAACAGTTACACAATCAGTAACAAAGCGTACAACAATCTTCCTACCCAGGACTCCATATTTAATCCCAGTCTACAAAACACCCAACTTTATGACAACATCCTAATGATTTGAATTCACAAAAACTGGTGATAGATATCATGAGCATTTTTCCCACAATGCCATGCACATTCAACAACTAAGTCACAGATTCTGACCATCCAATCTCTTTAGCTGAACCAGTACTGGTTACCTATTCATACGCACAATTGGATACCTATTCACAAGCACAGTTGGATATGTATTCACAAACATACCTGGATACATTTTCACAAGCATAGCTGGATACCTATTCATAAGAATAGCTGGTTACATACCTCACAATGTGTAACAACTATTATCTTATCCTAAATTATTTTAATGAAGGTGTTTCCTCACCACTGACTCTGTGGGGCCAGACACCCGGTAGGCCGATGTGGAGAACTTGTTAAAGTCTTCATTGGAGATCAATCCCTTCCACAGACTGGGTCCAGCAGGCTTGAACTTGGCCTTGGACTCAAGGCCCGAGGACAGGGCAGAGTCAGGGGACCTGTTGATGCAGATACATATATTGACATTATTGTTCGTCTTTACAAATATAAATGGGGTAGCCTCAAACAAAAATCAACATGGGCTGCCAACATGGGGTAACAGCATGATCACTTTGTACAACAAGCTTAGTTTCCTGGGAATAACTTCTAAACAAGAATCAACATGGGCTGCCAACATGGGGTAACAGCATGATCACTTTGTACAACAAGCATAGTTTCCTGGGAATAACTTCTAAACAAGAAGCAACATGGGCTGCCAACATGGGGTAACAGCATGATCACTTTGTACAACAAGCTTAGTTTCCTGGGAATAACTTCTAAACTAGAATCAACATGGGCTTCCAAGATGGGGTAACAGCATGATCACTTTGTACAACAAGCATAGTTTCCTGGGAATAACTTCTAAACAAGAAGCAACATGGGCTGCCAACATGGGGTAACAGCATGATCACTTTGTACAACAAGCATAGTTTCCTGGGAATAACTTCTAAACAAGAAGCAACATGGGCTGCCAACATGGGGTAACAGTAGGGTCACTTTGTACAACAAGCATAGTTTCCTGGGAATAACTTCTAAACAAGAAGCAACATGGGCTGCCAACATGGGGTAACAGTAGGGTCACTTTGTACAACAAGCATAGTTTCCTGGGAATAACTTCTAAACAAGAATCAACATGGGCTGCCAACATGGGGTAACAGCATGATCACTTTGTACAACAAGCATAGTTTCCTGGGAATAACTTCTAAACAAGAAGCAACATGGGCTGCCAACATGGGGTAACAGTAGGGTCACTTTGTACAACAAGCATAGTTTCCTGGGAATAATTTATGAACAAGTAGCAACATGGGCTGCCAACATGGGGTAACAGCATGATCACTTTGTACAACAAGCATAGTTTCCTGGGAATAACTTCTAAACAAGAAGCAACATGGGCTGCCAACATGGGGTAACAGCATGATCACTTTGTACAACAAGCATAGTTTCCTGGGAATAACTTCTAAACAAGAAGCAACATGGGCTGCCAACATGGGGTAACAGCATGATCACTTTGTACAACAAGCATAGTTTCCTGGGAATAACTTCTAAACAAGAATCAACATGGGCTGCCAACATGGGGTAACAGCATGATCACTTTGTACAACAAGCATAGCTTCCTGGGAATAACTTCTAAACAAGAAGCAACATGGGCTGCCAACATGGGGTAACAGTAGGGTCACTTTGTACAACAAGCATAGTTTCCTGGGAATAATTTATAAACAAGTAGCAACATGGGCTGCCAACATGGGGTAACAGTAGGGTCACTTTGTACAACAAGCATAGTTTCCTGGGAATAACTTCTAAACAAGAATCAACATGGGCTGCCAACATGGGGTAACAGCATGATCACTTTGTACAACAAGCATAGTTTCCTGGGAATAACTTCTAAACAAGAATCAACATGGGCTGCCAACATGGGGTAACAGCATGATCACTTTGTACAACAAGCATAGTTTCCTGGGAATAACTTCTAAACAAGAATCAACATGGGCTGCCAACATGGGGTAACAGTAGGGTCACTTTGTACAACAAGCATAGTTTCCTGGGAATAACTTCTAAACAAGAATCAACATGGGCTGCCAACATGGGGTAACAGCATGATCACTTTGTACAACAAGCATAGTTTCCTGGGAATAACTTCTAAACAAGAAGCAACATGGGCTGCCAACATGGGGTAACAGCATGATCACTTTGTACAACAAGCATAGTTTCCTGGGAATAACTTCTAAACAAGAAGCAACATGGGCTGCCAACATGGGGTAACAGCATGATCACTTTGTACAACAAGCATAGTTTCCTGGGAATAACTTATAAACAAGAATCAACATGGGCTGCCAACATGGGGTAACAGTAGGGTCACTTTGTACAACAAGCATAGTTTCCTGGGAATAACTTCTAAACAAGAATCAACATGGGCTGCCAACATGGGGTAACAGCATGATCACTTTGTACAACAAGCATAGTTTCCTGGGAATAACTTCTAAACAAGAATCAACATGGGCTGCCAACATGGGGTAACAGCATGATCACTTTGTACAACAAGCATAGTTTCCTGGGAATAACTTCTAAACAAGAAGCAACATGGGCTGCCAACATGGGGTAACAGCATGATCACTTTGTACAACAAGCATAGTTTCCTGGGAATAACTTCTAAACAAGAATCAACATGGGCTGCCAACATGGGGTAACAGCATGATCACTTTGTACAACAAGCATAGTTTCCTGGGAATAACTTCTAAACAAGAATCAACATGGGCTGCCAACATGGGGTAACAGCATGATCACTTTGTACAACAAGCATAGTTTCCTGGGAATAACTTATAAACAAGAAGCAACATGGGCTGCCAACATGGGGTAACAGTAGGGTCACTTTGTACAACAAGCATAGTTTCCTGGGAATAACTTATAAACAAGAAGCAACATGGGCTGCCAACATGGGGTAACAGCATGATCACTTTGTACAACAAGCATAGTTTCCTGGGAATAACTTCTAAACAAGACTGACTGACTGACTGAGTTTGGTTTTACGCCGCTTTTAGCAATATTCCAGCAACATCACGGCGGGGGACACCAGAAATGGGCTTCACACATTGTACCCATGTGGGGATTCGAACCCGGGTCTTCGGCGTGACGAGCCAACGCTTTAACCACTAGACTACCCCACCGCCCCTTCTAAACAAGAAGCAACATGGGCTTCCAAGTGCGGTGAAACAGTTGACAGATGAGGTGAGCATACAAAACATTTATTGATGATGACTACACAGGACTGAAGACAAGACGAGACTGATGCAAACATGCAGCACGGACGACCCACTAACAATACTCAGATCTGATTGGCTCACTGTGTGACATGTGTGATGCACAGGTATTGCAATACTAAAAGGGACCATTCGTCTCATGTTTACATCTCACAGAACACAGTTTGCTGGGAATAACTTCTAAACAAGAAGCAACATGGGCTGCCAACATCGGTCAACAGTAGGGTCACTTTGTACAATGAACATAGTTTCCTGGGAATAACTTCTCAACCAGAATCAACAGACTGCCAAGTGTGGTGAAACAGTTGACAGATGAAGTGAGCATACAACAGTCATCTATTGCATGCTCATGGGCTAATCACACCCTCAGGATCTAATCACACCCTCGGGATCCAATCGCATCCTCTGGGTCTACCCACCTGACAGTCACATCCTTGGCGCCGGAGTATGTGGAGGGGGCTGGGGAGTCAGTCTTACTCTGACGGATGGCTCTTAGCACCTCCTTTACAACCTCCTCAGCATTAGAGAGGTCTTCCTGCTTATTGGTTGGCTTCTCCACCTTCTTGCCACCCTCTCCCATGACCTTGTGGGCAACCTTCAGCTTCTTGACGGCTGAGTCGCCTGCAGGAGGCGGCACCTTGCCAGTGCACACCTTACAGTTGAGATCAAACAGGTGGTTGCGGTGCTGGTCAGTGGTGTCAATGGCAGGGTTTTCTTGAGTCGTCAGATCCTTGTCTTCAGTCTCCTTCTTTGCATCACTCTCACTCTTCTCAGGCTTCACCTCATTTGACTGGTCAAAATAAATAAGCATCAATTGAAAGAGAGACTCAGTCACAGTTACAACATTGCTCAAGGTAGAGCAATCCCAACTCACCCCACGCTGCCCTTCCCCACATCTCATGTCCCCCCTTACCACCAGTGTGCTCAGATTCTCGTCCAGCTCCCCCTCGCCCCACCCCACATCCTGTGTCCCCCCCTTATCACCAGTGTGCTCAGATCCTCGTCTAACTCCACCTCACCCCACCCCACATCCTGTGTCCCCCCTTACCACCAGTGTGCCCAGATCCTCGCCCAGCTCCCCCTCGCCCAATATCTTTGTCCCCCCCATATCACCAGTGTGCTCAGATCCACGTCCAGCTCCCCCTCACCCCACATCATGTGTCCCCCCCCCCAATCCCACCAGTGTACTCAGATCCTCGTCGAGCTCCCCTCACCCCACATCCTGTGTCCCCCCTTATCACCAGTGTGCTCAGATCCTCATCCAGCTCCCCCTCACCCGACTCCATATCCTGTGTCCCCCCCTTACCACCAGTGTGCTCAGATCCTCGTCCAACTCCACCTCTCCCTTGTGGGTCTTCTTGCGGATGTGAACTGGCTCCTTCTGCGCCTCCTTCTCAGCAGTTTTGATCATCTCCAACGTCTGCAGCAAAAAGTACCACAAGTTAGACACCATAACTCACAAAAGTCCAGAATACTTCCATCTATCTGTAACGGACCCTGTATGTGTATACCTACATGTTTGGTCTCATTCTCTCTCCACAGAGACAGCTCCTTCGATGCCAGTTCCTCCGTGGACATATGTACCAGACGGTTGGGCTTGATCTGACCAGTGAGGATCTTACGGAACAATCCCTGTAAACAAACATAAAACATTTACTTCACTATAAATACCACTTAAAAGACTCTATTCCCAAACTAAAGGGTTAGCTGAAGAATGAGGACTATTTTTATGGATATACAACATTTTTTATTCTGTATAGGCGACATTTCGACATAGATTCTTATGTTGCTGTCAAGCAAGTGGTACATGAGAGGTAATATTGGGTCATACATGCGATATGTTTGAACAATAGATGAGGGATGAGGCGAAATTGAGTTGTTTATACAATAGAAGAGGTTGATAACGGGTTAGCTATAAAAATGATAATGAAAATGAACAAAACATTCCCAAATCATTACATTTTGGTCCGGAGAGACCTGAAATATGGCTAAAGTATCTGCTTACCTTGTTCTTGGGGTCGCGGATGTTGAAGATGAGAGTGCGGTACTTATTGCGGTACTTGTGGCCAGAGGTGTCCTGGTAACACTTGAACAGTTCTTCCTCCACAGCAACAGCCAGCTGTTTGATTTCACTGTTGGATAGCATGATGTCATCCGCATCCTCGGCTCTAAACAACAGATTTGTTGGTCAAAAAAGGTCAATTATCCATAGCATCACTGATCTTAACCACAGTGATGCAAGAAATACCTTGGCTAAAATGTTAAGAAATCACATATATTTTAATCTCAAAACCAAGATAATTTTGAATCACAATACCCAAGAGGTAATACCGTGGAAGACATTTGATAAGGATAAATAAGTGACAGCATAACATTATACATAGCGATGAACAATATTCTAATGATAATCAAGTACAGGACATACAGTGGTTGATAGCATATTATACCTTGACACACAATAAGCCAGATCATTGAGTATAACCGTCTGAACCTCATTCTGGTCACCGCTTACGACAACCATAGGTTGCTGCCTTCTCGGCCCTTAACTCCCTAACAAAGTGAATTATTTAACAATGCTAACATAATGATATAATTGTTTAAATGTCATGATATTATGCTATGAATAATATACAGCACTATAATAAACTAGAAACATGTTTGCATTACAAAGAAGAAAGATGCAATCAGATCGAAACATTCTCCTGCATGATGCAAAATGTTCCCACAAGAAACAAGTATGACTCATTTGACCTCACCAAACAATAATTCCATCTTGAGTTATACAGTGAACAAACTTGTCCTTAGGCAATGACCTTGAGGATGACCTTGACCCTTGACATGTCAAATGATACGCTATCTACATGACAAGAAAACCATCTGCACAAACAATTTAAACATACCTTAAGAATAGACTCAAATGTTAGTCACGAATAAATGTGTGGCAGTAGTGACAAATCAGGCAAAATCAAAGCATCAGCATATACATGGACAAAATGGCTACGAGTGATCCGACTCTAACTACTACATACAAAATTGTGTTTACCTGCCCTGCAGAGCATCTCGGAGTGCCTTCCTCACATTGATGCGAACTGGATCAGGGCCATCACTGCGAACTTTCCTCAAAGCTTCTTCCCTCTTTTGCTGTTCTCTCTCCTTTTCTCTCTTCCTTCGCTGTTTTTCTCCCTCTCTCTTCTTTCTCTCTCCATCTGTTCCATTTCTCTTTCCCGCCTCTGTCTCTCCCGCTGTTCTCGCTCACGGTTCTTCATCCGCTCTCTCTCAATCTCTGTGAATATACAAGGGGTAATCTATCATACAAATGTCTCTAACATCACTTACATTGGGAGTGTAGCAAGTACCTTTGGCATCAAACTTGTTCTCTGGCCCTCAAATACGAACACTAACAACTGGACTACCCTATAATAACCACAAAATCTCAACATTTAGAGCGAATGACACAGTTATCATCATGCTAGAAAAAAGTCCTGAATATAGCATCATTATTCTGGACTGGAAACAACAATGGATTAATGTGCAGGCTTGGTATATGTGTTGAATCAGTTAAAATACAAACCATTACAATTCCATCTTCATTTAAGTTTGTTTGTTTACCGTTTTATGCTGCACTTGGTAATATTCAAGCCATATGGCAGCAGCCTCTAAATAGTTGAGTCTGGACCAGACAATCCAGTGATCAACATCATGAGCATCAATCTATGCAATTGGGACATGATGACATATGTCAACCAAGTCAGCGAGTATGACCTCAAGCATGGGTTACTGAAGACCAATTCTAACCCGGATCTTCATGAATGCTTCATTAAGTTCGCTTTTGTAACAAAAGGTTACAGAAGATACTGTGTTCGAGTCTGTTGAAAATTCTAACAATATTACAAGGTTATCTTTAAACTTCTCAGACAAACTTACTGCAGCAATAGTTCATATTGTCACACCCCTATATCTGGCTATTAAACTGAAAATGTGAATGCAACATTATATGGGTAACAAACAGTCCGCAACAACTTTAAGGGCTTCAAGCTTCCAACAAGATGGCTGCTATCTATCTCTCTCATTTATGTATTTTATAAATAATATTTAAGGTATTAAAGTCTTATAACTAAATACATGTTTCAGTGATCTGAAATGAGCACATTATTCAGTATCAACCAGTAGACAACTTTGCGATGATGTTGACTTACGAGCTCCGTAGAACTTGCTGGCCATCACTCCCGGACGGAGAACCTCAAATGTTTGATGGTCCGATAGCCACATCTCCAGGTTGTGTTCTGTCGGCGCGTTGTTCCCCATGAGAAGGCGACCTGTACGTCGCTCCAACACCACAACCTTTTCCTGCCCAGGCCGAACTGGAGACTTCACATAGTCAGGCTACAAACATGTGCAAACACATATCAACACATACAAACATGTAGAACAAACAATGTACAAACATCACCCTGCAAGCTGACAATCTCTCATATGCATGTTCTCTGAAGGTTCAATCTACATGACTGGCCTGTACTTGTTTTTGCCCTACGAGTTGTCACTAGGAGTTAAACACGAGATTGAAAATTTTACTATAAATTGTATATTTTATATACTTATCCTATCTCACGGTATGCACCTCTCTTCTTTTTCTATGATCATGTGTGGAAACGTGCTGTAGGCTAAGTTGAATCAAATCTTACTGACCTCTGACCCCACTCCAATAGCAGACCTGTCAATCATCTCAATAAGCGTGCCGATTGCTCAGATGATCACGTGACGTTCTGTGCTTGTCAATCTCGTCTTGGAGCGTCCAGTAATGTGTGATGTCGGGCAGGTCGGGTGGGTATCCATCGCGTGAGATAGGATAAGTATTTAAATATACAATATATAGTAAAATTTTCAAATTTTTAAACTTATTCTATCTCACGTTATGCATTATCCCACGGTTGGATGGTGGGCCCGCAGATTACCCTGTGTCAACTCTACAACCGTGAGGTCGCATAACACAAGGAGGCCAGGAGAAAGCACCAACTCCCGATATGCTTACTCCGAACTTGTGATGGGTTGCTTCTGATAACCCCTTAGCTTACACAGCACAAAGACTCTAGGGAATAGGCGGTCCCGAATTAATGTGGTTTTCAGCCGCAACTTTTGACAAGCAAAAGGACGCAGTTTGGCAAGTGGACCCAGCCTCCCCGCGATTTATCAAGTGACCCCAGTGAATTAAAGTCGAAGACCTTAATCTGGACAGTCCCTGCTTCGAAACTACCCCCCACAGACACACACTGGAAGGCGGTGAAAGAGGGAATAGCCCGGTTGCTCAACTTGTTTAACATTCAGTACCAATCCCCCTAACTTACCAAAGGTGAGAAAGGACTTACGAGTGGAACGCTTCGAAAACCACATAGGTAATCGGGAATCAACACTTCACTGACGTAATTGCTCAGTAAGAGTAGAGGTCAGTAAGCGGAGCACCGACCACCTCTGCATGTAGCATAAGACTGGCCTCTCAGTCTATCGAGTCATATCTATGACAGTGCAGACAGCTCTAGTTCCCTAGGTGAGGTGATCTATGCCCAAACATAATCCATACCAATAAAAAGATAGGACCGACATCTTTTATGATACAGATAATGCAAAACCTACACGAAGGCAGGAACTGCATCTTATCTGCGTTTGCTGCGCCAGAACCAATGGACCCAGTTGGTGAAGACCTTCCATGTCAGAGACAGACAGCTGCCGGAGGTAGGGTGAGGCGAAGACTGTGACCAATCTCCAAAAACAACCCTCCATGATGCCATGAAGGGAACAGTTCTGTGTAGCGCCATCGTAGAGGCCAAGGCTCTTGTCTCATGAGGGTTGACCGTAGTAGGAAGAGGAAGGTCAGCGTAGGCGTAGGCATGAAGGATGGTAGATCGCATCCAGAAAGCCAGCGTGGTACGAGAGACCTCTGTAGATGAGGCAGGTTACAGAGGCATTAACAGTCTCTTGCGTAACCTACGACGGCCCTTGGAGGCAGCTAAAAGACCCGTAAAGTCCGGAGACCCTGGCGGGAAAGTGAATAGTCTGTCCGTCTGTCCAGGCAACTGGTTTCAGCGACGAGATCTCACCTCAAACCAGGAGGGCTTTGACATGTCTGGTCCTCTCGAAGCGCAACCGGATGACATCCAGTGCGTGAAGCTCAGAGATGCAGGCAGCAGTCGCAAGAGCCAGGAGGAAGAAAGTCTTAAACGTGACATGCTTGAGGTTCATACTCCTCTGACGTGAGATGATTAAACAACCACGGAAAGGTCCCAGGCTGGTGGCCGGAACTTCCGGGATTGATCAGCAACTTTGTAAGATCTGAGGAGAGACTGGAGCTCAGGGACAGTTGACACCTTTGCACCCGTAGCCGGCGCAATAACTGTATTACGCATGGCCAGGTATGATGACAAGGTAGAACCCTTCAATTCCTTGGAAGTTCTAGGATGCTGGAGGTACTCCGCGACTATCTGAGGCGATGCCGTAGTGGGAGATATAATACCCATAGTTTTGGAGTACGCTTCAAAATTCTTCCATAGTCATCACAGAGTGGCCTGGTAGAAGGGCCAAAAAGGTGCGACCCAAAATCAGTGTCATCCGCTGCGTCATGCGTAACTTGAGCAGTATGAGTGGAAGTAGTGCCACTGGTGGAAACGCATACCCGTTCAAGTCATCCATGGGATGTGATTGGCCTGGACCGGTATGTTGAGAGAGTCCACTAAGTGGAAAAATTGTTATGTCCACTGAAGAAGCTGAGGATACCCCGTGGATCCCATGCGATTGATGTGCCACACGACTGCAGCATAGTCCGATCAAATCAAAAGCTTGGTTGATTGTAACAGTTGTTGCCAATGAGTGATCGCAAGAACCATTGCCCTGAGCTCCAAAACGCTGATGTGACATGCGCTGTCTGTGGGAGACCACCGCCCTGCCACCTGCTGATCGAGAAAGTGAGCTCCCCACCCGTGTAGAGAAGCCTCTACGTACAGGTGATGTACTGGAGCAAACGGTCTTAAAAAGACTTCGCCGCAAACATTCAACACGTCCAAACACCACTGGAGATGGGGATGGAACACTGGAGAAAGAAAGATCAATGCGTGAGGGTCGCCGACCCTGATGTGCAGACACAGAAAATATTGGAGAGGCCGTAGTTGAAGCTATCCCCTCTGAGTCACAACTTGAGCTGCCGTCAACAGGAAAAGGTCTTGTACCTGATGAAGAATCTTGGGTTGCAATAGCGCTATGGGTACCATAGAAACTCCAGCGCAGATATTCAGTTGGTCGAGCCACCACTGAAGGACTGGACGAAGCGGTTCTGGAAAGCGACTCAATTCCTTAGGGTTCAATTGACGGCCTCGAGATACGGGCATAGAAATTGCTATATCGGCCGAAGTAGGAGATGGCCTCTGTACGTTGAGGCTTGAGCTGATATCAAAAGGCCTAGCAACTACTGCCACTGAAGAAGAAATCTCTCCTGAGATAGGATACTTTCGATTAGTCAAGCCAGTATGACAGTTCTGAAGAAGTGCTGAATGTAGTAGGTTCGTGGCATGGAGATTGTCAGTCAATCTACAGGAACGTTCACTTTGTACACATAGTGATGCAGGCTGTATAATCAGTGATCGCTGGAACGTATGGTTCGCCAAATGAAGTGTTGGTCCGCCAGATGGAGTGAAAAGTTAGTAGATGCGAGGCAAGGGATCGTCAATCTACCGGAACAGTCGTAAAGTTGATGGCATGGCGGAGGTAAAAAGACTAGTGACCCCAGGAACATTCGTAAGGGAAAGGAAGGTAGTAAAATCGATGCTTGCGGACAGTCCAGACATAGCTGCAGTGACCTCTGAACCGAGTAACCCTAGCCAAGTGAAAGTGTTCTCGGGCGATTCTGTCTGACACCCTCGGTAAAATGCTTCTCTCGGATGACTGACGAAACTCGACATAATCACTCCTACCGGGAATGGCACCGTTCATCATCACTGGCAATTAAAGGCTGGGATAGGTATCCGCTTCGTGGGACCAAGACAAGTCTGTCAGGGTACTTCATAATCACTGTATCATCAAAAGTCTCCAGTAAACAAACAGTAGTCCGCCATTGCAAATGCTACCGACAATGCAATAACGATAAAAACCCGGACAACACGGATGTCAATCAACCAGGCAAGTCCCAACCCATAGAACCTGGGTAAAGTGACGCTAGCTACTTGATCAAAGATCACTGCTGGTACCACACGCAGAAACTGTGCATAAGTAGACCAGCTTGATATTAAGGAATATTGTACGACGCTCAGGCGATCAGGATTGATTAGGTGATCTGATTCAGTACTGTGATCCGGTTCAGTCAAGTGATCTGGTTCTAAAGCGCCGAGTCAATCAGGACCGGTGCATTCGTCTAAAACTTCGTACCATACAGTAAAGGTGTACGGACTGAAAGGTGTTCCAATCAAACAACAGTTCACTAATTTGAATCGTTGATCCAATCGAATACGGAACACTGGTCTGAAGCGTTGATCTGATCGAAAAAGGCACACTGGTCTGAAGCGTTGATCCAATCGAAAAGGCACACTGGGCTGAAGTGTTGATCTAATCGAATGCGCCGCACAGGGCTAATGAGTTGGACCGAACGAGAGCGGTGAACTGAAGTCAAACGATGAACTGGTCTCTTCTTCCCTTGTGAGAGCGACGCATTGGTACAAAGTGATGACTGGACAGCAAGTGCCGCTCTGGTGGTAAGTGGAGTACTGGAACTCGTCGGTGGTTCAGAGACAGGTGGTGCAAGATACGGGAAAGGTGTTGAAAGCGCCGCACTGGATACTACCGTCATGCCTGATGTCACCACAGAAAGATATGAGAGCACCGAACTGGAACAAAGCGCCGCATTGGAAGCAAGCGGTGCATAGGTTAAAGCGCCGAACTGATCCCTGTGGTTGAAAGCGCCGAACTGACTGCACTCGCCACATGAGAGTGAACGCTTTGACCAAGCACACCCAGGATTGCAGAGGGGGGTGGAACACTCAACCAAAGAGGCGCACTGGAAACAAAGGCCGAGACTGTGTTAGCACTAGCACTCTCGGAGCAGATAAAACTTGTCTGGAGACGGGACTAGACGTGGAGGACGAGAGACGACGGAGATACTCGCTCAAGTAGGAGTCTGAGGCCACCTCTAAAAAAAAACTTCCTCCGGGGACGGTGATTAGACCGACGAACTGCTCTCATCGAACGGTGTTCCTATTTAGCACACTTAGAAGTTGAAGGACCTACAGCAGTTGTACGCCGATCTCTGTCCGATCTACATCTAGATGCAACCCGTCGATATTCAGAAAAAACATCATCATTCAAGTGTGAACAAACAGAACACCGATGTGACCAACTACAACAGCCTATACAATCCACAAACAAAGCGTGGATCAGCAGCGGAAAGGTTGCTGTTGCACTGACCACAAAGTTTGTGTTACTTAAAAAAAAACTTCGTTTCGATTTATTTCCCATATTGACAATCAAATAATGTCTAACTGAGAGAACAACACACGTCCACACGGTAGTAGCGACAAGAAAGAGAATGACAGGCACAGAACGTCACGTGATCATCTGAACGATCGGCACGCTTATTGAGATGATTGACAGGTCTGCTATCGAAGAGGGGGCAGAGGTCAGGTGGTCAGAGGCCAGGAAGTTTTGATTCAACTTAGCCTACAGCACGTTTCAACGCATGGTCGTAGAAGAAGAGAGGTGCATACCGTGAGATATGATAAGTTTAAATATTATATCCATGGACAATTTAATTAACATAATATTTTGCCTTTGTATCTGCATGATGGTAGATGGGATTCAAACCCTATCAAGATTAACACTGTTTATATTTCCACATTATCTTTTGTCCTGGTGGAGTCATGGACACAATTTTTTTTTTTTTAGATGTTCCATGTCCAAATCTCATCGTTGCAATAATGGGCCTAAAGTTATTCTCAAAGGTTTACATGTCAATGTATCCAAAATGCATAGGTCGATGCTCATGCTGTTGATCACTGGATTGTCTGGTCCAGACTCAATTAACTACAGAACACCGTCATTTTTTTGCTGGAAAATTGCTGAGAGCGGCGTCAAACAACAACCAAACCAAACTCAAATGTTTACAGCATTGGCAATACAGTATACAGCATAGGAATCCCATAAACTCTTATTAAAACCACTAATCTTGAAACATTTGTAAAACATATCTCAGATTTCCCTTGGGTTTAAATAAAGAAAACATTATTTACTGGAAGACAGCAGGGACACCACTAATTATAATGGATATCACGAAGAGCCAGCTAGTCTCCATGGTAACCAGTTTCCCCATCCGAGGCATGTACTCACCCTGCCTGCATTTCTATCCCTCTCCTTCCTCAGCAGCCGGAGTGACTCGCGTGCATGGTGCTGGATACATTCGTCACTACAGTACACAGAGCCTGGCCGAGCCTCGCGCCGACAGTCCATCCGCACACACTTCACAAACTTTACAGAACCCTGCAGATCAAAGTATACATATATACACACTGTGATCTGCACATGTATATGCATGTTATTGGTTTTCTGATGCTTAAGAAAACCTATAGTTTTCTTGATTATCACAATTGTAAAACATGTTACTGACTTACTCGAGTCAACTTCATCTTAAACTCCATTCAAGAATTTACAACGTCTATGATGACACAGCACAAGCAAACAATGCCGTCTCAAACATGTGACATCCGAAAACCTCCGATTTGACAAAATATACATATATATATCAAACACATATCAATGCACTGAAACCAAAGGAAAATGATTATGGAGAATATTTCCAACATTTAGATACATCATTCAGCTGTTTTAGAGATAAGCATTTGTGTACCGATGGTTTCTTGTGTCCCTTCTTCTTGTCAACCAATTCCTTGTTAGGTGTGGAGGTGCTAGGTTTCCCAACAGGTTTGGAGGTCTCCACCACCTTCCCTTCAGGTTTCTGTAACATATATATACATTATAAGTTGTTCACTGGTCTCGAGGGGGACATGGGCTGATGTACCCTTGATTTTTGTTTATGTTCCCTAAGCCCGAAGAGCGAGGGAAACATAAAGAAACATCGAGGGTACATCAACCCATGGGCCCTGAAAAACCAGTGAACAACGTATTTATCTTACCGAATACCTCAATAGTAATTTTGAACTGTTTGAAGCACGGGTATCGGATCATAGTATGGAGTACCAGACGACAAGAAAAAACAAATTTAGAGTTATCTCCCTTCCATCGATTTGCATTCGCAAAACATCGGTAATTTCCGTACATCATACTTGATTCAATGTTATTCGAGATAAAGAATTACTACTATGAAGTACCAAATGAGTTCGGCATTCCCAGCAGGGTACATAGAAAATGTTACTTGCTTGTAAGTGGGGTATATTGAAAATAATAGAAGAGTGCTCAGCCAATCAGAAAACGACATTTATGTGTGAGGCAAGAAACACTGTCACTGGACCTCACAGAGATTCCCAAACTTTCCCCTAATCACGTTACTGTAACATACACGGACACCACCGTTATATGGTTGGTTGGTTTGTCGTTAAACGCTGCACTCAGCAATATTCAAGCTACTTGGCGGCAGTCTGTAAATAATCCTGTCTGGACCAGACAATCCAGTGATCAACAGCATGAGCATCGATCTACGCAATTGGTATATGATGACATGTGTCAATGAACTCAGTGAGCCTGACCACCCGAACACGTTACTCGCCTCTTACGACAAGCATGGGTTGCTGAAGACCCAATTCTAACCCGGATCTTCACGGGTCCTGTTATATGGTCAGCAGGACCACAATGAATGTCTTATCAAACCCATAGCCCTAACAAAGATGGAGACACCCAGAATAGGGACTTTGTGATGCATAAACCAAAACATGGATACCCACTCAAACTTTCCAATGTAAAACAAGAAAACAAATAAAAGAAAGGGTATGATACATATTCACATTCTCTACAACATACTGCCTGACAAAACATGGTACTCTTTAAGTAAAAAGTGTCTGAATAAATTTGCTTCATATAAGCACCCAATCAGCCAAGTCGAGCTAGGAGAGAACTATAAGTCGTATCATGGAAGGTCTTTTACATACCTTTTTTACGCCTGCTTTTGCTGCTATTTTAGCTTTTTCTGAAACAGAATACATAGAATAAAGGATATGTAAATATTTATCGATAAATTAGTACAATTGTAAGTATGTAATCAAACAAAACTTTCACACAGCATGAAGCATTTGTATGCTGTCGTAATGCCACACACAGCAGTATTCCAGCTGTAGGGCAACATCCTGTAGACTATCCAGTCCAGACCAGTCAGACCAGTGGCTGATGTCCTTCTGATGTAACAGTGAGTGAGTGAGGCTTTTCCAAGCAGCAAGCACTTAACTAAATTCACTCACTACTGTGCTTGAAGAATGTAATGAGGAATGGTTTGCTTGTTTGGCATCTTATTTCACAATACTTCAGCCATATTACAGCATCCAGAATATAATCAGCAATAATGTCCTAGACATGTGAGTACAATGGCAAGAAAATCATCAAGTCTGACAACCAATCCAGTTTTGTCATCTCAATGACAGACATAGTTCACATGAGCTCAGTTCCAATCAGGCAATGCCTATGCAGCCATCTGTGAACCTTACAAAAGAGCCCATACAGCCATTGGTATACGTGACACAACTGAATAGAAAACCCATACAGCCATTGGTAAATGTAACACAAGTGCAGGCAGAACCCTTGTAGCCATTGGTAAATGTAACACAAGTGCAGGCAGAACCCTTGTAGGCATTGGTAAATGTAACACAACTGAATAGAGAACCCATACAGCATTTGGTAAATGTACCACAACTGAATAGAGAACCCATACAGCCATTGGTAAATGTAACACAAGTGCAGGGAGAACCCATACAGTCATTGGTAAATGTAACACAACTGCAGGCAGAACCCATACAGCCATTGGTAAATGTAACACAAGTGCGGGGAGAACCCATACAGCTATTGGTAAATGTAACACAACTGCAGGCAGAACCCATACAGCTATTGGTAAATGTAACACAACTGCAGGCAGAACCCATACAGCCATTGGTAAATGTAACACAACTGAATAGAGAACCCATACAGCCATTGGTAAATGTAACACAGGTGCAGGCAGAACCCTTGTAGCCATTGGTAAATGTAACACAAGTGCAGGCAGAACCCTTGTAGCCATTGGTAAATGTAACACAACTGAATAGAGAACCCATACAGTCATTGGTAAATGTAACACAACTGCAGGCAGAACCCATACAGCCATTGGTAAATGTAACACAACTGAATAGAGAACCCATACAGCCATTGGTAAATGTAACACAACTGAATAGAGAACCCATACGGCCATTGGTAAATGTAACACAACTGAATAGAGAACCCATACAGCTATTGGTAAATGTAACACAACTGAATAGAGAACCCATACAGCCATTGGTAAATGTAACACAACTGAATAGAGAACCAATACAGCCATTGGTAAATGTAACACAACTGAATAGATAACCCATACAGCATTTGGTAAATGTAACACAACTGCAGGCAGAACCCATACAGCCATTGGTAAATGTAACACAAGTGCAGGCAGAACCCTTGTAGCCATTGGTAAATGTAACACAACTGAATAGAGAACCCATACAGCCATTGGTAAATGTAACACAACTGAATAGAGAACCCATACAGCATTTGGTAAATGTAACACAACTGAATAGAAAACCCATACAGCCATTGGTAAATGTAACACAACTGAATAGAGAACCCATACAGCATTTGGTAAATGTAACACAACTGCAGGCAGAACCCATACAGCCATTGGTAAATGTAACACAACTGCACGCAGAACCCATACAGCCATTGGTAAATGTAACACAATTGAATAGGGAACGCATACAGCATTCGGTAAATGTAACACAACTGAATAGAAAACCCATACAGCAATTGGTAAATGTAACACAACTGCAGGCAGAACCCATACAGCCATTGGTAAATGTAACACAACTGAATAGAAAACCCATACAGCATTTGGTAAATGTAACACAACTGCAGGCAGAACCCATACAGCCATTGGTAAATGTAACACAAGTGCAGGCAGAACCCTTGTAGCCATTGGTAAATGTAACACAACTGAATAGAGAACCCATACAGCCATTGGTAAATGTAACACAACTGAATAGAGTACCCATGCAGCCATTGGTAAATGTAACACAACTGAATAGAGAACCCATACAGCCATTGGTAAATGTAACACAAGTGCGGGGAGAACCCATACAGCCATTGGTAAATGTAACACAACTGCAGGCAGAACCCATACAGCCATTGGTAAATGTAACACAACTGCAGGCAGAACCCATACAGCCATTGGTAAATGTAACACAACTGCAGGCAGAACCCATACAGCCATTGGTAAATGTAACACAACTGAATAGAGAACCCATACAGCATTTGGTAAATGTAACACAAGTGAAGGGAGAACCCATACAGCCATTGGTAAATGTAACACAACTGCAGGCAGAACCCATACAGCCATTGGTAAATGTAACACAACTGAATAGAGAACCCATACAGCCATTGGTAAATGTAACACAACTGAATAGAGAACCCATACAGTCATTGGTAAATGTAACACAACTGCAGGCAGAACCCATACAGCCATTGGTAAATGTAACATAACTGCAGGCAGAACCAATGCAGCAATCAGTAAATCCAACACAAGTACCCATGTAGTGACCTGTAAACCATCACAACTACCTATGTAGCTATCTGTTAATAACAGGGGCAGTGGGTAGCCCAGTGGTTAAAGCGTTTGCTCTTCACACTGAAGGCCCGGGTTTGATTCCCCACATGGGCACAATGTGTGAAGCCCATTTCTGGTGCCCCCTTCGTGATATTGCTGGAATATTGCTAAACGTGGCGTAAAACCCAACTCACTCACTCACTCTGTTAACAACAAGTATCACAATTACCCATACAGCTTACTTTAACACCAATACAAGTGCTTATGCAGCCATCTCTAAATGTAACACAAGTACCTATGCAGCCATCTCTAAATGTAACACAAGTACCTATGCAGCCATCTCTAAATGTAACACAAGTACCTATGCAGGATGAACACTTGTACTCCTCGTTCTTCTTCTCCATCTCCTTGCCCTGCTCCTTGCTGATGCCAACACAGCTACCATGGAACCACTCCCCACACATGTCGCAGCAGATCATGAACCTGGAGAAATATAACAGCATTAACTCTCCTATTGCAAAACACTTAGTATCATTAGGGTAAGGTATTACTTTCTAGCTGTTCGTGGAGTATGTTAGTGAAGGTTGTTCAAAATGACAAACTACCAGTTGTTTGACGGATTACTTGTTGCCATTAAGTAAGAGTCTGTCCAGTGCATGACACCATGACCCACCTCTTCCCATGTGGCTTCCTACAGATACAGTAGAGAGTGTTGGGGTCGGTGCTAGGGTCCCAGTCCGAGTCATTCTCATCATCTTCATAGCTCAAGTTCCCTCCTTCACTATCTGTAAGGGAATGTTTATATTTCTCATCAGCATTGTCAGTGTGTGTGACTGATCAGCGTTATATCAGAAGTAAAAACAGCTAGACAACAGAACTTCAAACCAGCCTTGAAGAAAACCCATAACATAGACATATTCCTCATACAAGCAGCCACATCACTGAGAAATATTTGCCTTGCACAGGACTTTCTTTAAATGGCCTTTCATTGCCAACTTGTAACTTTAACATTTGAAAGCTAATGCTGGAATGTTTGGGTCCATGTTAAATATTGTGGCTATAAAATGTATGATAACATGTCTCAAAATTGAAGCACATAAGGTTCATGTCATAATTGACCAACTTCTAACCACTGAAATATTTGTTTATGGGTTCTCCTTTCCAGGTAAAGAGAGTATCTTTTAAATTATGTGAAGTCAGAGTTCACTGGTCTTGGAAACATGAAATAATCATCAGTTGAAAGCTAACTCCTTTTGACGTGTACAAAAAAATCAGCTAAAGTACTTGCCACTTCCACCATCAATGTCTGTTCCAAACAATTTCTTCCTCCGTTCTCTCTTCTTGACTCTCTGCTTGTCGCTCTTCTCGCTGTCTGTGCGACGTCTGTGTTTGACCTTCACTTCTGACCCTGACCCTTCTGTTTTAACACTGCTGCTGGGATCCACTGAACTTTCACCTTCGGCCTTCGTAACCTCTGAACTTTCACCAGCCATTACTTCTTCAGTTTTAGGTTCAGATTTAGTTTCCTCTTTCACAGGCGTTACTTCCATCTGTACTGTCTCTTTACCATCTTCTGTACCAACTTCAGTGACAACGTCCTTAACCTCTTCTGTTTTGACCTCATTCGCCTCTTTGACCTTTGACCCATCTTCAAGTTCCTGATCATCTTTCTTTTCAAGGTCTTCCTTCTTTACAGCACCTTCGTGTCGAATGAGAGCATCTGGTTTGAACAAATCAGTCATTGTTGGATCCAGGAATACTTCGGTCTCGGACAGCTTGTGTGACTTGCGCCGCTGGGCCTTGTGACTACTGTCAGGGTTCTTGGATGGGTAGCGGCCAAATTCAGACATATCAATATCAAGGTCTTCCTCCTTCGTTCCCCTACTCTTCTTCGAGTGTTTACCCTCTTCCCCCTTCTGGTCCTGAACAGAAACATTACACATTACAGGGATGGCAACAGGAAAATTACACACAAGAAGACAAAGTCATCAATATCCCCTGCAATGGCAAAATACTCTTTATGATAATGTCTATGAGTTATGATTATGTCAAATATTTAGGTGTGTATATAGAAAAGTGGAAGGAGAGTATTGAAAGGTTTTTAAAGTTCTGCTCCAGAAAATAGCACTATCACCAATTTCAGTCAAAGTGAAACTTGTTGCCATGGAAACGCCAAAATATTTTATTCAGAATTCCAAAACTACCAAAAGGCACCAGTACACCACCAGATCTATCTATGTGTCAAGTTTGGTGAAGAAATAGTGAACAGGTTTAGAGTTCTGCTCTGGAAAAGAGCACTACCACTAATTTCAGTTTTAGTCAAGCTTGTTGCCATGGAAATGCTAAAAATATTTTATTCAGAAATCCAAAACTACCAAAAGGCACCAGTACACCACCAGATCTATCTATGTGCCAAGTTTGGTGAAGAAATAGTCAACGGTTTTAGAGTTCTGCTCCGGAAAAGACAAAAGTGCACGGACGGACGGAGTCCATTTTAATACCCCCTGCAAAGCGCGTCACGGGGGAAGGGATGGCAACAGGTAAATTACACATTACAGGGATGGCAACAGAAACATTACGCATTACAGGGATGGCAACAGGTAAATTACACATTACAGGGATGGCACGGGAAAATTGCACATTACAGGGATGGCAACAGGAAATTTACACATTACAGGGATGGCAACAGGAACATTACACATTACAGGGATGGCAACAGAAACATTACAGGGATGGCAACAGGAAAATTACACATTACAGGGATGGCAACAGAAACATTACAGGGATGGCAACAGAAACATTACAGGGATGGCAACAGGAAAATTGCACATTACAGGGATGGCAACAGGAAATTTACACATTACAGGGATGGCAACAGAAACATTACAGGGATGGCAACAGGAAAATTACACATTACAGGGATGGCAACAGGAAAACTACATATTACAGGGATGGCAACAGGAAAATTACACATTACAGGGATGGCAACAGGAACATTACACATTACAGGGATGGCAACAGGAACATTACACATTACAGGGATGGCAACAGGGAAATTACACTTTACAGGGATGGCAACAGGTAAATTACATATTACAGGGATGGCAACAGGAAAATTTCATATAACAGGGATGGCAACAGGAACATTACATATTACAGGGATGGCAACAGGAACATTACACATTACAGGGATGGCAACAGGAAAATTACACATTACAGGGATGGCAACAGGAAAATTACATATTACAGGGATGGCAACAGAAACATTACACATTACAGGGATGGCAACAGGAAAATTACACATAACAGGGATGGCAACAGGAAAATTACACATTACAGGGATGGCAACAGGAAAATTACACATTACAGGGATGGCAACAGGAAAATTACACATTACAGGGATGGCAACAGGAAAATTACATATTACAGGGATGGCAACAGGAAAATTACATATTACAGGGATGGCAACAGGAAAATTTCATATAACAGGGATGGCAACAGGAACATTACACATTACAGGGATGGCAACAGGTAAATTACATATTACAGGGATGGCAACAGGAAAGTTACATATTACAGGGGTGGCAACAGGAAAATTACACATTACAGAGATGGCAACAGGAAAATTACATATTACAGGTATGGCAACAGGAAAGTGTCATATTACAGGGATGGCAACAGAAAAATTACATATTACAGGGATGGCAACAGGAAAATTACACATTACAGGGATGGCAACAGGTAAATTACACATTACAGGGATGGCAACAGGGAAATTACACATTACAGGGATGGCAACAGGAAAATTACACATTACAGGGATGGCAACAGGAAAATTACATATTACAGGGATGGCAACAGGAACATCACACATTACAGGGATGGCAACAGAAACATTACACATTACAAAGATGGCAACAGGGAAATCTATTTTCAGCTGAAAACTTAATATTGTGTCATCAAATGGGGCGTCAGGGTTTCTCAAAGGATTTAGAAATGATTCACAGAATTGATCAATTTGAAATAAAATCAGCTGAAATCTGTGGATCAGCCGAAAATTGCCATCCCTGATATTACTTCAAGGTGCCACTACAGTACACATGAATCATTACTTTCATGCAGGTTTACAACTATGGTTGACTCCTGACAGACCAAAGATCAGAATCAGTTCCAATCCGGGATTCAAACACAATAAACAGCAAATCCTAGCATGTCTAAGTTACATAACTCTGCACACCTAACTGCTGCCCTTAAACCCCTGGTCACCTAAGTGCGTAGTGACTCACACTACTTGAGCACGTTGAACAGTCAAATACATTAAACACATGACACAAAACATAATACAGAAACACTGCTATTCCAGGCTCTACATGCAGCATCAATATACACAAACTGTACATTGTATACATGACACACAACACACCTTTTTATCTTTCTTTCCTTTCTGTGGCGTTATCTCCTCATCGGAATCCTTTTCACTCTGCAACAACAAAGACATCATTTTAGCACACTGATCCATTCATCATCACAATTCTTTCTGAATTCACCACCTTTAAGAATTATCATCAAATCAAACAAAGGAAGCATTTGTGTCTTTGATTCTCAAACACAAAGGTTAAGTAGAACATGTTGAAATCTAATGCCGTATATTTCTCCAAACACATGATAAAGGGCAGGAGAATGTCAAACATGTTAGAAGCTGTGAAATATTCCACCCAGAATCCTAATTGAAGCATATTGTTAATATGACTAGCAACACAGTGCTGTACCAGTCTTAACTTAATGGTAAGCTAGTTACAGAGTCATATCAGTTGTAGTGGAAGTTAAAAGATTGAGATTAATCAAAGTCAGAGTGCTACACCAGTTGTAAGTCAGTGTTAAACTATAGGAATACAATAGTTTGAAGTCAGTGTAAAACTATTGGAGTAATGACTTGTAAGTCAATGCTAAACTGTGGGAGTAATAACAGTAGTAAGTCAAAGTATGGGAGTAATGACAACTGTAAGACAGAGTCCAACTACTAGAGTAATGAAAGTCACATCATCATATTTGAAATAACAACCAGCCTGCACTTCCTGTTCTCCTACCTTCTTGCTGTCTCGCCTTTCTCGCTTCACAGAATCCTTGCTGTCCTCACGACTCTTCTTCCTCTTAGGCTTTCCCCCTTCTTCGGACTCCTTCCTCTTTTTTCTCTTCTTCTTCTTGACCTTCTCCTCCTTTTTCTCTCCTTCCCCTTCTTCCTCCACCTCCTTCTTCTCATCGTCTTCAGACTGCATGTCCTCCTCATCACTTCCGAATATTTCCTTGATATCATCATTGATGGAGTCTCGCTTTTCCTTCTTTTCCTTCTCATTAACAGCTTCATCCTTACTCTGCTCTTCTTCGTCCTTCACTATGCTATCAACCACAATCTGTTTCTCTTCCTTACCTTCTTCTGATTCTGGAGGTTCTTCAGGTTTTTCTTCACCCTTCACTGCAGGAGAAGCATTTTTAGACGCAGCACCTTTTGTTCCCTTTCTCTTTCCTTTAGGAGTAACCTCTTCCTCAGTTTTCACAACCTCCTTCTTTCCCTTCCCTTTCCCTTTCCTGGTCTTCCTTGGAGTTTCCACCTTCTCTGGCGCTTCTTCAATATCAGCTTGCACCTCAATATCCTTCACTGCTGCCTTCCTTCCTCTTCTCCCTTTTGTTTCCTTTACTTTCTCCTCTTCCCCAATTTCTTCTTGTTTACTTTCTTCTTGACTAGCCGCATCTTCTACAGACTCTTCTTCTTGTTGCTTGGCTGCTTTCTTCTTCCCTTTTTTTCCCCTAACTGGCGTGTTATTATCTTCCTTCTCTGTAACTTCTTCCGTTTTGTCTTTGACTTTCCTCCGCCCTCCTCTACGTGGCGTTGTCTCTTCTTCTTCTTCACCAACATCCTCTGCCAGCTTTCCTGCACCTCGACCTCTCTTCCCCCGTCCTGGTTTAGGCTCTTCAACCTGGGTTTCTTCCTGATTTTGACTTTGACCCCTGCCACGCCCCCTGCCTCTTCCTCGTCCCCTGCCCCTCCCTCTCCCCCGGCCACGACCTCTGGTCGGTGTGACTTGAACTGGTTCCTCTTCCGGTTCACTCTCTTCCGTCTTGGTGGTGGCTCCTCGTCCAACCCTGCGTGTGATGATCCTACTGCTAAGTGTTTGTGGACGCCCCCTCCGTCTCTGAGCTGGGTTGTCTGCAGGGGGCGTCCTTCCGCCTGAATCCTCCTCAGCTTCCTCGTCTTCACCCTCATCTTCTTTCGTAACTTTTTTGGGACTTGGACTCGGCTACAAAGAACACATCAAGATTAGTTGGTTGTTGGATTGTTGTTTAAGGCCACACTCAGTAATATTGCAGCTCTATGGCGGCAGTCTGTAAGTAATTGAGTCTGGACCAGACAATCCAGTGATCAACATCATGAGTATCAATCCACGCTATTGAGATACGATGACATGTGTCAACCAAGTCAGCAAGCCTGACCACCCGATCCTGTTAGTCGCCTCTTATGACAAGCATGGGTTACCGAAGACCAATTCTAACCCGGACCTTCACTGGTCCCATTGGGTAATTACTGGATGTAATAATATTTGCATGTAATGATATGGATATAGCTTCTGCATGTGATCATGTGACATAAATCATGAAAAATCTTATACAACTGCTAAAATAATGCTAGTGGTTTAGTGATACAGCAATACAATGTTGTATCTTGAGACCTTTCTATGCAATGAAGAAAAGATATCCCCTAAAGACACGCATGATATGATTCTTGAAAAGCTAGATTCTTCCACCTGCATTATTGATGCCCCAAGGATGTATTGACATATGGGACAGTAAGGTTCCCTTGTCCTAAATGTGGGCTTTTAAGCGCTCCATGTTCCCCTACCTTGCTGACGTCATTGTTGGTGTCTGTGGGCGTGATGTCTGTGGGAGTGGTGTCCCCCTGATCTCCGGGCTGTGTACCCCCTTTCTGCTTCCCCTCCTGGACCTCCTTCACTAGGCGCCGGTTCTCCTGGCGTATCTGCTCAGCCTTTACTCGCTGCTCATGGTCACTGATTCGACTGGAACGTCTATAACAGACCACAAATACATACATAATATGGGTGCATCATATGCACATATACATTAAATACAGATCCCCAAAATGCAGAGCGCTTCCACTGAGATGCAAAAGGATTGTTGGCATGTTAAGGAATGAATGCTGCCATATCTCATTTGAAACCACTATCTACAAATTTGTGTACATAATGTTTAAAAATATTTAGAGTCGTACCAGTTGCAAAATTCCATATATATTTTCAAATATTGGCCTCCCAGCATGTGCATTTGTGTTGGAATAGAGAATTCAGTGTCTGACATTTCTCTGGGACCACCATTTTGTAGCATTTGATCCTATGCATGTTTACAGATGAATGCTGCTATTTCATAATTTACACATAACAATACTGACCGAGTTTGGTTTTACGCCGCTTTTAGCAATATTCCAGCAATATCACGGCGGGGACATCAGAAATGGGCTTCACACATTGTACCCATGTGGGGATTCGAACCCGGGTCTTCGGCGTGACGAGCCAACGCTTAAACCACTAGGCTAGCCCACCGCCCCCACATAACAATAACTACCATATAATGCTTCACAATCTTCCAGCACAAATACCTGTAGATTTGCTTCTGTTGGGGACTACATATTAGACTGATTAAATGTATTGGTTAATTAATTAATTTCTATTAGATTCTTGGCCCCTGAGCATATGCAATCTTATTTCAATTTTGGTAGAATGAAGTATTGAAGTGTTAACTCTTCTCTGGAATCCCAATTTTTGACCCAAGTTAACATATAGCCCCTACAATTTGACTCTCTGGACTGATAAAATAACACCCCATGGATGTAAACCCTTCTTGGATAGATGGACAACCTACATCACTGACAGGCTGTCTGGTACCTAGCTCAAGACTTACCTGGATGGTTGTGGTGAAGCATCCTCTGTTTTCTTCTTTCTTCCTCTCTTTACTTCCTTCACTTCATCCTCCACCATACTATCTTCTTCTGTCTTCTCCACATCGCTGTCAAGGTCTGCCCCCACCCCCACATCAGCCTGCTGGACTGCCGGAGACAGGGAGGAGACTGCCACTGCACTGATGCTGGGGACAGCAGGAGGAGGGGCCTCAGGAGGGGTGTCGGGGGTGTCATCAGGGGTATACGCCTCGGTCACCTTTGAGATGGACGGTTGTGGTTTGGGAGGTTGACAAGCGTATGCATGATCGTTAAAGGCAGCAGCTACTACTGCTAATTCATGTTCCCGGACACTGTCCTGCCAAGGAGATATCATGCATTACGTGGTTGTTCATTGTTACCAGTAAACATATCATGCATAGACAGGGTCTCATCAGCTTCATCACACAAATAAACATTAACGTGAACATATTGAGTGCGTTTGTTTTTATGCCGCTTTTAGCAATATTCCAGCAATATCCCGGATGGGGGACACCAGAAATGGGCTTCACACATTTTGCCCATGTTGGGAATCAAACCCGGGTCTTTGGCATGACGAGTGAATGCTTTAACCACTAGGCTACCCCACCGCCTGAACATATTGAGCTTGACTCCTGAGAGTTTCTAGGACTTGAGTCCTGCCCCACAACGAAGCACATGTGACACATGTGGTCTCACCTTAGGCAAGTGAGTTTGTTCAAAATTGTCTCTGTTCACCCAGCAGGAAAATAGGTACCCGGTGGAAAAAGTCATATGACTATAACCTTCTAGCGCCTAACAGGCAGCTTGGGTTATCCGGGGTAATAATGTGCTGTGCCTTGATTGTTAGCGCTATGAACATACCTAGTGTGGAGTTTGGCACTACATAAATGGACACATTATTATTATTATTATTATCTTGACACAGTACGGTTCATCAATAGTCAGTTACCTAAATAAGCCAAATCTTCTTATACCCTGGAATAGGTGATGTCTCAATACACCAAGATTTGATGAGTATTGCAATACTTAATTTTTGAGATTTTGCTGTCATATTCCCCTTGTTTCATCCTACATATACATCCCTGCTGGCAACTACTACCCAGTTTGTGTTTCACTTGGGATCAGCAACATAACTGTGATGGACAATAGATGCTGACTTAACACTTTTATCCATGTATGGTTTGAACCCATTCTGTGTCTAACAAGCCAATCACTGGGCTCATAATAACAATGTACTAATAGTCCAACTTTACAGATGATTCCATAGCAAGTCACATGATCGTAAGGACTCGTATTCACGCCATATTTATGTCAGGGCTCCAGATAAAGGCTGTATCGGCGTATGTACGGATAAAAAATATGCATGATATGGTAGGAAATAATATAGGAAACGTAGCAGATACGCACTACAGCAATGGTGTACGATCATTTACAGACGTATTTATCTGAAAAAGTATTGTTTTATTGTTTATTGACCTGTTTACACAAGAGTAGCAATGTAGTGGTTCATATATGAAACAAAACACAAGATTGCCGATACTCCATTAATTTCCATTCAGTACTCTAAATGTACTCTTAAGTTTTTTCCAGTAATCCTATAATGAACAAATAAAGAGTACGTACTCCTGATGTTGAAAAATTATCTGGAGCCCTGTTTATGTCATTCTGTTGACCTCAGAGTCACTGACACATCCAGTCACTACCGGAAATGCTGTAGGAGTTATGAACTATTATAGCTAAAACACATGGAATTATCAGAAATTTGCGGGCCGCTGCAAATGATATTGGCCTGCTCAACCTTAATGACGGGCCACTATCAGTTCTGTTGTCAAGTGACGTCATAGTGGGTGCGTCGGTTCATTCGACATTGGCTTTGGACTGGCAGATATTCTGGGTCAAACAAGTCAAAGCAACCCGAATTCCCGCTTTAAATAGCTGTAATATTGGCTTTCTTGCTGGTGCTAACCTTAACAATTGCACTATTAACGTTGTTGTTGGACCAAAACCAAACACTGACATAGTTTGACATGTTGCAGACTATGGTCTTGTTAAAGGCCAAGGTCGAATATCGTCACTTTCTGTTGTGACGTCACTTGAATTGTTCCATGACGTAATTGCATTCGGGCAGTCAACCAACCCCGTCAGAAGTTGGTTTTGAGTAAACTTACAGTCAAATTCCTTCATTGTTTCCTTTTTCTTTTCAACACAAATTCCATGTATTTTAGCAATAATAACGGTAATGCTATTTTTGAGGGCATTATCATTTGCAGAAGCCTGCGGTCTTCCATTAACTGCCCGGCGAAATGCTGTAGGAGTTATGAACTATTACAACTGTACACTAACCCTTATTAGTTGATGAGCAGAGGCCTCATCCATGACGTTCTGTCCACCAAATATGTCCAGCTTGAGTGAGTCATCAGATGAGTTTAATGTGTCCACTTTATGTACTGGTGCACTGGACCCCTCGGCGGCCATGTTGGATATCAAGCTGTGTTCAAGGGTCTCAAGGTCTGTGGTCTGTAGGAGCTTCTTCACCTCCTCACTGGACAGTACATCTTCAAGCTGCCCAAGCTGTTCATCTGACAGCCCTACAAATGGGTTCTTGTCCTGGTTGGAGCATTATGAATACATATATCAGTGGGTGTATGGTCTCATAAAGAAACAAACATGCTCAATCAGCATATACAGTGGAAGCTGTCAAAACCGGCAGCTGTCCGGTTCACATGACAATCAAATTACATTACTAAACACTTTGCTATTGAAGTTAGTTGGCTGTTCTTCTTACACTCGACCACTGGTTATGGGAGCTAACAAACTGAAGTGTGTGAGTTAACATTTAACATCGCATCGGTATTATTTCAGCCATATAGCGATGCCATATAATGATAACAAACTGAGTGAGTGAGTATGGTTTTCCACCGTTTTTAGCAATATTCCAGCAATATCATGGCGGGGGATACCAGAAATGAGCTTCACACATTGTGCCCATGTGGGGAATCGAACTTGGGTCTTCAGCGTGACGACCGAACGCTTTAAATACGCGGCTACCCCACCACCGATAACAAACTGAAAACTTGTGAGAATGATTCATAAATAAGTAGAATAGTGAGTGAGTGAATTTAGTTTTACGCCGCTTTGTGCAATATTCAAGCAATATAATGGCAGGGGACACCAGAAATGGGCTTCACACATTGTAGCATTTGTACCAATGTCGGGAATCAAACCGGGCCTTCAGCATCACAAGCAAACGCTTTAACCACTAGGCTACCCAACCGTCCAGTAGAATAGTACCCTCGTGTCTTTTGATATCAAATTTATAAACACTCATCCATAAATGTAAAAACTCCTGAGTAGGCCTCAGAGTTTTAAACTTTTATGGGCTCACATTCTATTTATTTTTTATATGCTACACCTGTATTAACAATGCAAGAACTGACCTCTCCAGGGAGTAATGTATCCAGATTCCACTGATCTCCTTCACTGGTACCTACATCGTCTGTATTAGTGGCCACTGACGTGCAGGCAGTGACAGAGTTGTCTTTCTTTGTTGTCTCTCCTCCCCACCAGAACCACCCGTCACTGAACTTGTACTGGCCTCAGTTTCTGGTCGTGTCCCGGACATTTCACGGTCTCAGGATTCTAGGAAGTAGAATACATCAATTACTTCTCAAGGTCATGCTCTCAGCTTACAATCTAATTAAAAACTGATCTTTTAAACATGTTAAACAGTAGTGA
This sequence comes from Haliotis rubra, assembly GCF_003918875.1. Classification (NCBI taxonomy): domain Eukaryota; kingdom Metazoa; phylum Mollusca; class Gastropoda; order Lepetellida; family Haliotidae; genus Haliotis; species Haliotis rubra. The sequence continues at coordinate 403,464 of NW_025767101.1, forward strand.
ATGAGTTTGATTTTTATTCCGCACTGATCTATAATTACAACGCATTGAAGTTTGTTTTCAGGTTTTGAGCAAGTGAGTTTTAGTTTTATACCATTTTTAGCAATATAACAGCGGGGAACACCAGAAACGGGCTTCACACATTGTACCCATGTAGGGAATCAACCCAGGTCTTCAGCGTGACGAGCGAATGCTTTAACCACTAGGCTGCTCCACCGCCCCTTAAACAGTAATGAATTCCAAATCATACCCATCTGTGTAAAGATCTGATGACACCTCCACAGGTCATATAAGGTACCGTATATTACAGTAGATAAGCCGACCCCATAGATAAGCCGACCCCCAAACTTGACCCTTAAAATCAGTGTCAAAATGGTATGTTTCGTACATAAGCCGATCCCCCGCGACAGGTTCCTAATTGTGGCAAACACAGACCGCAGACAACTGGCAGTTACCGATAATTATAACTTTGGTCCACATTATTCAAAGAATTCACAATCATATTGCGTCTTCACAATCATATTGTGTCTACTCACGCATCGAAATGAAGTGTAGTTGACAGAAAATGGATAATATATTTTGTTTCTCTTAATATCATACTTATTGTAGCTGGACAATCACATGTCAACAGACTGGCTTGCTTATTTTACCCCATTCCATGTGCGTACAACTTCTGCTTACCACGTTTATGAAGGTGCGTTTTTTGCTCCAACCGCGATAGCCAATTTCACATCATATTATCAACAATCATGAACTGATTACCGCCTCGTTTTCCATGGACTGCTAGTTTACAGTAACATCGGTCAAAATGTGTGAATTTAAATGGCTTGCTTCTTTTACCCTATTCCATGTGTGTACAACTTCCGCTTACCACGTTCATGAGGGTTGTATAACCTTAGTGTTGATTATATATATTTTACAATTATAGAGCAAAACCTGTATTTAAAATTACACAATGCTAGGATATATTTCTTTGGGTTAAATAGTAGTATTCTGTATTATATTTTACTGATGATTGCGTCAGAATTCATCCCGTTATATTATTTGCATGTTTGAACTTGATCGCCGCGAAACGTGTGCACAGCTGATTGCTCTTTCCGGCTCAAATACACACGGTAATGTTAATCCCTGCAAATAATACAATGCCCAACAAAAACAACTTTAAACTTAAAAGGTAATAAATCTTGTCTAGGGATGTTTAATTGCAAATTTGACGTCTTTACTGCCAAAGTCGTCTTCTGTTGTTTATTCACGCGAAGTGATATGATGTTGTTTTCTTACCCCTGGAAAAAAGTTTGACGAAAGCATAACCCATAGATAAGCCGACCCCCTTCTACAGACTGCTTTTATTGGTCTTCAAAATTCAGCTTATCTACGGTAATATACGGTAAACATTCTGATCATCATGAAAATCACATCAGCATTGATGGCTCTACATTGTCTATAAAATAGAGCACCACACTTTACTTCTATATCTGAAGCATTTCAAGACAATAACAAAGAGAGTATATAGTAACTTATCAAGTCAAGTTTTAGATACAAACAAAATTTGAACCATAAAGAATGTACAAACAAAATTCTTTCTTATGGAAGGCAATAATTGCCTGGGATGATTGGTATCACATTTACAACTTAGTTAATGAGAGAGTTGTAGAGAGTCCAGTTAATTATACAAGTACAAATTTGATGCAACGTTAATAATTAGGAAATGGTTATGAACTGATGAAATATCTGGCTGTTAACATGGTGAAACAGCATAATATTCCAAACTCTTCTAATGTTTGAGATGACATCAGTGGTGGGCTTAGTACTTTCTGTGGAAATAGTGTTTACAGTGTGAGGAAATAGTTAGAGAGAACTTGGAAGCACTGTTTAAGTGCAAAGGTCAAGCAAAGGTAAAGATTTACAATATCAAAAAAACATTACCAGGGTTTTACACAACACAGACATGTGCGTCCAATATGCACAAATGTATAGAATGGATGCAGAAACATATATATACTTTGACTCCTGGGACATATAATAATATTTACTTTTAAAATTCGTGACAAGAAAGAATAAGTCCATGTAGCTAAAGTAATCATTAAATGTTACAGTACAGTCTGCTACATCACTTCATTAACCTTAGAGGACCCTCATATTTCATGTAGGGACCCTTGAAATTAGTAAGTTGGGGTCCTGTCGATAGCTGATTCTGTTGGTCAAGGTAAAACGCTGAGTACACATGTGCAGACAACCACTGCCAGAGGTGATAACTAAAGTACTGTAGGAAATAGAAAAAAACTGTTTTCAGACTGTTACTCTGTATCCCTAAATTTACACAACTGCAAATAGCATATGTCGAAATAACCCACTTCGGCCTAACTGGGCATTCAGTGGGATGCGTAAAAGGATATCCAGAAAAGCATCTTTACTCATAAAATTGGGCAAAACTTAGGAAAAGTACGAATAGCTGCTGAAAACAATAGATCAGACTATAGATGGCAATTAGGTTGCTCAGGCAGGTATGACGTTGGACAATTGACTCACCTGGCATGAAATTCATGTGCTGCCTACAGGGGGTCATCTCAAAGATACTTTGTGCTTTTTCATGTGTCTCATCTATTGATTAACATCTTATGTTTTTCTTTCATAAAGTTTATGTTGAGATATGTAAAAGAGTATGATACCTGATAACCATTGAAAAGCATCGTATTAAATGTCTCAAAATATATAGGTGGCATGATATAATTTGTAAATTGTTATGACATACCGTGTACTTCTCCAGTATAATTCCCCTAAAGGATTATCTTATCTTGGCTGATATCTCTATCCCACAGCCCGACCCCAACCATCATCTGCGACACCCGTCCTGGTTTTGCTTTTGTGACGACCCCTCTGTATCTGTTTCTTTTTATAGTGACAGTGAAACTCCATGGTAGCTACATCCTTTATAGTTTCAGCATGAAAGTTGTTAATATTTACATCAGATATCGTTAATAATGAAGCTAAGTCTAATTTCAAAATGGGCATTTAAAAGTTTCCTTTGTAATACAATATCATCACACACTAATTTGCATAAAGCCATGGTCTGTTCTAAATAAGTCGCTTTGGACTTGAAAAAAACACATTGATCATTTCTGCACTAATCTCTCCTCAGTAAAGTCCTTTTTTTTACGTTTCCTATCTCCCTACCACTGAGACTGTAGTTAGGCCAAACTTAGTTTAACAGATATTTCACATATCAACTCCATACATTGTAGAGATAAATGTGAAAAAACAGGGTTTTTTTATTTCCGACAATACTTTAGTGAGATCATAAGGTGAAGTTATTTGTTTGCATAACACGTCGAAAATTGTAAACAAAAATCACAGAATGCCTGATCAGAATTTTGTAAACAATCCTGACACAATACAACCCTGAAAGAGGAGCTTCATTTCATAATTAATTTCAAGTATATTATATTCTTGTTGATTAAAGTTCACCAGTTACTTCGCCAAATTTCTCTTTTATGGCATGACAACAAAAAGCAGCAGTGTTGGCCTTGGTATATCATGTTTAAAAATTAAATATCACATCCTCTCAAAACGAAAAGAATCCTGGAAATTTTGTTTTATAGCAAATAAATATTAACGATATAGTAAATAATAGTGTCTGTTTGTTGTGCAATGTGGAACTCAGCAATTTTCAAGACATATGATGGCAGTTTGTAAATAATAGAGTCTGGACCGGACAATCCAGTGACCGACATTATGAGCATCAATCTACACAATTGGGATATGATGATAAGCATAAACCAAGTCAGTGAGCCTGACCACTCGATTAGTTGCCTTTAATGACAAGCATAGGATGCTGAAGATCAATAATTTTCCTAACCCTGATTTTCACAGGTTGTAAAATACAATTAGTGTGTGAGCATAACATCACAGAGAAGATGTCGAATTCTAATTTATCAGTCTGTCAGTTGGATATGGGATGAAAGCTTGAAGTATGTAAGGAACAATGTTTATATTGTCACATTGACATGAACATTGTAGGCTTTCCTGTGCGTAATGATAAACACAACATCAACGTATTACTATCTGATCCTATAATCTCTGTCTTTTGCCTAAAACTGTCCCTGCCATCATAAGGTTTGTTGTAGTCAGTCCTTGCTGTTAGAAGCGCATTGGACAAATAACTGTTTCATCATGTTTATAGAAGCTTGCCCCATCTTGGTACTCTTACCTTGCATTGATGGTAAGGTACACAAGCAAATGGGTATCTTGCATAATCATGACTGTGTCATATCATGCTATATATGCTCACTTTCAAAAGATGATTGCTTTAGCAAAATATAAATAGCTTTCAGAGCCGACATACAGAATGCCTTTGTTAACACGGATGGTCATGTGAATCAGAGATTTCAACATGCACTATGACCTCTAGCTGCCTGTCTAAAAGTTGTGCATGAGTACAGTTCAAAGTTAAAGTTGAATAAATGCGTTAACATCAGTGAACATTAACAAGAAGACTTTGTAAATAATGAATGAACATTGTCGAAATGATCTTTATTTCTGATTCTTGGCCGGACAGGTGTAAAGAAATATGAACGCACAAGAACCCCAAAATAAGGGGAACCTACTCTTCTTTAGAGATGCCTTGCACGAATCGACGCGAAGTTCCAGTACTTGATGCAAGTGCAAAATGATACTGACAGATAAAACTGTTGCCTAAGTGTGTTATGATAACGAATTCCCAACCTTTAAGCATTCATCGACTTGATCAACATTGCAAACATTACGATTGCATTTTTTATCCATTTCCTGTATTCTGACAAGTATTTTTGTAATTCCAAGATCATCATACTCACCTTATACATACCATAAGTTGCCAAATGTCGGATTAGATATGCAATCAACTGTCAGGTTAATAAGGCAAGTGTTTTCGACAAGATCCTACGATGTTTGGAGACTCACTTCTACACGTTTTCACAGCGACTCCGCCGCCATGATAAAGACTTGTAGTATTTTCCCTACAACTAATTTCAACAGAGGGATGTCAACGAACGTCTGCTGCGCGTCAATTGATCACCAATCATCCACTCAGAAAAGTATGTTTCACGAGTGAAATATATTTCACACATCATTCCAAGAAAATAAAAAAGCTTATGAAAACACTTTTTTTCACGCTGATGCCACAAGACATCGAAGACAACGTAACAGAATTTGTAGGTTTAGCAAACATGTGAAATTATATTGAAGATAGTATAGTATGACTTAGCTGTTTATTGAAAGTAATATCTCATATCTCGTCTAAATATGTTCAGTATTGCAGATATTCTAACGGGATTTGTTCAACACTTGTGCTAAATATGGAATTTGGGTTTGATGAAACAATTAGCTTCTCACAAACATGTCTCATTAAAAAAGATGTGCAAATAGACCCCTACCGTTTTTTTCAATACAGAAACGTCATATATAACATCTTTTCAACATTTCTCTTTCATTCTGTAGCAGAGCAGCAAACATTATTGTGTGGAATTGTAAGGTTGGCATGTGCTTTGTTATAAAGTATATATGTTGCTTTCTGTGGGGTTTTTATTGGGTTTTTCAAAAATTATTATTGTTGACAACAGAAATCGTTATTTATATTAAAAATAAGTTAGATTAGATTGGCGTTGCCTTTAATGCGCACTGTTACATGTTATGGTAGATATCATCTGCTTGCTACAAGCACCACAGAAAGGTGAAGAATGTATATTCTATTATTTCTACTTCATTTAACACCTTTAAAAGAGTATTCAGTATGACAATAGCAGTTTATGATGCATAAACAATTATGTTATTTTCCCGTGCTCGTTTTGAATAGTTGAATCATATACGAACTCAGTTTTCAGAGAGGAGATATAGAACTAGTCGTAAGACTAACATCCCCAGACAGAACCAGCATCAAGACACCTGCTTTATCACAATATCCAAGCCGGGTTTAGTTATGTTATTGAAACAAACACTCACACCTGGCATATGAAAATAAAGAATAAGAAAACTGAGGTACACTGACATATGCATGCTCACAAAGCTTTGAAAATGCAGAATGTCTACGCTAACCATTCACCTCGATTACCCATACGCACGAATTCATTTCAACGAGGCTCACTCAGTGACGTCATTACTTTCAGTACCTGTGACGTAATTACATTGTTCCTACGTTACTTGAAAACATGGCCGTCTTTCAAACGAACATATATTTTCAACCTTCAAAGTTATACAGTTTGTGCTGAGGCCGAGATTTAGACCCGGAATGATGTAAGTAATCTTATGCAATTATCATTTAAGAATGTATTAAATGTAATTTTCTCTGTAGCCATTGAATCATTTAGTTACAACGTTTAGTTTGAATCGTATTTGAAACCTCAAACCTATATTTTTAACTATATTTGTTTGTTCTTGCCTTCAACAACTATTTTTGAAGTTCTTTCTGAGACCATTTCTGTAAAAGTCATTGTTATAAAATGTCTTTCTTCCACTGTATTCACAACACACGTTGTTTATTCCGAATTGCTCCTATCCACTTCATACGCTTTACACATTTCTTAAACATTTTCTCGAATAAGGTAAACCACTAGTAGAGAGCAAGAGCAAAGATCAACTTATGACCAAACATTGTCAACCAAGGCATATATCGTTACAGTTTGATCCTCATTAAGTCGTCTCCATGACACATGAAGTAGTAAATTAAAGACTTCGTAATAATATTTTCCTTCTTCTCTAAATAAATTTCGTCACCGTCTCGTCCTGTTTTCACCTATTTCATTTCCCCATTTGTAGTCTCTTTAGCTATTTCCATTAGCTTCCGATTTTGTCACTTCTGTTGCCAGTTCGTGAATATACAACAAAAGAGTGGTTGGCCTATCATGCATCCTTGTTGTGTACCAATAACAGAGAGTCGACTCTCTAACACAAGACCTAATTATAAGCTTTGAATAATATTCCTTCCAACATCTACAATATATATCTGAATTTCGCTTTGATAGATATAGCTCTGATGTGGATATACCCTTTCACATAAAATGTAATCTTTGACCATTGATGTAATGTTTCGTTTATGATTTTAGTCGATGATTTCCCAATAGCTTCACTCGGTAAACTTCCTCTGTAGTTCTGTATATATTTTCTTGCGAAGCAACCATATAATCATTAGTAAATAATCCGGCATGGGGGACAATATTATTAAAAAGACTTGCGTCCAAAATATTAACAACAACAGGTGACGCCATGTTGCATAAGTCTTGTGCAGTTCCTGGCATATAGTTCCCATACCGCCACAGCAGGGTATTTAACTGTTGTTGCTGTAACCTTATAATTATGTTGAGGGACGGTGGGGTAGCCTAGTGGTTAAGGCTTGTCACGTCGAAGACCCGGGTTCGCTTCCAATCATGGATACAGTGTGTGAGTCCCATTTCTGGTGTCCCCCGCCATGTTGCTAAAATCGGCGTAAATCCGTCCTCTCTCACTCACTCACTCAAAATGTATTAAAGGAACAGTGATTTCTGGTATATTACTTGTTTGTATCAACACACGTCGGCTCATGCAGGACTATACAGTCGTGTACAATATACTGTATATGTCATTGTTGTTTCTTTCACACCATCATTAAAATTCTCAAAAGCTTCAAAATAATCAAACCAGTCGACAGGGATTTTTTTCATTTGTACATATGTTTAATATCTTCAGTTCCTTCCGTGGCCCAGGCTTCTGAGCGGCAATTCGCTATGCAAAGTTGCGTCCCTTGCTTTGCCCAGACAAAGTGAGTGAGTGAGTATGGTTTTTCGCCGCTTTAAGCAATATTCCAGCAATATCACGGCGGGGGACACCAGAAATGGGCTTCACACACTGTACCCATGTGGGGATTCGAACCCGGGTCTTCAGCGTGACGAGCACACGCTTTAGCCACTAGGCTACCCCACCGCCGAGACCCGACAAAGGATTTAGGGCACCATTCTAAGCACTATACCCGTACTCGTGGGTTTCACCAAAATGGCACAAACGTCAAAGACCTGCACTGCTTCGGGATTTCCTTTTAATCTCAACTGACTGACTGACTCACTCTCTCCCTCAGACCCTACCATACATCATTATTATTGCGACTGACGGAATTCCATTTATTTTGAAGTTTACGGTCAAAGTTGGCTTTATTCTGTGAACTTATATTCCTGAAATAGATTTCGACGTTCTAATAACATGTTTTTCTAATATGCTTCGCTAAGAGATCAAAGGCGCCGACAGTACTTTATCAGGCGACAAAGTACAATTATTGCTTTACGTCACACTGAATTGACGTCACTACACCATAATAGTCTGCCCCTCGTAATCAAGCGTACCCTTGGTAATCGTACCGATTTACGTCATTTGTCATTGCCTCCGACAAGCGTCCTCGTGCTTCAGCTGCAAAATAATTAAGGGCAAAATTTACTTTTTTACACGACACATTGTTGTAGATCGATCTGTATTTCTTAAATCGATGTCAATTTCTTTAACCTCACACACGAAATTTATCGAAAACTTCATATATCTGCCTATTTGTATATCTCCCTTTACACCGTTTTCACATCACACCATATATGCTGCACTTTGGAGAGTGTGTCACGTGATCTGTGTCGTCTGCTCATATTCTCTGTGGCTTTCCTGTAAAACTATTATGAGTTCTGTGCTGACATGTCAAAACTATTATGTGTTCTGCTGACATGTCAGTGTCTGTAACAGTTGTTCGATGATAGTTTCAATAGTTTCTTGCAATATCACCCCTTACTAATTGTTGAAACAGCGTTAGTATCGACCGTTCCATATATACCTATATAACAGGTCGTCCTACTTTTAGACAAGGTATAGAAAGTCAGACTTTGACAGTACTGAGAGGTGATCCCATTAACCGAAGTCACAAATTGTGAAGTCTTTCGCTATGGACTATATGCATACATTATATTGGGAAGCCAGGGCCCCGATCCACAAAGCGTTCGTAACGTTACGACCTTTTGTAACTCTATACATTATCATAGGCTTAGGAATGGCATAGTGCTACAAACATTTTGTGAATCGGACCCCATACTGTAGGCTACAGCCCACAACACAATGTCTGTTGCTGGATGCGAACGTAAAATCTCCAACCTTATTAGGGAATGCTGAAGTCTATCTTCCAGACATAAGACACTTTAAAACTAGGTATCCAACTAAAATCTAGAATGAATGGGTCAGTCTGGGTTGCCTGAGCTCTAGGCGCCTTGTTTAATGCCCAAATATCATCCTACGCTACAGAATTAGTGTGTGAAAAAGGCGACAACGTTCAAAATATACAGACAAAATTATTCCGTTTACATTAGTATGATTTAATGTTAGTAAACCCCAATGTCAAAGCCATTGATACACGCAGAAAATTACTAGAAAAATGTTCCCAAAGGGCGGGCAATCTTAGCAGTAACACGCACAAGGGCCCTATTTCAACAAACAGTTTGTAATTTTGTTTTATCAAAATTGGGAGCTAAACATTACATTTAGGGGTACAAAGTCATTTAATTCAAGCAGTTGTGTTAGGGGAACCCCTCAAAAGCACCCCCACCCTCACCCTACTGTAAACGTTAGTTCAGTGAGATAGCTAATGTTCAGCGTCTGAGAAACTTAGACACGTACTACTAAAATGTGTTTTGGCATATGGCAGGTGGAAGGTATTTTTAGAAATGGATTCTTGCCATCCTCTCATCACGATTGGTACTCTTCGTCCACTACAGATGAACCTTGGGTTTCACTGAAGAATATTAACAGCCTATAGCATGCGTCAGTTTATAGGCATTCTGGTATCACAATCACCTGGTTGGTTGCGTGGCAACGTATCCCGACGGGTCATTCCTGATTATATCAACCACTGTGTTGTCTGGGCTAACCTCAGTTATACTTACTGGGGGTCGTGGTATATCTTTACTAATTCTGTCTGCGGCGTAAATAACAATGAGGGCCTTTAATTGATAGCCAGGGTGTTTGCAGCCATATACTGTACATGGCATCAGCCTATCCGCTCATGATTGTCCTCATTACACAGAGACAGTTTCTCAGTTTCACACAGGACACAATAGTTACAAAGTCTATACGTGTACTGGAAATGAATACCTGACCGTTGGCAATACTTGGTCTGTAAGCGGGATACGAAAGCGCGGAAAAGTATGAAAGGCGTTCTTAATTCATGTGCGAAAATTTTGTTATTGTGTATATTATTTCAGACGTTCCTTGACAAGACCCCAGGCGGACCCGTCGCCCGAGGGTGTGGTATGTAGTCTGTCCTGGGAGACACACCCAGGTCAGGCACGGGTACATCCCCCCAACACACAGGCAGGAGACATGTTCCAGATACCACTGCATCATATCTCCAACGTACCATTTGACTGGAATATCGAAGGTGTTGACGGTAGGTGCTCCGCTCAAGGGATAGATCTGCCGAACTGCGACGAAAGTGACTCGGACATTAGTCAAACCGGGAATTCAGTGAGAGGAAAAGCTCTGCTACAGTCCAAATATGCAAATTCATGTTTAAGAGCAGGTAATGAATTCAGATCAAGAGCTACAGCACAAAGCCCTGACGGACCGACTGTATCGCCCTGCTCCTCCACAAGTGGGTCCTCACCTGATGCCGCATCCAGATCCACATCCTCATTAGACGAAAGGATGCTGCTGAAGGAAGTGGCGTCGAGGATGCCGTGTATTAAGTCCGGACAAACCATCATGGCTTCATGGACTGACATCCGAGAGATATTCTTCCCTCAATGCACCTCGCCTGGATGCAACATTGTCTTGAACGGGCTCAAGCTACAGCTGAAGTATCCACACGCACCTTCCTTGATGCACGTGTGCTCTCAGTCGGAACAGATGTCGTTCCTGCAGCGTCACCTACACCTAGTGGTGCCTGGGACTCTGCTGGTTGATGTGGAGGTCTTTCTCAAACACAGATCCTTCCTTCAGGCCATGGTGGAGACGAAACACCTTGTCACAGCCGATGTCAGGAGCCTCAACTGCTGCTACGGACAAACAAGCAGCCTGAGCAGCGACCAGTCATCACAGGTAATGAAGGTATATTTACTTTTTACAATGTCAGGAGAGTGGGTGCCCACAATGGTTGTTGAGTGTAAATTTACTAATTAAGTGACGTAAGGCCGAGACTAATTTGATGTCATCGCAGATGCCATCGAGGCTTACACTCAGCTTCATAATGCAGGGTCAGTTACAATACAGACTGAGTGGAAGTCGCAGTGGCTGAGCGGGCTAGGCGGCTGACTTTGTGTGCTGGCGATTAGGTGCCTGACTCTGAGGGTGTGGGTTCGAATCCCGGATGGGATTCAACCCAACAAAAGTACCAGAATCTGTACTTTACTAAGAAAGTGTAATCCCCAATATAGCATACGTTACATTTGACCACTTTCTAAAATGGCATTGTGTAATCATAGACTGAGTTTAGCATATCACTTTGGTTCTCTACTGGTTTGGTTGTTGTTTAACGCCGCTCTCAGCAATATTCCAGCTATATGGCGGCGTCTGTAAATAATCGAGTCTGGACCAGACAATCCAGTGATCAAGTGCATGGGTCGGATCTTCACGAGTAGTTCTCTACTGTACTGGCGTAAGTACATGGTAAAGAGTGGAAGTTACTATTATGTAAAGTTTGTGCTACTGTTACTATAAGACAGGGCTGTGATCCGGATCCTGCTCAGTTATAGATCCAGTCTGTCAGGACCTTACTCGTGGTCGTAGTACACATCCGGGACACTTCCAGTTCGACTGTATCATAAGCAAATGTGATGATGTGCGTTCTGAAAATGGTTCTGTCCCGGCTGCACCCACCACATGCAAGTCATATGGTACAGCTTATATTATACATAAACCATGTACATTGACGAGGATCATCACACTGATATCTTCATCTGCTTCGACAGAATCCAACGAAACAGAAGCTCAAGATGCTAAATGGGCGCGTGCTTCCAGTAGTTGTTGCACCTGGCAACATTACAGAATGGACAGAGGACGGTAAAGAAGCTCGTGGTGCCATGGTCCCTCTGACCATGCTACCAGTGTTGTTTCCAAGGTACCAGAGGCAGCTGTTGCTAATGGCAACACGATTTATAACGATGAAAAGTAGGGCTGTGATACGGAGATGTTCCACTGCTGAAGCAAGGACGTTGAATCTCTGGCACCTCAACGCGCAAGGTATGATATCAAACCTTATAGCCATATTGAAACCACTAACCCGCATTATCAATTCCCAACAGTTGAATATAGCGAAAGTACAGGTTGTCCGTCAGTAAAATGCGCCACAATTGGCTGAGCAGTCTGACCTAGGACGTATTCACAAAATATCTAAGAGTGTGTAAAGCTTGATAAAGGTCTAAGAAATGTTTTAAAAAACCGAGTCATATTCAGAAATACGTGTAATACTGCGAGTACCTAAGCTAATATTATCAGATAGGCGTTTTATGACTTATGAACTTTCCTAAAACCTTGAGTTCGAATCTCACTTTTGCCCCGTTTATGGTCATTGGTTTGTCAATACAAAACGTGTTCTCCAGTATTTTACAAATTTGTAAACGCCATGACTTTCATCACCGGCGGCCAGTATTCAGTTGACAGTCCTGCTGTAACAGCGTTTAATAGAAGAGCAAGTATCTTTAGTTAATTGGTGTATCATTATTGTGGCATGTTTTGTAATACAGCTTTCTGATGGCATCAACTTAAGCTTATGTTACTGAAACAAAGTACAGCCGAGCACCGTTGTGACGAACTCTGATATCTCGGATGTCTCGATATAACATCTCTGTCCCGGCAAAATCCTTCATAATTTGTCATTATTCAAGCTCTTTTAACTCGATACGGATGTCTCGATATTGTATTTACTGTATGTCAAACAAAGTGCACGTGTTGTACTGTATGTCAAACTAATATTGTGTAACAAAGTACATGTACTTTACTGTATGTCAAACTAATATTGTGTAACAAAGTACTTGTACTTTACTGAATGTCAAACTAATACTTTGTGTAACAAAATGCATGTATTTTACTGTATGTCAAACTAATATTGTGTAACAAAGTACTTGTACTTTACTGAATGTCAAACTAATACTTTGTGTAACAAAGTACATGTATTTTACTGTATGTCAAACTAATATTGTGTAACAAAGTACATGTACTTTACTGAATGTCAAACTAATACTTTGTGTAACAAAATGCATGTATTTTACTGTATGTCAAACTAATATTGTGTAACAAAGTACATGTACTTTACTGTCCCAAACTATTGTCAAACTAATACTTGTGTAACAAAGTACATGTATTTTGCTGTATGTCAAACTAATATTGTGTAACATGCATGTCAAACTAATACTTTGTGTAACAAAGTACATGTATTTTACTGTATGTCAAACTAATATTGTGTAACAAAGTACATGTACTTTACTGGTCAAACTAATATTGTGTTACAAAGTACTTCCAACAACTGTATGTCAAACTAATATTGTGTAACAAAGTACTTGTACTTTTACTGAATGACAAACTAATACTTTGTGTAACAAAATGTATGTATTTTACTGTATGTCTGGTTACGTCTATGTCAAACTAATATTGTGTAACAAAGTACACTGATCTCCTACATGTACTTTTACTGTATGTCAAACTAATACTTTGTGTGTATACTGTATGTCAAACTAATATTGTGTAACAAAGTACATGATGTACTTTTACTGAATGTCAAACTAATACTTTGTGTAACTGTATTTTACTGTATGTCAAACTGAATGTCAAACTAATACTTTGTGTAACAAAATGCATGTATTTTACTGTATGTCAAACAGTGTAACATGTACTTTTGTATGTCACTAATACTTTGTGTCAAAGTACATGTATTTTGCTGTATGTCAAACTAATAATGTGTAACAAAGTACATGTACTTTACTGTATGTCAAACTAATATTGTGTAACAAAGTACTTGTACTTTACTGAATGTCAAACTAATACTTTCTGTAACAAAATGTATGTATTTTACTGTATGTCAAACTAATATTTTGTGTCCCGCATTGGGATGCTCAGGTTCCAACAAGCAGCTGGTTACGTCTAACGATCTCCTTGTGAGATGGCAGGATGTGGTGACAGTTGTGGACCCTCTTGTAAAGCACGCGGCACGGTTTGGGCGCTCTCAGTCACAGCAGGGCAGCGCCTCCTCAACAAGCAGTAGTTGCAGTTTGAGAATGGCGCGACATCCCGTACAAGTCGTCACTGGTGTCAAAGCCAATCTGATGGTACCTATTGTATGTAACAGTCTGATACATACAGAGTAGAAGTCCCATTTGTTGTTATCATGTAATATATCTCAATTTGCCATTTTAAGTAATCATTATGATTTTCCAAAACCGTTTCCATAGCAATGATATAGCAAAAGTGACAAAATGCTTTCCATTATCATAATCTCTCCCAACAGAAATAACGTCTAATACATTTCCTTATGTCATGTGTTCGGGTGTTCTTTTTTGTTTTGTAAGGGTTGGGTTTTTTAGGGGAACAGTTTACTTGCATTTGTATATGTTTATGATATTTGTATATATTTCTACAATGGTATACGTTTATGATATTTCTATAAATCTAGTTTATTTAGTTTAATTAGTTTATTTCTACAATTCAGGATTATCCGTTTCAGGTGGGATCAAAGTCTAATGAAAAACAATCCGTGTCATCTGATGTATCCGCTGAAACATGGTTGCCTAAAATACTTAACTGTTACTCTACTTCTGACAAAAGAGTTGAAGGTAGTGTGGGCTCGTCTTGTGCACTATCATCATCATCATCATCATCACCATCAAACAGTAAGGCGAGAGCTGTCGATCAGGTTCCCAACAAAGACAAAGACAAAACGGATGGACAACATGGTGAAGACTACTTGGATCAAAGCCAGAAGGTACAACAGTACATCACCATGCAGCCATCTCCAGATGATGATGGGGATGAGCATGTAATGCACCAAAAGCCTATCTCGGAATGCTCTTCATCTGCATCTTCGTGTACTTTAACCCCCGATTCTTCTGACTCCGGGACACTTGATGCTTTAGAGAAGCTGTGCAGATACGACTCTCCAGAAGAAACCATAATTTGTAACACACAGGTGTTTGAAAGACCACCAGAATCAAAGCAACTACAAGCAGAGCAAAGAACGCTCCAACATTTGCCATCAACACAGGTGAAGTTCAGAAAGTATACTGAAGCAAAACCCAACCAACGGAAATTATTTCGAGAGGGAACAAGGAGGAGTGAAAGAATTCGTGACCAAACAAAGGTGCAACATTTTCAAACAACCAAAAATGTCCCTGTAAAGAAAATGGAGATACCCATTGTTGTTCCATGTGGAACCCCAGAGGAGACAGCAAAGCTTGGGGCTGCCTGTAAATACCCGGACAGTGATAATACAAACACTGATAAAAGCATTTCGTGGGGGATTTCAAGTGACCCAACCGGTGCTTGTGACAACAGTTATGACCAAGGATCTCCAGGTGCACTTGAAAATGATCAGAGGCAAAGTCTGGTTCATGGTTTCAAAGATATTGCAAATCTGTTTACAGTACTGACAAATGAAGAAGTCTCCCATAAATCAACACAACTTGCTGCTCCTGAAATAGAAGACCTGGCAAAGAAAAATACAATGTCAAAAACAAGACAACTTGGAGACCTCTCAAGCAAAGGATTACAGATTCCTATATCATCTGATATTGCACTTCTTCTTCCAACATTGGAAACCAGTAGTCCCAGTAAAAGCCCTGAAAAGGATACAAGAGACACGACAAAACGTTCTGGGAAGAATAGGAACATCTATCCTGAGATGGTGATTGAGGCCCAGAAATGTTCATTGGGAAGTTCGACACCAGTTGCCAGACAAACCCATATCAAAGGAAATCAAGTGTCTGTGACAGATATCATGAAGAGTATGGATGAGACATTCAATGCCTTTAAGTCCGACCCAATTGCCCTGGTGAAAGCAAAGATGAGTTCCTCAAGAAATCTAACTGGGTATGTAAATACAGACTACATCCGTGTTACTGGTCCTGAACCAAACATCACATTATCTCAGAACGACTTCATACACGGAAGTTTACCTCCTCTCATGAAATACAATGTTGAATATACATCAAGTGGTGTGACATCCAAAGCCCCATCAAATATCAACCTTCAAAACACCTTCCAGAAGAATCATTTTGAGCCAGTTGAAGATAGCAGAGATGTATCAGCTCTCCTGAAGTGTCCCACACCTTTGCATCAATGGAGTCTTCTCGATAATAGATCTAGCCCCACAAAACTCAAGCCTCAATTGCGACCTTTAATAGCTTGTCCTCCAGTAGATGATAGTGCTACATTAAAACCAGAAGTCTCCTCAGAAATTTCAAATCCCAAAGATCCCAAAGCAGCAAGGACTGTCACACCATCCCCTGTGAAATTGGTTCTCATGAAAACTCAAAGTAGTAGTACAAATCCATCGAAAAAGCCGCAATGGAATATTAAAAAAGTGATAAGAGCCTCAAATGTTCCAAAGAAACCAGAAACGAGTTGCAATGAACGAAAAGCAAGAATGGATGCAGAATTTAATGCTATGAGAGCACGAGCTATGGCTAAAGCTGATTCAGTGGCAGCTGCCACAGTTGCAAGACATACGTTTGCCATGACCTGTAATGTAATGAAACCTTTGTGTAATAAGTCAGCTTCACCAGGTCGCACGACAGGACCTGGGACAGTAGCCTGTGTCAAGAATAATCCTGATTTGGCAGGCCAGGTCAGAGTTCCTGTAAAGAGTAACGTGGTCAACAGCACGTCACAATCTACGTCTTTGGGTCAGATTCAAACCTCTGCATCACCAGATACAGTGGAATGTGCTGGTACTTCAGTACCTCCAGGGCTTGTTACCCCAAGTAATTTATGCGAAAATGATACCACTACATCCACTGTGGCAGATGTGTCTAAACCGCATAATGCATCTGATAAACTGAAACTCTCTGAGGCTAAAGCTAATTTGCAGGTAAAATCTGGAAAACTTGATGTGGATTCCCTCAGCATAGTACAGAAAGTAGATTCTCTTAATATTGCTGGTATCAAGCCCAAAACGACTGACTATCTCTATACTGAAAATGTAAAGCAAATAGCTTACCCTCAAGACAAGACTCTGCCAGATTCAGTTGAAACCTCCAATAGTGTTCTGAAAGAAAAGGTTTCCCAGTCAAAGAAGCGGCAAAGAGTTGGGGAAGCAGAAGAAAGGAGGTCCCTAGAGTCAACAGCGTCCACAGTGTCATCAGAGAACATCTCAACATACTGGTCAGGGTTCCCTCTCGGTCAGAGTTCCCGTAGGCTAAATGGACCTAAATTGTGTTTTCCAAGTTATACAGTTGATTACTTCACGCCACCAGATAATGCCCCATCTCAAGAGAAACTCGAGAGTCGTCCTCCAAACACTGCTCCTCCAGCTTGCACACCAGCATCAGCAAGTGTTAATATATTCACCAACACTGGAAACGACTCTCTGCCCAGTTATGTTAACTGGCAAAGAAATGTTCAGCCTATCAGATACTTAATACCAGTCTTCACAAATGCACCATTGCTCCTGTACCCCACCAGTCAACAGTCTAGCTCAGAGGCACAAAACAGAGAACATCTTATAAATTCACGGTCGATGTCTGCAGATAGATCAGAGTTTGCTGCTCACCATGAAGGTCGTTATCTATCTCAATTAAGCAGATCAGCCAGTTTAGGGTATAACGACAATGAGGCGGTCCCCCATGTATCCCACAGAGACAGTCGTTCCAGGGGTGCATACGAAGCAGACACAAGCAACCACCACTTAATCTCCAGTGTTGATGAGGAGCAATGTGGTATTAAGCATGTGCAACTACCATCTTTCTACAAACCATTAGAGGAAGACAAAACTATATCAAGAATGACCACTAATAGCACCGGTAACAACCAATCTGTAAGAGAACCATATGTCAACAGTGGAAAGAACAAAGAATCAGTTACAAAATTAGATCACACTAATTCCAACACAAACAAGGCATCAGTCGCAGTAACCCTTAATCTTGGAAAAGGCCCTGATGTGTCTGAAGCTGAAAAGGCTGAAAGCACTACAAATAACACATCAGGTTGTTCTGAGGTGATCAGTGAAAAGGCACTTAAAGTCATATCACTGATACCAAAGAATCCTGTAGTGGCTGATGCTTGTATATCCTCCAAATCTGTTTATCCTTCTCCGTGTTGTACACAGTCACAGGACATGAGCCTTGCAATGCAGCCTGGTCTTGGGAGGAGCCTCAACGGTAAACCCAAACCAGCAACAGGAGCTCTGAATCATCAGGCAGAAGGTCTTGAAGAGACAGAGGCTCCGGGTCAGAAAGCTGATTTTCACAGGGGAAAAGATACCAAACTGTACAGACACCACTGCAGAAAGTAGAAGTGGTACAAGTAGCAAGGTATTAACCGCAGCCAGGCCCCATATAGGACCATTCCATGAAAGAGTCCGCTTAGAGGCATGTGGAAACGTTCATAATATCAGAAACACAGGCACTGTGTCCAAAAAGGAGGGTCATCTGGACCAGCAAATCAGTAACCTGAAAGAGAGAGGCCCTATCGAGCTTGCCAGTGGAGAGTCAATTAGATGGAACTCATCAAATCATCTTTGGGTTCTTGATAAGAACACAAACAATAACTGTTCTGATGCTGATGATGGCGAGGAATGTCAGGGAAGTCGCCATTATCAGTTAACTTTATCCCAAAAGAAGATGCGTAGATCAGATTTACTACCTCTGAGAACGAGGACAAGCAGATGCAGTGAGAGAAGACCAGCAAAGAAGAGTGTACATACGGTTTCAAGTGTCACTACCCTTAAAGCTCCAGTGAATCAAACTGATGTGGATGATCTGTTGGTGACTGCAATGGTCACTCTACACACGCTGGAAACATGTTTGACAAAGGGAAGATGTGGATCTAATTCCAACAACAACTGTGATGAACATGTTTCCCCAGACAGTAAGACACGACCTGTTAACAAGCCAGGATCATCGCACCCAACAGTTAACTCAAGTCCATTAGGTATCTGTCAAGTCAAAGTACCTACTCCTGCTGTAAATGCCAACAATCAACAGCCTATATATCCTTTATATTGTTCAATGGTTAAAGATGAACCCATAAAGAAGAACATTTTACTTCGTGAGACACTGAGAAACAATTTCGAGCTGATCAAAGAAATCAGTAAATGTATCTGCACATGTAAAGACGCTGTCATGTTTGTAAAGCCAGGTGAAAGGGAGTCCTACACACGTTTTCTTAAGAAACAGTACTTGAAGTCTCTGAGACACTGTCCTTTACATTCTGGAGAATCTTCGAGGCAATATAAACAAGAAATACTCATTCTACTGGACCGTCTGTGCAATAAAGTCGGGAAAGGTCAGACCGAAATAGGAGGCAAAGGAAAAGCAAAACGTGGGGCAAGGAAAAAAGGACAAAAAGTCAGGAGGCAAGGTCAAGGATGTATAAGATCAAGGCCGGTTAAAAACCAGTGGGAGCTAAATGTTGCCAGACATTATCTTGCATCCTATGTCAACCAGCATTATAAGAAGGAGTTGTTGAGGAGATTTATGCAGGAGGGAAAATGTCTTCAAAGTACTACATTATCAGGTGTAAAGGGAACTATGCAGACAAAATTCATAGATGTTAAAGACTTTGATAAAAGAGTATACAACATTGACTCGAAGACTCTAAGTTCTAAATGTGAGGTGAATAATTCCATTGATGCAGATCGAGAGGTGAGAAGGCAGTTAAAGGCCCAGGACGGGCATTCTGCACAGCAGGAGCTCTTCATGCAGATCTTGCTGAGGACTAGGCAGCGGAGTGGCAGCTCGAGAGAAGATGCCACTGCATACAAAACAAAGGACGAGTCTACACACGGTGACTGGTGCAGCAGGATCGAACAGCTGAATATTACTGAGGACTGTCAGCACAAAGAGGTCGCTCTGAATCCAAGTTCTGTAACCTGTGGTGATAAACATTTCTTCACTTCAGCACACTTCAGATCAGGGATACAAAGATGTGAAGGATCCAAAACAGTCGGCCATGGTATAAGGTGAGTCCATGTATCGAGTTCTGTTACCTACGAGGGCGAACATATCGGGGTTCATATTTTTCATACGATGCCCTAGGGCAAAACATCACTTTGTCATGGCGACGTGACGTCATTAACAATGCTATGACATCACGTTTCTTCTATGACGTTCCGTTCTACATGCGGCAACAGCAGGTAGCCAGCCGATGTTTGAAAGTAGATTTAGGTTTATTTTCCTCAATTTGACGACTTCGGTAATAATTAGAATATTATATTCGTGCCCATATCATACTATGGTTAAAACACTCGTGCCTAAATTTCGGTATATCCCTTGCTATTGCTCGGGAATTACCAACATTAAGCCACTCGTGTCGTAAACATAGTATGACATGGGCACGAATATAATATCCTCTATATATTAACATCAGAGCCTACTAACTACTCCCTGGTTTGCCCCAAGTGATTCTATGTTGTCAGCCACATGCAATTGTGTTTCCAAGTGGTAAGACCTGCATCCCGGCTTTCCTCCCACACCAAGCAGACACCTTCTGATATAATTGAAATACTGTTCAAAGGTTAAACCAAACTTATCAACTGCAAACTGAAATTATATCTGAGATATGGTGCATGTTGAAACCTATATCCACTCTATGCAAACTGGTCTTCAGGTTTAACTGATTTCATAATTCTTTTATTGGTTTTCTACAGCTACCAGGAAGTGTTCAGTGACTCCAATCCCGACATCAGCTACTGTGGGAGAGTGCACATCAGAGGTCTCTCTCTATCATACGTGATGGAGAATGGTTACAAGTTTCTGCCATTGAAGCAGGCTATCCGTCTGTTCCCGTGGTGCTGTTGCTCGATTTCAAAGGCTGTTCTCAGGACACACCCAGGCCTCGTTAGAACCTTCAGCACATGGGAGCATGTATGTATCTGATCCTTTAAAGGGAAAGTAAACCGATAAAGTAATGATTGCGATTTTGTTGAGAATATCAGTTTTCCTAGATACACTTTGCCTATAAAAAAATCATGACATTCACAGAATGTATTTCAAGTGAAAGTGCTGAAATCACGATTTGTAATCGGCTTCTAGAACAAAAATATTTTGAACCGTGGCCTATAGGTACCAGCAGTGATGTGGAACAAGTTTTTGTTGCTTGTGATTAGCTTAGCTGCTGTATATATTCCTTCTTCTGCATCTGGTAATCCTAAAAAATAGCAACAAAATGACAACATGGCATGCAATATTGAATATATGAAAAGTCCTCTTTGTTCTTGAAATAATTAAAATACCAATTTGATCTAGCAGTATGTGTCAAAAATTTTACAACCAACACCCAAAAATACACAATAGAAACAGCTTTTTATTACATGTCAAAACATTATTAACATCTACACTAAACATAAGACAGCAGAGCCGTTCACTTGTTTCCGTTGACCGAAAGATAGATCTTTTGTTTTGGGTGGCATCAAGCAAGCTGGACAGTGGTCACAGAATCATTCTGCTGAATATGAAGTATCTCAATGAATGTATCCTATTTCGATGCCATCTCCTAGAGATGATTGGTTACTGTCGCTCAGTGAAACATGATTGTGTTTCGTGACAGTGTTATCTTTGATATTAACGAAGGTTTGGTATTGCCTTTGGGAACATTTGCAATGAAGTTTGACGTGAACTTTTATCATTAAAAATACAGGTGCGGACTCCTCTTAGAATTGAGAATATACTTTACATCCATCTGCGCATGGGAACTTTGTTCCTTGTCCAATTCCTTAGATGGCCCAGGTCATATTGAAGTATTATTATGTTGATACTGATCTTAAACGTGTTCACTCAATACAGTAGTATGAAAATAGTTTACCAGTTGTGTTGTTATATTTTGAGTTGTGTTGTGACACGACCTTATCGCCTTATGTCAAACCAATTGTGATGTTCGGGCAAATTTGTACCTGTGACAACAGGTGCTGGACAAGTTGGGAGACACCCTGAAACTACAAACAGGGCGCCATCCCGATTTGACGGGAGAATACCCTCAGCGACGGTTTCCTTTGGAAGTTGTGGTTATCGTCTTTTTACAGCAGTTTCCCCCTTTTCAAATTATTTTTTGGTCAAGAATTTGATTAAGTATGCTCTAAACTTCATTTGCAATGTTGTTGGTCCTTTCAGCAAGGAACATTAGGTGCATTTTTAAAAATTGTGTGTGGTGTGACATAATTATCACATCCTATATGTCTTTGGCATCAGTTATTTAGAAATGTAAGCACATCACTTTACAAATACCCCATCCATATGATGTATATTCTCTTCTTATGTTGTCTTGAGAAGTCAGAGTTGGCGGTTTTGCTTTTGGTTTACCTCAATAATACTCCTTATGGTAACATCAAATGGTTTGATTGTTTATGTTACCAATCACTTTGTCTGACCAAGAAATGATGGAACACCATGATTTAGCTTGAACACTGCTGTCACTCATTCACTTCACTCAAAACATAATGCCTTTAGTGCTCAACTGTAGCATACATTGAAACCTGTCTTTTTAGGTTCGTCTTCTCGACCTACTGAGTGGAAAAGGGAATCAGAACAATGTCCAAACAGGGGATATTCTGGTCAAACTGGACACTATCATCACCTGTCTGCCAGACATAGAAGCTGAAGTGAAGCTCAGGCATCGGACAAAGAGACCCAAAAAGTGTCTCACCTGCAAATACTAGCTGCAAGCCAAACTACATCTCTCTCCTTTATAGGACAATGCTCACCAAATACTCCAGAAATATCTTCTGGTTCAACAGACAATCATTTCAGACAACTGCACCACTTCTGGATGAAACAGATACACTGACCTACAACAGGAGGGATTTGAAAAGGACATCTTCCTCTTTGGGCAAGGAATATGTTTATTTTGAAATGAACAACCTGAAGATGTTTAATTTCAATGACATCTATGAAGTCAACTGAGAGAAGAGCATCCAATGTTCCTATAACCAAGCCAATTTTGTCCAATGAATTCCTAATCATCATCAGAAAAAGTAGAGATGCACACATTTTGTGTTTTCACGTGTACATCAATGTCAAGATGTTTGAGGGTGCTGAAATAAAAAGACTCAAAATGAACAGATCTTTTCCATTTTTATTCATAATGTTGGTGCCCCATACATAGAGCTGACCATGTTTTAATGGAAGCAAATTTCTCACAATGTCCACTTTACAATAATGTACTTGGGGCATTGTAGTAGTGACATTCAAATTAAATATCATTGTCTAAAGTGTATACATCTTCAATATCCCCACAGGCTAAAACAACTGCCAACAATCAAAGGCAGATGAAAGTGGCACAGACCTTGAAACTTGAGTTACAATGGGCACTGAATCAGTAAATGTGAATCCATTCAAGATCAGAACCAAGGCACACCCATTGTTGTCACATCAGGCATATGGTTTGGTGACATCAGGTATTCCCATGAGCAACACTTGAAGAAATGCTGGTCAACTATTTTCCCTTTTCTTGAAGACATTTCACTTTTACTTTCAAAATTTGACTGGAATTAACCTTTATTTTTAAAAAAATACAAAATATAAATTAAACTTTCCTCCTTCAGCTACAGGAAAATTGAACAACAATACCATCTTACTGAATTCTGTAATTACAATTTTAATCTTAAATTCAAATAAATGGTGTTGTGGTAGTCATTTGTTCAAACAATCACAGTCTGTATCAACATATTACATGTGTTCTATCACTGTTGTTCTTTTGGATACATTTTTATGATTCTGTCTGGGTTTGCACTAAACAGCTGTCCATGCTGTATCAAACATATGGTAATTTTCAACTGTAAAATCCTTTTTCAACAAAGAATGGAGTCACCATTACTTGACCCTATCCCACATTGTTACTCAACACCAAAACGTCACATATCTACAATTGTCTATAAAATCATGATAGTACAATTCCATTGAGACACTGCAAATATACAAATCATGAAGTGTCCAAATACAATTCCAAATCTGTGAATATACACACCAGCGGGTTAGAGTTGCTTAGTCAAACAATGCTCAAACATTGGACAATTATATACGTTACAAGGGTATTCAGGCATTTTGAAACAGTCAAAGGGTCCTAGTCTTATATATGTTGTAAACTATAGACAACGGAGTGTGATTCTGATACTCCTACAAAGGAAACACCAACATACCCATACACATAGAAGGTTTCTCCTTGTATTGTTACATAAATACCTGTGCACGCACGATGAACTGACTTAATTACTTTACACAAGCATGAGCTGTCAATTTTAGGACAAAGGTATATTGTTTGCTAAGGAAATTGTTTGGGTTTACATTTTCACTAGTGAACACAAAAACACATTTCATCCACATCTGCATTATTTGGCATTGGAATCGTCCACTTTGATTTAAGGGAAGTGGCACTGATTGAAACTGTGGACTGACTTGAAGGACAACAATATGCTTGTCTGTGAGTTTCACACAGGCACCTAATGGAACAGTTGACTGTAACTTATCAACACAGCTACTGCCTTGGAGGTTGGGTACAGGTAGGATTCAAGGGGGCTCTAAACCAAGTACGATCCCAATCCTAAACAAATAATAAACATCAAATGCCTCAAAAAATAAGCATATCTGGAGTTAAAAACACAGTTCCAGTGAGAAAATACTTTTGCAAATTTTGTCAGTTGATACTGCAAACTGTCAATATTCCAATGCTGATAGACTTGATGTTGGCACACACATCACTGGCACTGTGTGGAACAGCTCACCAAGTTGTCAATGGCACTGCTCATCAAATAGGGCTTAGCATATGCTAAAAAGACATAAGCATGATAAGCTTGATAAATTGTTGTAAACAAGATTCAGTTAGCTACAGCAATAACACTGACAAATATGAGCTTCAGCGAAAAGAAAGCTATTTTTGACCCGTTTCCATGGTTATTTGAGTGTTACTATAAACTTTCAACATTTCCACAAGTCCATAATTTCTTTCATAGCACTGAACTAAAAATACTGAAGCAATCAGGATGTACAATCTTAGATGAGCATCCCAGATGTACAATCCCATCAAAATACCACTATCTTGGAAAATATAGGCACCATTTGTTTCTATGTTCAGGATATAATTCCATCCAAGTCAAATTGTAACGTCAACCAACTGTAAAGCAACAAAACCAACGCTACTTTCCAGAACTTTGATATCTTCTACTTATGTGAAAATGAGTGTTTTTGTGTCTGCTACGACAAATGCAAAAGATAAGACTACAGTTCCCCTTTCCAACAGCACAGGAAACCCAAAATGAAGTTTGCATGTTTTGATCTTGAGCATCTTGACTTTTCTACCTAGAGGTAAACTAAAGCGGTGGTACTGCAACCTAGCACTGAGACAATCATAGCTCCCTGATTCCAAGCTAGCAGTCCACAGTCGACTCCATCAAGGGAAGACAGACAAACCATCAACTCATCATACAGTGAACAGGAGAACCCAGAGGATGGTAGGCAGGTCCATGTGGAGACATACTCAACAAACACAAGACATTGACTGATCAACTAAAAAATCAACATTTTGGTGTGCTCAACTGACTGAGTCTGTGCTAAACAAAACAAAATGCAGCTCAGAGGAGCAAAGATGGCAGTATAAATAACGATTAGCATCCATGACGGTGCCTCTATGCAATGTCACCGTAGGTAGAAGACGCAGTTGTTCACAGTATGGTGCAGTTCTGGTGGCCATTGCGGTTGTTCTTCTGTTTGAGCCGTGACTTTGGACGGTAATGTTCCAAGTAGGACAGCTGTTTAGCATTGATTGCACCCTTTCGTTTCCTGGAACAAGATTTTTTCCATGATGAGTAAGCATCAAACAACAAAAACATGCTCTTAAAGTCTTTGTAAAGACTCCACCTTTATTGGTAGTAAATTTAAAGTGAACATCACCTAATCTAACCATTCCATCATTGAAATATTTCTGAGATCGTTACTGCATACGCTCACTAACTCTCGCTTGGGCATTACAAAATTTCACACTCGTTTCCCATAAGTCATATGACACACTTGCTCGAGTGTAATAATTTCTTTATTATCCATTTTATTCATGTACATTTGTGCTGAAAAAAAATCCCACAGTAAGCAGTACATTTTGGACATTTGATGTCTTCCAATGATAATTTTGAGTAAATGTCTGTAATTGTTAGACATAATTGAAACCCTAAACATTAGAAATATTGTGAATAAACATAAGACAATTAAGCAAAAACACAGAGGCTGTTGCAGAAAAAACAAGTCCCCCAAAATGTCTTTCAGATTCTTGCTAACAAATATGCAAGTGACTTGGACTGAACACATTTGTGAATTTTACAGGCATTTCCAAAGAAAATCCTTGACGCATGTGGTTGTTTCTAATGACAAATCTGGACAGCACACATCATGCTGGACAGTTAGGACTTACTGTCTAATGAGTTCCACAGCGTCTTCATACTTCATGCCACTTTCCATGAGTGCTAGGGCCACCAACACCGGCGCTCTGCAACATCAGCAGCAGCAGCATTAGTCTTAATGTTACATGTACACATTTCACTTACCACACTTCTAAAGAATTAAATAAACAGGAGGAACTGCTGGTATGCAAGTCTAAACAAATACAGGGTAAACATGTATCTCACAAATGAGGGTTGACACTTAAATAAGGGAGCTGTGATGCAGCAACATACACCTTCTAAGGGGTGTCTAATTCTAAGGGGTGTCTAATTCTAAGGGGTGTCTAATTCTTTAACAACAAAGCAACTTTTGTTTGCCTGTCTTAGCTGAATAAAACAAGTTGTAAATTTAACTTCTGTTGGTCAACCAGTACATTTCTACTTACCCCAAAAATGTGATTGTTTCTGCCCCTCTCATGACCATAATATTTAAGAAATTTTTAAATCCATAGACACAGACGCTAAGAACAGTCTCAATAGATTGTACCCATGTCGGACCTTGAAATAATACACTGTCCCATCTTCCCAAACAGGTGTCGTTATCAGTGACTACCATCCCATAGAGCATGTGTGCCAAGATCATGTCCGTCTAAGATGCCACTTTGACATGAACCATTTCACAATCCCAAACAAGGTTGGTTTTTATTGAGAGATCGCCACCCTGTCTGTCACATTGATCTCTATATGGAGGAAAGCGACTGACAAACATTCCCCTAGAGTATGTAGTACAATGTACCTGCCGAGACCTGCCACACAGTGTACTGCCACGCAGCAGCCTGGCTCCTCACGGAAGCGTGTCTTGAGCAGGTTAAACCAGTCTTCCACAACTGCAGCTGGTGGGGGGCTGCCGTCATCAAATTGCCAGTCCTAGGGAGACAAAACAAATACAGTCCATCAACTTTCAATAGTCATCCCAATGCTCATGAAAATACCTTCCTTTACCGTGTTGTACACTTTAACAAAACATAGTAAACAGTTACCTCCCTTTGACCACATGAATTTTGCTCCAACATATACCATTTTCACCTTTCCTGATACATAGCTTCCTCCCACCCTATTATCACTAATTATTAATCTATCTTTAAATTATCAAAGTCATCACAACCATGAAAGCTTCAGCCATGATCCATGCCATTAGGTAACAATGACAAACTAACAGCCAGTTCATACATACAAGATTTTCATTTTAGAAAACTCCTATAACACGCTAAATGGGTTAAAGAAACTGGTTCTTTCTCGGTCATGCTGGACTAAAGAAAGAGCTTCCACTGTTCAAAAATCATTTCAAATTGGTCCAGAAATTAACAAGCAGAATGCTACACATTCATCGGCTTGTTGTCAAGTTTCGTTACTATGTAACAAAAACCTTTAATATGGCGTACCTCCGTAAGACATGTACCTTCATTTGTCTGCAAAGTAAATACTACTGAAAACTTTATCAATTTTGTAGCTAGAATTTTCATGGGATGCTCAATGGCTTGGTGAGGTGAGATGAAATTGGGTTTTACGTCGTGCTTGAGAATATTTCGCTCATATGACGGCGTGCATGCGTGTGTATGTGTATGTGCGGCTGCTTGTACTAGCACATACTTAAGCTGGTTTTATAGTGCTAGCCCACTGAGATACCATGCCGCAGTGAAGCATGAATACCCCACTCAGACACATTATAGTGACTCCGAGCCGACCAGTCCTTGTTGTACCCATTAATGGTGAGCGCCAGGCAGGGACCAACAAGTACCATATCTCAATGGCTAGGAAGCCATCAACATAACTTTATTAATGTAAGGTGGATTGTTATCAGCAAGACAGTTGCTATCTACATGACCTATAGATGATTCTATTTTGTATTTCAGATGAAAACATAAACATATGAATGACTAATTTGTTATGCACTTGAAATGGCTGAAAACTGAGCTGAAGTTTTCGAGCCTGCGGTGTCCATAGACACATGAAGACTTGGCTGTTTTTTCTGCTATGTTGAATGGGTTAACTAACAAGCACATTCCACATAGTAGACCCTCACCAAGACTCGGATGCCCTCTTCCTTGAGTCTTTCTGTCTTGTAGGTGGGGTCACACACTCTCACCACATCCTTTGCCCCACGCTTCTTCAGTTCCTGCAACACACAACCGGGTCTTAGCATCATCAGGCCAGCATACACTTCTGCGACTCCAACACTACTTTCATGGAATTGACTTGGGGCTGCATTTAACAAACTTATAAACCGAAAGTTATGCGTCAACATGGTTGAGTTCTTTCTACAATTAACGTGAGTGTGAACAGTTTTACACTGCTTTTAGCATTATTCCAGCACTATCACAGTGAGAGACTCCTGAAGTGGTCTTCCCACATTGTACCTCTGTGTGGAATCAAACTCGGGTCTTTGGCATGACAAGCGAACGCTTTAACCATCAGGCTACCCTACTGCCCTACAATTAAACTAATGAGAGAACTCAGGAGTTCATATTTACCTCAATGAACTTATCAATGGTGGAATCAGTTGGTCTATCCATTATCAAGTAGCGCATACTCTTGAACTCAATCTCAGCTGGCTCGGGTCTGCGTGCTTTCATGGCTGCTGTCATACTATTTCTCCACACACAAGATTACACCGAGAATCATACACAGAAGCAATGTTATATTAATCTTCTGCTCACACCAAGTACAAAGTAGTATTGCAATTCTTGAACAAAAATGCTTAGGCAGCTGGTAGAAAATATTTTCTTCAAAAATATTTTCTCTGTGGTGATATTTCTTTGTTGTTTGTTTTTCACTCCTGGCTACAAAACATAAGCGATGAAAGACACAGGGGTTTTCAGTGTCCAAGGGAGTGGGTCAACGAAACGTTCTTAACCCATCCAAACTCCAAGCAATGAGGGCCTTCGGAGCCCCCACACGAAGGTCAGTTAGCCAATCAAATGAGAGTAGCGTGACTGCAGCACCGTGGTTGCCGTGACAACGTTGTCAAGGGCAGGCGACTCCGCAAGCTCTCTACTCGTGTTGAGCCTGACAGTAATCCCCGCTGTTTGTCACAAACTCCATAAAGGTATGACCGTATTCACCGTTAAACTGCAACAAAAGAACAAAAATTTAATGCTTCATGAAAAGAAATATACACACACACTCAATTGATAAAAAAGACTAATAAGTTGTGCCTGCATCAAATAATTTTCTTTCTATGTTTTATGTTCAATGTCACACTAAGAGTATTCCAACCATATGACAAACTGTAAATAACCAGAGGACCAGACAATCCAGTGATTGATGTCATGAGCATTACTAGTGGTGAGTTCAGGACATTAAGAGCTGAATGGATTAGTACACCAGTGTTTGATATTTGGCTGGGTAAGTAACAGCTTTAACAAACCAAGATTTCACCTGATGTGAAATGGCATGTGCTTTTTTAAAATGTGCTTTATACATTGTGTAGTGCCCTAAACCTGTGCACCAGAATTGAGTTGCATGTTATTAAAGGAGATCCTTGACTCCTGAGGGTTTGTTGCTATGATTTAAATCTAGGGATCAGACATTCTTTTAACTTTTAACATAAGGATTAGAAAGTGACCTTGATTTTCATGCTTGGTGAATGAGTGAGTGAGTGAGCACTTGACTTTACACATTGTACCAATGTGGGGCAATCGAAACTGAGTGTTCAATGAGTGTCTTGTAACCACTAGGCTGTAGTGCTGGACATTGTACGCCATTAATAATGCTAACTGTCATCTTTTATAAGCCATTTCCTCCCACAATCACATGCTCATTGGACCAGTTCTCAGTACTCTAAGTGCAAACACATCCTTGTGTAAATGCCAAGGAACAGATGGTGTATTCAGAAACATGTTTTAAAATAACTTTAAAAAACAATAGGTTTAGAGTTGTAAAGCCAAACAGATCACAAATTATGCCAAGATGTCACAATCTAAGCACTTCTAACTATTTGAACCAAACTGCCTCATTCCCCAACCTGGCACAATAAAACACGACCATTAGAACCACCATAGCTCTAAAACTGCTTTCTGGATTTCTAAATCTAGGATTTCATAAATTCACGCCAACAGTTCAACACAAACAAATCCTTTGAAAACTGTCTCATTGACGCTTAACAGTAACCATGGTAACAGAACATTAACTAACAAGGAATTATCCTCCCCAATAAACATGATCAAGAATAATGACTCGTCTTTTTCATGACAGATCATGCATGTTTCTACATTAAGCAGAAGCATGCAATTTCAATTTACTGAGCAGCCACCTGAACATGCTACCTGCACGCTGCACTGAAACACGTACAGCTGACATACATCTGCAGATATTAGTTGTCATGTTATAAACACGTTTTCAAACCAAACAAAGGAATGAATGATACATGAATTACTTCAAATAAAACAGAAAGAGATGCTACACCAGCAGAATCCAACGCTCCATGACACACCACTGTGTTTTACACATGCACCTATAGTACTCTACTCATGACCGATGAATCAGCTGAGTGTGACAATACACCAGATGCACTCCATAGAACTCGGCAATCTTGCAGCAAGGTTGTGGAGCGTTCAAAACAAGCCACTGCATACAATGTTACTGGGTGACTGGGTGCACAACCACTACCTAGTACACAGATACACACAGTACCTGGACAGTAGACTCAAAGAGTGTACTTTCTTCAACAAGTACAAGCATTTTTTCAAATGCCTTATTACCATCAGTCTATGACGACTTTGGTGTCCACAATCCCAACATGGCATTTACTAGAATATTTTGCACATTTTAGTGTTACATGGATTATTGTGAGCTGATATTACAGATTAATCAGAATTTTACTAGACGTGAGTTCCAGTTGTTTGTCAAAGACTGTTACCATAAATGTGTTAGATGCTAGAAAATCCATCTGAGCTAAAACACAAAATTCATTCATTATCTCAACAGTTTCAGGTACGGTAAGAATATATATGTAGTTCTCAACACATTTAGTCACAGTATGGAAATGTTGCTCAGCTGCATCTACAAATAGGTGGGCTCCTCAAATGTACTTCAATTAGCAGTAATTACCTTAACATATGACTTATGTACTCTGACAAAACAGCACGCCTCTTAGACCAGATATAATTCCAAATATATTCACGCATTTCAATAACACTAAAAACAGTTAATTTTTAATTCACACTGATATATAAAATATTGTGAATGATTAGTAATCCAATCTGTTTAAAAATAATAAGATATTCACACTAAGTATTAGTTGTTCAGTTTTTCTATATGAACCATTATTGACTGCTCTTAATGGATGTAACATTCCTTAGACAAGGCTTCAGGAACCAGGGATAATTTTTACTTATTGACATCTCTATATCTGGAGTGTATATCAGAAATCGAACTGTAGGCATACCAACTTACATCATGTTTTACTTGCATGGACTCTACATGATTCCTGGATGTTGATTACTTAACATTTGGTCTTTAATCAAGGGTTAATTTTCTCCTTTGTGTACTTCATCAGCAATCAGTTCTACATTTGGTCTTGTATGCCAATATACATTATTTACTGTACATGTGATTAGTGGTGAATGAGGACACGTTGACACAGACAGAGTATTCCACTTGTACCAAGTATAGGCACTATTAAAGCTATTAATGGAGATCATTTTGTTATGACATCGGTTTATGAGACACCAAAACCTTCAGATCTTGCAACCAAGCCCTATTGTTGTTTCCATAGTAATTCACTGTTTTTGTACCATCCAGTTCTGTAACACAATCATCCAGTGTTTGAAATTATCAAAGACCTTGTCATAAAATTAACGTTAAGAATTGAACATTATGTGAGTCAAGAAGAAAATACTAAAGAGGGGGGAAAAGACAAGGACTCTTTGACCCACTTGACCACTGGACAATATCATTGGCGCCAGATATTCATTACTGACCACCAAGCTGACAACAGGGCAGTGTTACACACTCAACACCATTCCATCAACATGTACATACCCAATGAAATAATCAGTTAAAAAAATTCAATAGTCTAATCACAATGTTCAATAACAGACAGTATCCAGTATGATCACCATGGTTACATCACAAGTCATCAATATGCTAATGACCATCTGGGAACTCATCCACTTGTATCAATACACTCAAAGTTATCCACTAATCCCCAAAACATTGATCAACAACATCCTCCACAAAGAACATTGATTTCAATTTAGATCTTCGTTCCCATCTCAACACTTGTGTTTGATAGCCATATTTTTTTCTGCAGCACGACAGCTTCATCAACAACGTTACCTTGATCCCAACTGCCACACGGCATGCAGAGGTCCTGATTTACCTACGCTAATCAATCCCACGAGATTGATACAGCCAGACTGCACCTACACTGATTGACTGTCTCCTGATTTACGGCTAGTCATTTTATCTACACATGGCCAGCTAATGGAGAGCTACACATCAGTCAGGATACTGTCAAGGATTTGGCAGCTCAAGTACTGCCAAGCATCTTGAGTAATGATCCAAATATTGAACAATGAGATAAAAAAACAATATCCCTGAGGCTGATGATGGTGGTTAAGTATATGCCTATGATGTACTTATATACATGAATCAATTTTGTTGTTTGGGAACTATAAAGAACATGGCTGTATATATTGAGTATACACTTTGATCCATGTGGCAGCACTCATCAGAAACAAGTTAATGGCCCCATATGTCATATTTCCTACCCAGACAAAACAGAGTGAAATATG
Organism: Haliotis rubra; assembly: GCF_003918875.1. NCBI lineage: Eukaryota > Metazoa > Mollusca > Gastropoda > Lepetellida > Haliotidae > Haliotis > Haliotis rubra. The sequence goes on from NW_025767101.1 coordinate 436,785, forward strand.
TAGGCAATTAGATGAATAACATTCTGCCAAGCAGTTTGGTAAATGTAATGGTATAGCCCTGAACAGTATTTCAATCTAAGTACATCCATGACCAAGACAAGGACCCCCTAAGCCTTTGATCATGTTGACCTTAATCACGCTTATTTTGAACACTGACTTCTATTTCTATTCAATCATTCTGGGGTTGTACCTGTAGTACTGGGTTTGTTTGTGGCTCTCATGGCATTCTCAGAAATCAAACAATGTCATTTGATTTCAACATATCATCTGTCCGTATGACTCCTACATGCAGGCACAAATGACAGTCAGTAGTTGTATCACAATGTTAAACAGGAACATCAATAACAGTCCAGCTGATTGCAAACATGCTATTCATGAAACACACAAGGCAATACCACAAACACTGACAAACTGCAGCCATCCATCTAAATCAAACTGGAAGCTATTCAAACTTGAAATTATTCTAGAATATTCTTCAAATATGACCAAATTGACATTATTCAATCACATCTCTACATCCTAACCACAGTTGCAATACATCTGCAATGAGAGGCTCTGTTGTCCTTGATCATTATTCAAGTAATTACCAGCTGATTACAAAGCTAAGAAAAGTTAACATTTTTCCATTGCTATGCTAAAATAAAGGTTCCTGAACCCCTAAAACCATTACCATGGTTACAGTGAGGTTTCATGTTAGTAATCAGCAAATGGAGATAGCAGACTGATTAACAGACCTGCCCACAGCACCAAAAATCAGTGCTCAGTGAAATAATGCATCTATAATAGAAAGCAGATTTTAAGTATATACATTTACCAAGCTGGCAAGTTGATCATCCTGGACAAACTGTTTTGAGCGCAGTGACTTGCCACAACAATATAGAGAACATGCCTCACAGGTCTGATGAACAGCATCAATCATGCCAGCCTTTATTGCTAACAATCGTTTATGACATGCTCGTCATCGTCTGGGAATTGTGACAGTTGACTGACAGGTAATCCATTACAATAGTTCATTTAAGTCATATTTATCACAATCAGGTCAAAGATCACTGTCCTCAGCTTTTGAAAATTCAAAATTAACATTAAACTTTCAAACATTGGTTTGCAAATTTACCTGGACAAATTTTGAATAAAGTGACAGGACAGTAAGTCTGATCAAATTTTAAGAAACGATCAGGTTTATTCGATATCAAAAGGATAGATGAGAATTATTAACAGTCATGCAATCTGTAATAATGGTAAGTAAATTGATGTATTGTTGGGTTCTTCACAATAACAATTCCAGGTGAGCTGCATAGCTATGTAAATTATGCAAAAACAATGTTGAAAACTCAGTTAAATGGTTAGTTCCAGGGATATACAGTTAAGTCAACAACACGTGTGAACATACCTGTAACGTTTATCCGACACTTGTGTGTGTAAACATACTGACAGATGCTCAAAACAACATCCTAGGATATAAAAAACTGCATATAATATAGCGTTTTGTATGTGAAAATGATGCTCAGCCATCCGGATTACGGAAAACAGATTTCGGATAAGTTTCGGATAAGTAATTTTACAACATTGTGAATTCGTTCTGGGGGGTTTTTGTTCGGAAGGCGAGTTTTCCGGATAAACGGGACAGGACTGTATTTATTGGAGACTGTTTGTCAACTTAAATAAGAGTTGTTATTGAAGAAAATGCACTGCACAACGTTTGTTTTGGGGTGTTTTGTATTTTGTTTACTGGGGGTTACTTGTGGGCAGAAGCATTGCAGAATCAACCTTGGTTCACAGTACCAAGCTGACACTTTCAGGTTCCATTACAACACATTTCCATAGCATTGGTGCAGCCATTCTACTCATCCTGTGACTGGTGAAATAACTGAAAGAATGTTGTCAGAGGCACTAACCCTGACTCTTCAATCAAAGATCTTTACCTTTTAATAAAGTGCCTTCTCTGTAGCTCATTTTGAAAAATACTCAATAGAGCCGAGTTAAGGAAAGTAAAATATATTTGCTTTTTAATCAAAACTTGGGATAGCCAACTAAAACGATTGGTTTGTTGTTTTATGCCCCACTCAGCAATATTCTAGCTATTTGGTGGTAGTCTGTAAATAATCGAGTCTGGACCAGACAATCCAGTGATGAACAGCATGAGCATCGATCTACGCAATTGGGATGATGATGATGATGACTGTCAACCAAGTCAGCGAGCCTGACCACCCAATTCCGTTAGTTGCCTCTCAGGACAAGCATGGGTTGTTGCAATTCAAATACATCCTCAATGACACAGACACAATAACCTGGATGTCTGTGAGTTAGAACAGCTCACATTATCGTGTTACACCAATTGTATACAGGAGGCAAGACCAGACAATAAGTGAATGAATCCATGTTGATATTACCTTCTCATACGAGTGCGGAACATGACATGACTCACTGAATACTTACTGCCATAAATATAACAATGCCCCACAGTATAGTGAACTAACAATAAGTTATATACAAAAGCGGAAAACCAGTCAAAATAACAAAAGGCACATCCTGATAATGGAAGCTTGGCAACATGACTTTATTGTGCTTTTGTGATAGCAGGATACAGATAAAAATGCACTTAGCTCACCTGCACAGAAGACACTGTTAGTAAGTTTAAAAACAAATTTTAGAAAATGGTCGCTAGCAGAACCACTTATTAATGAAGATACACATAAAAATAAACGAACATCTACAATCTGACAAGATTATGGGAGCAAAGAGGCACCATGTGGATTGTTTGGCCTGATAAAGATCCCCAGATGGTGATATGGTAGGAAACAACTTTTTGTGAACTCGATCAGGCTAGTTACAACCAACTTTGGTCACCCATATCACAACTTCATCTTCGACAGTTTCCTAAGGTTGAGTTGGGTTTTACGCTGCTTTTAGCAACATTCAAGATTTACCATAGCAGAAGACACATAGAACATTTTCAAGCATTGTACTCATGGAGTGAAGGGAATTCTGGGCTTTGACTTGACAATCCTACACATTAACCACTTGGCTAACCAACCCAGTTTCAAAATAACATTATACTACAAAGTACAAATAGACAATGACAAACTTACATGGATCTAGCACATGCAAGGGAAAAAGAGGATGCTGCCCTTGAAAAAAGTAGTCACATACAATGATAGGTGAAAAAGCAGATTGACTTCAGCAGGGAATTCAGCTAATGCACAGAACTGATGCGATTCTCACCTGTGGCTAGTCATTATTGACAGCAACCACACAGTACAACTCTGCACAATGCATGTACAATGCATCCAGCATAACTAATGAGACCTGGATATCTGTCTACCACTTTATGCCATCCTACCATAAACCATACTCAAATGGCCACTAATGTCTCATTTTCGAACCTACACTTTTTTCCTTCAAGTAAACTTCCTGCTTGGCAATATCATTTCAGACATGTTTGCCTTCCCACAAACAAGATCACATTATCCTCTGGTATCTACTTAACCACACTGACAATGTCAGAGCTTGTGAAAAACTACTTACACACACCCTTCATAAGCTTTCTATTTAACATGTTTAATGAGACACTGCAAATCACAACTGGCATTTGTCTATCAGCCTCACAGAACACTTCATTCACAACTGTTAATAATTCCGTAATGTTTTTCACCATGTACATTCATCATACCGATATTACAACATTTGTACATCTCTATCATTTTCTCCCAAAGTTTTGAAAAATACTTCCATAAAAAGATCCATCATTATATTAATTATGATTAGTTTTAGGCATGCCAAGTCAAAGAGACTGCAAGAAATGAACAGGAATGTGTAACTGAATTAACATCAGGCACTTCAATACTGTATCATTTCCAACAAAACCATAATATACAAATAAATGACTTCAGTCTAGTGCTCGGGAATGTAGATAACAAAATGATCACAAAATTGCACACATCATAAACTTTAATGACATTAATCATGTAATGTCCTTTCAAGGAATGCCATTAACACAAATTCTGGATATGAACTATCACTACTACACAAGCCATAAATAACGCTATACACATACCGACACAGAAAAAAAAGAATTCTTTACAAAATAACATTACACAGCCACAAAAACACAGCTAAGGACGAAACAAGGTCAGTCTGCAGTATCAAGGGCAAACAGGCAAGGTATTTAATGTGAGGAGTGAGTGTGTCACAAATGATGATTTCACACACATAAGCAAACCAGGTAAGATAGGAATACCAGGATATGTTTCACGATTAGCCTGTATATGAGGTGACATGAGAAACAGTTGTAATGTTCCAAGAATATGATATCAAATTATTGTGAAGCAAGAGCAAGGGCAGAAGAATTGTTTCACAATGCCACATGTACCGTACTTCGAGTTGTAACAGGGCTTAGAGACAACCCACTGATGACATCCGTACCATGTCAGCTTGCAGATTGGGTTAATCTCTTCAGTCATTTAGACAATGGTTTTGACCTCATAAGGTCTGTGGTTTGAATCCCATTTCGGGACTCGGACAATTTATGGCCCATGAATGTTGGGCTGAATACATTCATATCAGATTGGAGCAAAGTAAGTCTCATTGCCCTACTATGAGGACACTGACTTGCCTTCTGTAGATGGGGAGTATGTAGAAGGGTGTGGAGAGAGACATGTCAACTTCCTTGGTCATGTGGACAAGTTGCCCCACCTTTCATTACATCCAACACAAAATCACATCTGGGACACCAGAAATAGCTTTGAGATTTTGTAGTCTTACACCTAGCCACACAATGAAACCTGGGACTAAAAGCAAGACTAATATGACACATCAACCAGTAATTACTGATAGTGTCTGAAATTAAGGGACTGATTCAATAGTATCTCATGTTTGTGACTTGAATGCCTCAAATCCTCAAGAAAATTCAAGTTCCCCCCCACCTCAATATCATTATTTTCACCTAATGTTGACATTTTCAGACATTACTACCCATATTTCCCAATAATGCTTTCATCTTAGTTATTAATGGTCATAATAGATTAAATTTACAAACCATGGTCTGAAAGTTCTAATTTTACAAAATCATGCATCACTGTTATTTATACTGGTATAGTGAGTGAGTTTAGTTTTACGCTGCACTCAGCAATATTCCAGCTATATGGCGACGGTCTGTAAATAATCGAGTCAGGACCAGACAATTCAGTGATCAACAGCATGAGCATCGATCTACACAACTGGGATACAACGATATGTGTCAACCAAGTCAGCGAGCCTGACCACCTGATCCCCTTACTCGCCTTTAACGACAAGCATGGGTTGGTGTAGACCAATTCTAACACAGATCTTCACGGGTTTATACTGGTATAAATTCACACTTTCATCTACAACAAGTTACAACACCTCCATCATTTAATATCAATACCTTATCAGAATACCCACTGAGAGTGTGGAGACAAAGGACTTTCTACACAGTACTGACATTCCAAACAAACTTATGAATTCTAGGTCATAGGTCCTGTTCAAAGCAGTGTTGCGCAAACTCGTGTGGGTGGATAAGTGTCCACTAATCTCGTCCTCACTTCAGATTCACCTTGGCATGCATGAAGGTGTATACAATATGGGTCAAGGTGAAAGATGAAAGTAATCCTGTGTATCAGTGACGGGTGACATCTCCGACTTGCACAGTGTTATAAGTCAGTATACTTATCAGTCACTTCCACACCTCGTAATTGTTCAGATAAGCCCAAAACCGCCTACACATATTGGCTGGGGTACATTCAAAACAGGTGGGATTCTCTTCACCTAGATAGGTAAACCTGGTGCTGCTTATTGGCAACATGTCACCAGACCTGCTCAGAAAGCTATCAGACATGCTAATGGAAATTCCTACCATACTTGTACCATGCTTTTGCTGCATTGTTCATCACACTATTAAGAAATGTAGGCTAAGCACAATTCAGTTCTATCCCTGAGTCCAAGCTTGAACTGTGCGACAGCAATCATACATTAGATAGATATACTAAATATACTTGTGACTGATGGAAACACAAGCTGTTGCTACTCACTGCATTGTAACTGTCACCTATACCATTAGACCTCTCTTGCAATATGAGGAGTTAGCAAAATGAACAATCACAAACAGTATTTAGAGCAACGAACAAGTGGCAAACACCAGCTGTGCTATAAAATATGCATCGAACAGTCCAAATCTGCTTACATAAGCATGCCATTTATATACACCCAAAAGGACAAGCCAATTATAGTAGATTACTACGTCTAGTCCATTTTCATTGCTACTACCTTCTAATTCCTACAGCTTAAGCCATGTCACAAACAGAAAATTCAGACACTGTTCTTCCAGTGTAGTGGGAGACAGACAAAGGCACAGATTACACCACATTGGTCAGCCACTGTGGTGATTATGGTGTTTCCGCAACATGGGCTTCCAAAGTATCTCTTGTATCTGAAAATCAGCCCTACTTTCCCCTGATCGCAGTTAGCATGTCTGTGAGCATTTCATGACTGTGTATTGCTGTCAACTTGATCAATGCAAAAGAGAGGCTGCTAGTTGTGGTGTAACCTGGTTAACCTTACACAGCACATGAAAGGTGATCTCCACCTACACAATTCCATTTCCTGGAGAAGGATTGAATGTGACACTTGCTATGTACTGGTTGGGCTAGTGCATCCTACTTAAACAATGTTAAAAGGTTTGGAAAGTTCTAGTTTGCATTACAGTTATAAAAGATAAGGTTAGAAGTCAGTCTGATCCTTTTACGTTGAATTCTTTTTCTTCCAATTGGTTATATGAAAGCAGCCTGAAAATACACAATCCAACTTATTAGGGTATGATGACATGCAGTCAAAGTCAAAAGTCTGACCACAAATGAAATAGGAGGCGACTAACAGGATTGGGTGGTCAGGCTCGCAGACTTGGTTGACACACGGCATCATATCCCAATTACGTAGATCGATGCTCATGCTGTTCATCACTGGATCATCTGGTCCAGACACGATTAATTACAGACCACCACCATATAGCTGGAATATTGCTGAGTGCGGTGTAAAACTAAACTCACTCACTCATAAAGTCACTACCACCATAGGTAGCTAAGTATAATTTCTAACTTAAATCAGAATCAGATCTTGATGAAATTATAGGTACTAATTGGTCTCCAGGAATCAGATCCTGTGTGAGTTCTGGCTAGATCCTTGTCATGACAGGGTTTGTGCCAGTTTCTAATGCTGTTAAACAGGTTCCAGTTTAAATCACTTAGTTGAAGTCTGGCATTCAATGAGACACAAACCTACAGCCTACTGCCTGACAATTCTCACGTTAACCCGCCAGTACTTACACACGGGAGGGGCATATTCAGGGCTGGTGATAGGTCAAATAATGCAATATCTGTGCAGCATTACATGGGTGTGTAACTACTGTTACAGCATACCTAAAAATACACATCAGGAGATCACATGCAGTGTCGCCCTGATTTCTCATTCACTGAGCACCAATACAAGTAAAATATTTATGTACATCAAAACTTAATTTTCATTTGAAATGCATTATAAATTGATCAACTGTTCAAATGTATTTTTTTTCCCACACAACATTTGAATAAGGTGGAAATAGATTGGTTTCTAATCTGATTTGATCTCATTTCAGAAGTATCTATTAATCATGTTTATCATGTAACCATGGTAACAGGGACAAGATAGATTGTGATGAATTGGAAACAAACTATTTAAACTCCCAATAACCATGTTTAAACTTTAAAATGTTCTGTTAAACACTGACATACAGTGGAACACTGAAAATCATTAGTTCAGTCAACAAGCCATAGTTTTCACTAACAACATTTTCTTCAGTCTTGGAAAAGCAATGTATCACCCTATTAAACTTGTTAATCCACACCAGTACAAAATGGAAAGCATCAACAACTGATTAGTGAATCTATATTCATGGATGGAGAATGAACACGATAAAGTAACAGAGAATGTTTTTGCCCTTCTGAGCAATATATTTACAGATGTACTGCACATGTATTAACATATGCCAGGTATGGGAGTGACCACTGACCACTGTCACTTCTTGTGACAAGTACTCTTAAAACATTAAACCCAGTAGCTCATTTACCTCACTCAACATCAATAATGATCAAGGATAACAGCCTACGACTTTAGCTAATGGTCTGATGCCCATGTCTCTTAATATTCTGTTTGGCCTAATGTAAAGCTTAGCTCCTGTCCACATCGTAACCCTAAAATCTACTGAAAGTGACGCTAAAAGGATAATTTGGACTTAAACCTTCCTGACACTGACTGGTTTAAACTAAAGAAAAGAAGTTACTGATAACAAAAATTTTGGGATGATGTTTTTGTAGTGAAGACTAAGCACCCAATTTCTGAAAATACCCACCAAAGATATTCATGATCCTCAATTCTTTTCATTCAGTTTGTATGTTTCGTATACAGGCACACATGGAGGTGATACATGAAACCAGAAAGACCTTTGGCATTTGCCATGTACACTTGTGGTACCTCAAGAACCAGCATACCTTCCTGACCTAATGCTAGTCTCTAATGCTAGCCTCGCATGTCTCCAGATCACAGTGTCACTACAAGCGTAAAGGATACATGGATATACATTCCAAAGAACTTGTGGCCATGGACATGAACCCTGATAAATGTAAACAGTCAGCTCTAGCTATGTTTGTTATTCAATATATAGGCATCAAGAATACCACACAATTACATAAAAAATAACATATTTCAATCACATTATCACATTTATAATATAACTTCCCAAATTAGCCTTGAAACTTTGTGAACAATATAAATAAAATAAACGAGTCAAGATCTAATAATACTAACCGATAAACATAAACAACATACTGTAAACTACTACACTAACCACACTGATCACACGAACATTAGATCAGTAAACATTAGGACAGACCATCTATTCTTTTCAAATTCCTTCAAAAACTGACCAATATGACATCCTCAATGGTGTTACCTGACCTTGAAAGTGATTATTATTGTGTGGTCATCTTGAACTCCACCCATGCCGAAGACCAGGAAGAAGCAGTTGTTTATCAACATGTTTACCCACTTTATCTACTGACATCAAAGCTTCCTCAATATCAAGTCCTAAGTCAGGATATCTACTCTTACCGTCCTGTCATCCACCAACCAACTACATATATACAGCCCACACGACATAATAAAGGAGGGGATTTACCACCATTTGCCAGCCTTGCTAACTATAGATTAACAATTACATATAGACATAATGCGCTTTAAATGTACTCTTTACATTCTATTTTCTACTCGCACACATCAGCCTTTTAAGTGAGTGAGTATGTTTACGCTACTTTTGGCAAAATTCCAACAATATCATGTGAAGGTGAAAAGACATGGGCTTCACACATTGTTCTCGTGTGGGCAATGAACCAGAGAGTTTGGCGTCACGAGCAAAATGCTGTAACATCTAGGCCACCCAACAGCATTTTCACCATACCAAGTGGTCTTGAATACAAAGTGGACACCAACCTCACCGTTTTTACTTCTTTTTATGGTATACAAACATGTCAATACACATGTATCCTCATTGATAACATTCCCTCAGCATGACAAAACACCAATGTCAGGGCATCTACATGAGTGAGTGAGTAAGTTTAGTTTTACGCCGCTTTTAGCAATATTCCAGCAATTTCACGGCAGGGGACACCAGACACACATTGTGCCGATATGGGGAATCGAACCCGGGTCTTCAGTGTGACGAGCGAACACATTAACCCCTGGGCTACCCATCACCTCGCGTCTACATGAAATATGTATACATGTGTTTTACAGGAGTTTCTTATTCAAACAGAATATTTTAATAATTCAGAACAGTGTTCTAAATTAAATGGGCCCTGAAGTCTTCTATTAATAATTATATTTGAATTTTAAATGTTTAACGTTTATCTTTTCAGTTCTGACAAAACCCCTCATCTATCATGCTTGATGCAGAAAACTGATACTTGACACAAAAACTGAAGATACATATTTCATGATTTCATGATGCTTATTATCACTCAGATGAGGAAACATGAGACTGTAACACAAATCAATACTACTGGACAGCTCCTGGTAACTGAGACTCATAAATTCCAAGTAAACCTATAAACTATGCCCAGAAAGACAGCACCATTAACAGAAGAATAAGTTCCAGAAAATGTCATAAGAACTGTCCACTAACTTTGTTCTTCAAAAGCTGAACAACTGCATTCATAAAGACAGGAACTAGAGCTCATCTTCTTGTACACTCCTACATGTTAAAGAACCCAGCCTTGGATTTAGACTTGGATCAATCACCTTGACTTTAAGATCCCTTGCTCAGAACCACAGGCTTTATTTACTTAGGATTGAACTATTGCAGACTGCATAGTTCCACCGGGCTCATTTATCCACGTTTAATGTGTCAGAAATGTCATGAGCCGAGTCGAGACAGATTTCTATAAATTAGGACTGCAACGAATCCACTCTGAGGCAAATATGACACATAATGAATATGATTATTGGGTAACAAAGTCAGCAATTGACGTATTATTAAATATAGTCTATGAAATAATTATAAAATATTTATTTGACATTTTTTCACCATGTTGACAGTGTTAACTTATTATGACAATGACCAGTGACCACATGAATGTCAAATAAAAACATGAGAGAGTTGGCTATCATCTTGCCTGTCTTGGATATATTCCATTTTGCATATCTCATTTTGATAAATCCAAACTCAATAAAAAAAATAATATTAAACTTTATTTAAAAAAACCCATGAATATTTGATTCTAGTGATCATGAATAACAAAATGAAGAGATTAATTCACATCTGTTTGTTTGATTCACTGAATACACAAGTGAATGGTAACCAGTAGAGGACGAAACGTGTACGCGAGACGGTCCTCCGTTAATTGGGGTCTAATTAGTTTGTTTTTCTTCATAACTTCTCGGTGTCACTTTACAAACTGATGTATCAACAACGGAAAAGTGTTATAGAAGCATATTCACGGTTCTAAAAAAATATCCATTTTTGAAACTGCTTTTAAGGGGGTTCAGAAACGTTTTAGCAACATTATCATTTGGTTGAAACATTTTGCACAACATTCCATAAATGCTTCTGAAAATGTTATGTTTATCTGTTTGCGATATATCACAAACAAATAATAGTACTTAAAATACACTTGCCGTATGTATGTGAACCTTCAAACGATCGATATCGGTTCCAAAGACACGAGCCAGGTTTACAAGTCTGTTTGCTTTCATCGTCTTGAAAAAGAATTAATGCACGTTGATACCAGTGAAGATATTAACAAAAATATGTATCATAGCCTTAAATTCAACCTTTTTGGGATGTGTTTACAAAATCCATGTGCATGCCGATGAAACTGGGCGCTTCCGATAACACCTCACATATGATGGCTTCAGGCTCCATTTGATTGGCTGAAACAGTGTCGCGCACGCTTGCAGGGTATTCTGTAAAACAGCATACACGGCTAATGCGAGTACAAGCTGAAAGATCCAATATCGACACGTCAACATCACGAGCTGTCGTCAAAAGTCGAAGAAACGGCGCTGCATTTGGATTTAACACTAATTTTGATTAGCACGAGATGTCAACTAAGACTGACATTGACTTCATTTCGGGATTCAATTTCCGAATATACCCTTGAGTCACTTTACATGCTATAACAAGCAAAGACAACTTTTACGTAAGTATTGAATTGATAGGTTACTTTTACGATTACAAATACGTGAAAATTAATGAGGTGAACAGGTAAGAATTCGTAGCTGTGTAATGCCGAAACCAAGACACTACAATCCGGGTAGCAGAGACATGCATCATGGGACCCCTCCATTTACGCGATAGGTAATGTTATTGGTATCGGGATTATGAACGCTTATTGACATTTGGCATTTTTTAAAATATTAACGGTTGACTGATGTTTTATCTTTAATTCTGTCGCGTATAATGTGGCAGATAGTCGCAACTCATTCAACACGATGACAATATACAAACCATTGTCAAACATTTACTTAGGACAATTAACGAATCTAAATAGTTTAAATTATTAAAAACTACTTAGGAATTTCGGGAATTGAGATCAGTAATATCATAATGTTTTAACCAAAACATTTGAGACTTCTATTCATTTGGATACACGATAACAATAATTTTTTCCGCTTTTTCAAAACCGAGCCGTGTGCTGTATTTACTGGTGAAGTTACACAGTACGTCACTTCCGGAAAATATGTAAATGACTTTATAGTTGTCGCAGGATTACTCTTGACGAAGTAAGTTTTGATTCATGCAAGATGCAATGGCAGTAGAGGTCATATTAGTTTCAAAATGTTCCAGAACTTACTTTAAAAGATGAATACTTTAACATTTCTAAAATTAGCCATGACATTCCACTGAAATATCACTTTTTCAAATGCGATGAATTGTTTTTACGTAATTTGCAATTTACGGGACGCTGTAATCACCCCGCACCGTGTTCGCACCCAATCGAGTTGGTGCACGGTAATTGAATTAATTAGGGTCAAGCGCTTCAGTTAGTACCACTGCACCCGTCTCACGTACAAGAGACGATAGGCCGTCTCGCGACACGTTACGTCTCTGACTGGTAACAGCCCTGGTATAAATCAGAAATCCATCATTACTAATAGAATCTTCATATTACCCCTTGCTGACTTCATAACCATGCCTCAGATCAATATATGATCTTATTTGGAAATGTAAGTATGTGAGTATTGTCTCCAAATATCAATGTGTAGAGCATTTTAAACTAGGTTCCTGTGAAGATTTTACCTGTCCAAGGATAAACATAAAACAACACAGACCTGTTTGGAAGACTAACAGAATGCAAGGGCACAATATATCAACTCTGCTATAAGTTATTACAGGGTTAGACATCCAAATTACATCCCCAGACAGGTGACAACAACTGGCTTCATTCATTCAATGTTAACACCAATTTCCCCCATAGAAAGGCAGGAACCCTAGCTTCATTCATACAGGGCAATAGCCCAATCTCACCCAAAGAAAGACTAGAAGCACTTGACTCATTCATCCAGGTGTAAAGACAGACTGTATCCAGGTGTATCTGACATTCACTGGCCCACTGCGAGCTATATAAACATTGTGCTGAACATACCAGACTGGGAGGGGAGACTAGGTCACAAAGCTGTGACTTCCCTTCGCTACCCTCCCCTACCCATACTTCCCCACACAAACACACATCCAGGTGAGAGGTGCCAAGGACGATGGCGGGATCTGTCTACACCGTGTGACCCCCTCACCGACATACTGAGATACCACCAAATGGCAAAATACACTTGACTACATCACACAATGTCTTTCAGTTGTTTGCATTGTTCTATCATCTGGATCAAATACTACACACCCAATTACACAATGGTCAAGATAGTCTGACATAACATTTCTAGAAATACATTCTCAAAACACTCACAACTGGTTTGACCGATATCCTTTTCCCAGGAAGGACAATTTATTGTTTTGTTTTTTTTGTTTCAGATTCTAAAAATACAAAGATAGCGAGGGAACTATGATCAGACTCAGAAATAAATCCTGAGCCAGATAGAAACATATTCCTTTAGAGAAAAAACTAAAATGTGAAGCAAATTACAGCTTTAACAGATTAAACATATTAGGGAAGTGGAAATATTAAAACCGGTAACTGAAAGATATTGACAGGTAAACAGAAAAAATCCACTTGTCTGTAGACTGGAAATGGTGTCTTAATCATACAATCAGTCTATTTTTCGTTTGGCTATCAATGAATCAGTTTTTGTCTCTCCATTGCTTTTCCACTCAGAAAATGAAGTCTTCCATTTCTAGGATAGTAGGATGTAATCAATGAAAACAACATTATTACAGTTGCTAGTGCAATGTCTTACGTATATTGCACAACTGCCGTTACAGTATTCTTATCAACCAATCAGACAGTGTGTCCTAAAATGAGATTAAAATCAGGACAAGGAAGTGACCCAAAATACCCTACTGTCTTTTGGAGTAGTCATTATATTTAGTAAATGTCATGAAATATGTTTGCTTTATCCAGCAATCATCTTAACTCTTTCAACACCAGTCAACCAGAGGCTTTTACTGCCATGACACCGAGATCCCATAGACTCTGAGGTCATAGATGGAGCCTATGTTTATCAAGGAAAATATCAGCTTGTAAAACATTATTGCTACTACAGACATACACCATTTGAAAGGTCTAATCCTACTGTTTATAAATATGAAATTTATTTTTGATCATATTATTCAAATAATCCAACTACAACGTAAATAATTTAATTTTTACTGAAAATGCAAGCTTAAAAAATCATATCATGTCCAGATAAACCACGAAGGGAGCAAAAAATGCGGCAATTTTTTCGATTTGTTACATGTCATAATATCCCCTTACCTTTTTCTTCTATATTTTCATTTTTACGTAATCAGAAAATTATTTTAAAAAAGATTTCTCAAATAATATGTATGGTCGTCTATTTCCCGATATCAGTGACTTTCCGCTCGGTAACGTGATACAACAGCGGGAAATACCTCGGTTTTCGAAGCTTCATATGAATAACATGTGAGGCGATTCGTTTGATGGCGGGTATCGTTCGAAAGCTCTGAACATCAACAATATCACTGTAAGAGTATTTTCACAGTTGTAAGAAGCGATTTTATTGGATAAAAATTGGTTTCTAATGACACTTTTCGCCACAGTCTGATATAAGCATCGTGATTGGTCAAAATCGTACACGTGACCTAAGGCAGCCAATCATATTACAGCAATGGATACCGTCCTCGTAAACGAAAACTAATGTTTCAGATGAAACTTTGGGTAAAATCACGCTAGTCTGAACATGTTACGCAATAAATCACCACCTATACGTATATTATGGAACTTAGTGGACGTATCGTGCTAGGTTATGACCTGTGACAAAAATGCTTCATGCATATATTTTAGCATTAAACATCGTGTCCGAGCGTGAAGTTCGAGGCGACGAAAGCCGAGATGTCACTTGAATTACAATACACGATCGCTCAAAAGATGGAAATAGTAAGTTATAATGTACGTTTGACAACTTTTATGAGTACTGTTGTGGATTTTATTCTTCAGTTTATTCAGTTTGTTTAATTATTTTCTCGAAACATCGTTACTTTGCTCTTTGACAACTTTGCTGTGGACCCTTGCCGAAGCATGTGTCCGAGAATTGTTTTTTTCAATAACATTGCGAAAAATAGTTTATAATTCTAATCCTGTCGATAATATATGGACATTTGAAATTTAATAAGCTTTTTCAGACATTGTGAAAAGTGATAGATTTGATAAAAGAATCATATGTTAGTTAGGTTCCTAAAATTATAGATCATTTTGATGCGACTACTGCCTGGCCAGTTTACCGGCCTACGGTGTCTGGGGGACTCGTGACGTCTTGGTCGGTTTTCCGGCCTACGGTGTTGAATGGGTTAAACATGAAACTAATGTTTTTACTACAAGCATGTAACTGATTTTAGGACAAGCATATATCTGATTTTACCACAAACATGGAACTGATTTAAGTACAAACATATACCCAATTTTAGTACAAACATATCTATTTCTATCCAGCTTCAAGACAGCATACAGGTGAATGGTGATCATCGTTTTTAGGTGACTCACTGTATGAGAATTTGAGATGAACTTCAACCCTTACTAATCCTTACAGTATGCCTCATCCATGAACCTTCAAAGCTTACAGCTAAAATTTCATATATTTGAACAGCCTATGGTTTCAGTTACTGTAATTACAATACCAACATATCTGAAACCTCACAGATAGCTGGTAAACAAAAGCATGACTGAACCCTTTCAACGACTTGTAGTTGCTTTTATTGTGTTTTAAGTTGGGGTTCCAGAAGTTTAACTATTTTCTTTTCAATAATCTTTCTCAACATGCTTACAAAAAGTTCTAGAAACAAATCTGAATTGTTAGGGTCCATTTTCTTGTGCTAAATTTATCCATAAAGATTGGTTTGAGAGCGGCAGACGTGGAATTACTTCAGAAGCTTGAATACTGATCTTAACTAGATTAGACTGTTCATGTTATTTAGGTTACTTTTTCTTGCATCATCTTTCTGAAGCAGCACCAAGCCAAGCCTAAACCTCATCAGTTTGACATTAGGTAACATTTCTGCTAGTCTCGGTGGAAGGCCAGTGTGACAAAAGCATCACAAAGGAGCAAGTAGGTTAGATCCACAACATCCTGTGTCCACAACGTATATCAACCACACTTAAACGTGAAACCTTTCACACTAGGAAGTCCTATTTAATTACAATCACTATTTTTCAAAATGCTCATGGTCATAATTACATCTTCCTGTTAACATGGACAAGCATTTAGAGTATTATTCCAATACTGAATAAACAAAACAAAAAAGAAGTGGCAATAAACACAGATTATTCGGATAACGGCTCTTAAAACTCCAGTGTTTTGGGATCCAGTGTCTGAAATATAGAGGTCAATCTCTCAGCCTTGAAGCTTCCCAGATTGAAAGTGGAGGCACAAACAGCTCCAAGAAAATCAATTCGGCACAAAGGACAACTAATTTTTTGTTGTGGTAGTGTGACAACTAATATCATGGTGTTACCATCCATTGTACTTTGAAAATCTGATCCCGACAACAATAGAACAGTAGACTTGAACTGACATAAGAATCCATCTTCGGTACCAGACCAACAGTCATCCCCTGCATGCCCCGAGATACCTGGGGAAAGTGTACTATTATAGATTCTTCATTTATATTACAGGGCGGTGGGGTAGCCTAGTGGTTAAAGCGTTGGCTCGTCACGATGAAGACCCAGGTTCGATTCCCAAACATGGGTACAATGTGTGAAGCCCATTTCTGGTGTCCCCCGCCGTGATATTGCTGGAATATTGCTAAAAGCGGCGTAAAACTAAACTCAGTCAGTGAGTCATTTATATTACAACACACAATCACAATAATGTCCAAGCTGTCCATGCTCTAAAGGCTTTGAATGGTAGAAAAGTGAGCATTTTATATCACATGATGAATTGAAGAATGTTATCACATGATCAAACCAGGCTTCAATTTGTCACTTGGGCAGTAAAGTAAATGAATTCCATCGTTGGTGAGAGAGACAGCTCTGTTTGTTTACCATTGCTCACTCGTATTCAAACCACATCACTGCAACCAGTGAACCTGTACATCATCATGTCATGAGACGCTACCAACGACTATATGCATAAGCAACAAAAAATCAACAAGTATAGGTTACTGTAGACAACTGAGAAATCCCCCATGGTGTCACTGCTGGCATGGCTGTTATTACCTGCGATATAGTAAAAACATTTCTACAAACACCTAAAACAATAGTTACTCCTACTGACACATAAACCTCCCTGTACAACACAGTTACTGCATGTGGAACTTTCCTTAGGCCAGACCAATTTTATTTCTTGTTTTACGGATTTTTGTCCTCAGAAAACCTAAAGGCAGGAGGAAAAAAATAAATAAATAAAATCACCAGTCAAAGTAATATTCCTTCTAAATACTCAAAGTATTTTACTTTTGGCCATTTATGAAGTGTAAAGGGGGCAAAAAACAATCTAAAAAACATTTTTCTTGTAAGTTTACATTTTTGGCCAATAAAAACATTAGGATTGTATTTTTTGAGCAGGGAAAATTAATTTTTATTTTTTTTCTTATTCTTGAAAAAATACGACAGGAGGATCCATAAAACAAGATATAAAATTGGTCTGGCCTTAGCAACATTTGCAATGTCTTTTGATGCATGCATGCACAAAAACACCATTTCATGTACATAGCATGAATAGCATCACAATTCGCCAGGGATATTATTACAAGTGCTTGTTCCAATGCAGTTACCATGGTGAAAACATTACATAATTGCCCTGATTTGCCCTGCACGAGAAACGTACCTGCTGAACATGTCTACTGCATCATTAGTGATGACTAACACACTGATACTGATCATGATGACACTTTAATCACAGGATTCTAACAACTGTATTAACCACAAACAATAATGTCATGTGATAAAAAATAAACAGGAATATCATCTGTAAAAACATAACTAATAACATTATACAAAAGAAACTTCAACAGTGTCTTTTAGCATGGTTTGGGTTCAGTCCTACAGGAAGCATATTCAATAACCATACTATTACTAGTTCATTGTAAGCATAGTGAACAAATCAAACGGAATATTGAAAAGTTATGTTATTCTAAACACTGTGAAACATTGAACCATGCGAGCAAGTAACAATCTAGTACAACATGAGTACAACAACTCCTACATGCTGCCTGTGGAACAGCCTTACCGTTGGCAGAACACAACACCAGTAGTGAGTGATCAGTCGTCCCAAATAACAGTAAGGCGACAAACCACCTGTACTACATAAAACATTTCTCCCCAACTTTCACCAACAAGACTCCCTGTAAGCAACATGATCTCTGTGCCATTCCCTCTCTTGCCTGTGCTAGTGGCCTTTACACAGATAGAAAACAGACCAGCTTCATCTAGATTACTGTACATTGTCTATGTGGTCATTGCTTGAAGGGCACAACATTCAAACCATCTTCAGGAAAACAAATGTGCCCCAGCTTATTCCCTCTCACATGTACTGACAACTATCACGCTTTCAGTCCAAAAAGAGTTGGCATTTCAGTTGAAGACTATGACTCCTGAGTTACTAATCAAAAGATGAAAAAAGACAACAAACAAGTGAGTATGGTTTTATGCCGCTTTAGCAATATTCCAGCAATATCACGGCGGGGGACACCAGAAATGGGCTTCACACATTGTACCCATGTGGGGATTCGAACCCAGGTTTTCGGCGTGACGAGCGAACGCTTTAACCACCAGGCTATCCCACGGCCCCTAACAACAAACAAGAAATCCCACAACCAGTGATTATTCTTTGCCTGAAACGAAACCTGTTTCGCTCAAACACAGATGCTACAATCACTATCCATGAAATCAGCCATGACAAGACAAAAAGGTTCATAAACACGTAAAAATGTGAAAGACACAATCGTCTTTTCCAGCAAAAGAAATGTCTTACAATACCTACACTCTGGTATCAACAATCCCATTCGATGTGACCCGTCAGTAACTATGAATATATTGGGATTATGGTCCACCACAGGGAGACATCACGTGTATATCACTTAACCTACATGTGAACCCTACAGACATGCTTCTGCGTCTCATGTCATTTTGTGTACAGAGTATGGCCAAACCATGCAGTCACTGGATGCTCCTCAGAATAATGACTAGCTCCTGTTTCATATACAACAGAACAGTGTAACCTACATTGTGATAATAGTACAGAAACCATTGTGTACAGTATACAGTGTTTGGCACCATCTAAACGGTATGTTGTGTAAAACTGACAACAGTGTTACATGATTAACAACCTACGATCTAAGCTGAACAGAACACCATGGACGGAATGACCTCTGAGAAAGAGCACATTCATGATTATCTTGCTCCCATCTAAGAAGGTGCATCAGTGTGATTAGTACAAAAAAGAAAACTTGTTCAACGAGATCAGATTATCAAAAGAAGATCATTTCTTTCCTGTCTTATACGTCTATCACTGTCCCTTACTGACAGTCTGTCTAAGTAGCACACATTCCTCTATAATTCCACATCAGGGCCCAAAGTGTCCATAGAACATCACTGTAAAGCAAACATGACGAAGTGTGTTAAATGATAAACAAGACCTGGTGCCGCACCAACTTTCTACAATGTCAATGAACTCAGCTATGTTAACTTCTGATAGATGTGAGAGGGTAGCTGATGTCAAACACGGGCATCATATTGGGTATAAATTAGAGTGCCAAACTGTCCTGTGAACAATGCACCAGGAAGTTGTCAGACTAAACTGTCACTCAGAATTACTTGAAATAATTCGTCGGTATACTGTAGAGAACATACAAACTTGGACACTTCTTTTCCTACTACCATATCATTCAGTACCCTGACTTCTACATCAAACTGTAAGTAATCTTCATATACACTCCATATCACATTTTCTAAGACCGAAAATATATGATGGTCCATATTTTCTAATATTTCCCTTTTGGAAACAGTGCACAAGTGTATCATTAGAAAAGATTTAGTTTGGCCATTGTTCAACTACCTTTGTTTACTATCACTGTAAACATAAGCATAATAAGCACCATTTTTCTAAATCTTCTACACATGCAGGGAGATTGTTATGATCTAAGACATATATCATTGCTTGTAACTGAGTGTGGCACTACATATTTACAACACAATCATCAGGTTAAACCACTGTATAGGTTCAGTGAGATCAAAACAATATTGATGACTTAATCGTGACTGCAAAAACAGGAGTATGGGTCACACTGAGCGAGACTGGCTAAAAATCCCGGAAGCAATTAATTATTTATCTAAATACTCCTGTTCAAATTTGTACATGCATCCTATAACAATGTCTATTGATTGAATGATAATGTCAAACTGGATAAATTGACTAAAGCTAAAGGATTACGAAAGGAGACATGATAAAGGTTAGAACTAAAAAACACTGGAGGAAACAACTTCCGAAGCCTTATCAAATTATGAATGTATTCGAACATACAATTGGATAACCAGAACTGCCTACATGGCAAGGATATGAGATCTACACATTTTACCATGTTAACATCAACAAGGGATTTACCATCTATTTTACATCCAGCAGACTCAGTAACACATTTCATGGGTCCAAGGTATGAATATGGATGTCGTAAGCAGGCTACCTCTGACACGCTGCCCATTGTTTTCGACACGATATTAGTTATACCATTTACATTTTCAGAAGCCTTAATACCGTTTAAGATGAGGATTCTAATGTTAGACTGACCCACTGACACCCTAACTTTGAGTATGACCACAAAAGAAATGTTAGTTATATCAACTACATTTTAGATAAATATAATTATTCAGTCTTTACTTTTGTGTCTCCAAGGACTGGCAGTTTCAATTAGCTGCATCCCTTCTTAATGTGTATGCATATGGATGCAAGATTGTTGCTGGTAAAACCTTAAACAATGTTCATATTTGTTCTTGTGAACATATTGGAGAAAGCTACTACACAATTTGCACACACTGAGTCTCTGTCATCAGTTTGTGTTTCAACCTTCAGCCGGAAACCTTCCTGAAACTATACACAGCCAGTAACCTTACCTAATAATACCCAAAAAAGGAAAATCTGTGCAATTGAAATTGAGGCTACACAGTGAACTGTGCAAGAGAGTTGAAGTTATTTTAGGATAAAGGCTGTGTCACTAACACAATTCAAACACCATTTCATACCAACATGCTAAACAAACATGATAAATCCAGTGCAAAACATCCATGGCGCGACTCTGGCATGTTAAATCACCTCAAGAGAAGCTTCACCTGATCACCAGGGTCATAACAAACCTGGCTCCTATCTGTAAGACCCCAGGATGGACCAAAACAAGTGGTAATTGGTCAGAGCCACTTACCTAGCCCTCACAGCTGCCCACTGCCACTACATCAAGGACCTTCACGTCCATCAAGTCTCTACTGTTACACCAGTGACAGTGCATTGACACAGGTAAACTCAAGTGCCTGTCTAGCAATAGAGGGGACATATCACGACTCAGGGGAGAAATTCCTCCTTGATATACACCGACTGTGGCCAAGTACAAACATGATGTAAACACTCCGCTGTAGCCTACACATGCCCAACACATGAGCTCCCTCGCCTACTCCGCTATTTTAATCCTAGACCATTGCAATGCCAGAGTCACCTTGTAGACAACACTGTTGCATGTGAAGACACACATCAAGCTTCTATATTATCTAGTTAAAAACATGGGGAAAATAAAGAGAAAGCAACACAGAAACTCTAGCCCTTGTCTGTCCAAGACTTATATTAGCAATAGAATGTCAACAAAGCTGTACCTGTATACCTGTATATTTTTATGGAAAATTGAAGGAGATGGAAAGAACTTTTGGGGAAGATGTAAATACAAAAACATGATATTTATATTTTTAAAGTTTCACATAAACGATAAACGCTGTGTTTAAATGCCCTGGATAAAAATATTCCACAGACAACAATACACTTATCATTTAGTGTACAGCTTACTTAAAACGATTTCAGTGCTCTTGATGAAATAACACAAAAATGCCTGCCAGCTCATTAAAATGTTTAATGGTAAGTATATATAACAACGATACTAAATAGACTGGAAAGTAGACAGACATACGACTTCTTAATCTTAATAAAAAGAATGACTATCAATGTTAAGTTAAAGTACTGCCATGATCTGAAAAGATCAATCGGATCTCCAATGGACTATTAACATGCATCAAGTCTTGTTTTAAAGTGAAGCCCTTTTCTTGTGCCCTCGTCGTGATATTGCTGGAATATTGCTAAAAGCGGCGTAAAACCATACTCACTCACTCTTGATTTAAATGTATTAATGTATTGTACTGCTATAGAGTGTGGTGTCAACAACTGAGCTGCAAAATTTGCCTATCACCTGACCAGAAGCACGCATGGCTGCCCAGGAATGTCTCCACACAAAGGCCATGCATGGACTAATGGTGGTGGGTTTCACTTAAGTATCTGTCAATGACTATCCCCAGCCAGATTCTACATAGCCCTGACAAATGGCTAACAGTTAAATGACCTTTGGACATTACAATGTAGACAAAAATAAGAAATACAAAACATATTATTATTACCATGAACATGATTAAGCCATTTAATATGTTCTAGCATGTGTTAAGTTATGTGTGAGATGGTGGAGTGAGAGAGTGGGGTGGGGTGGGTTGGGTTAATGCTGCATGCAGCAATATTCCAGCTGTATGAATGCAGATAATCTGAACCTGACTGATATTGTGAGCATCAATCCGGTATACAGGTATGGTGGCATGCCTCCAGTGTGAAACCCAATAATTAAAAAATACGTCCGTTTCCGGGTTACCCGACCCAACCTATCCTAACCCTCTAACCCAACAAACTGGAGTGCATTTTAACTCATCATTTTCATCCAAATCGAGTATGATATTATCATCTTTTTTCAGCGTATATAGGTCTAAAATGGATTGCACTGAATTGGCACAATGGGTTCCCTCTGACAAAACCTGCAAATAATTAGCATGAATAATGATTTGATATAGAAATCTTTCAATTTATCACCACACAGAATTGTCACTACATGATATCATACTCTTTAAGGCATTCTCAGGTGTCCACCTGGTGCTACTAAGGTGCCTTAGGAACCTTAGGAACCTTTGGAACCAATTCTTACTAGGGCTGTTATGATTCACGCACTTACTCAGTGAATTAAACCATATCACCCATGAAATCAATTCATTATTTGTGATCAATAGAATCACGACATTTTATTTTTCTGTAAAAAGTGTTTTACGTGAATTTCAGTGTTATTTATCACAAGACATGCTAAATGGAATATTCCCAGCCAAGTCAGGGTGATACTGAACACGTATATATTTAATCGGATACTAATGGGGTCACTGGTCATTGTCAGGATAAATTAATGCTGTCAAATAATGTATTTAGTTATTGAACCTAGAGATTTTTTCTGGGTTACATCTTCTTTTTATTCTTGAGTATAACGTTTCAGGGCTTGTTCTGGTCCCCCCATCATCAGGTAATCACATTTAGTTATTGTTTCACTGAATATACTGAATAGTACATCAACTGCTGACACGTTATTGTATTTATTAACCAATATTCGTGATATGTATTATATTCTCCACCTCGTGGATGTGTTGCCCTGATTATAACTCAGAATCCCTCAATGGGTTACGTAGCTGAAGCAGAGAGACTTGTGAATATATATTACATGAACAGTATTATTGAATGTACCGTGTCATGTACATAACACAGGAAATCTCCAGGGCACAGACGTCTCATAGGGACCTATCTAGAACTGATTAGTGGTTGATATTCATCCCTAGGACTGTACCTAGTAAGTAGTGTTGGGAATTGGTTAAAATCTCATAATTGATGATTGGTCCATTATGACCGATCAATCATCGAAAATAATTGGTTAGCGTCATTTATCAAATCAAGGTTTGTAAAAAATAAAGAAAAAAACATGTAGTAATTTGGGTTGTTTTTTTCAAATTAAACAAAATCCATTTGCAAATTTCGCATATTTAAAGGATTATTAGTATGTTAGAAACACAGATTTCCTGGATTCTTTAAGATAAATTCAATCATGACTTGGAACGAGCTTGTTGTGCTTATGAAATGTAAATTTAATGGCACAGACAAAAGCAACCTTGTGAAAAATATTGTTGATGCAAACAAGTGTTCCAAGATTGGTTGTGTTCGATTATGAGAAAACGTTCGATTGCTTGGTCGTTTAGTCACTGCGACCAATCTTCGATTATTTCAAAACTCGGACCACCACCACTAGTAAGTAAAACTTCCCAAACTGGAATTTAACATTGTCAAATTCATATAGTTAAGCTCTTAGTCTTAAGTAATGTTCAGTGCCTGTAAGTGTTTTGTCTTTCACTGATTAGGACTAATAGTAATATAGAGGAAGAGGCTTAAATACTTAGTTTAGCCATACAGGATTGTAATCTATGTTGAACTTGTATTTTTAACAAGAAAATACCTCTGGATTCAACAACAACATATAATAAATCAACAATTTTAAAAACATTCCAATTTTGAACAAACTTTCAATACATTTCTTAGGTAGCCACTTAGTTTGGAATTCCTGACACTTGAACATGATAAGCTCACAAGCAAGAAATTCTTATTCACGGTCCTTAGGCATATTTGGAAATGATGATCTGAATAGATGTTCATAACACAAAATCAATTTCATGAAAGTCTATCATGTACATGCAATAGTTAGATTCTATTCAAATCCTCTGGTTTGGGTTGGCAATGACAGTCTGAAACTGACGCATGGTTAGAATATATAGAAAGGCTAAAAAAGGGTTGGTTTTTTTAAAAACATGTAGACAGGGCTAAAAAAGGGTTGGTTTTTTTAAAAACATGTAGACAGGTCATCACAATTATCATTATAATTGGCAACTGATGTTAAATTAGTTCAAGAGACACCAGTCTGTGTCCAGTGAAGAGGTGGTAAATGCTCCAACCCAAGACCCAGTTATCACAACCATTCCTCTAACACATGTTCACCTGTTGTCTAAGACAACTAAGCCAATGTCAGGCTACCCTCATAAGCCAAGTAAACACAGATCCTTGAACTCTCGGTGGCATCACAAAGATCATTGCTAACCATGCCAACTACAGAATATTAACAATAGTACTGTTAGCTACAGACACCTCAAAATCTTGGCACAAAACCACCAGCTTACCATTCTATGCCTAATGAGCAGGGTTCTTCGTGGCGTTCTCCCGTGTTCTGTAAGAAAAAAGCTGTTATTGTATCCCAACCTTCTCTGTACCAAGAGTAACCTCCCTTTGTGTGATTGGTTTAAGCTCTTTTGGATAATAAAATGATCCTGCAATATGTGTTGTAGTAATCCTGCCCTCTGCTACATTGCTTCAATCCCATTCTACCATCACTTATCACAATATCATTTCGTTGTTATGGATTCGGAGCATGGATTACATTCGTTGTCATGGCAACAACAGAAACTTGCTGAAGCATTGAAGATCAGTGGTGGTCTGGTGATAGCCAAGTTAGACGATTAAAACAGAAACAAGAAAGGAAAAAGGGAAATGATTGATAATGTCTGAGACTTACAGGATAATAATTCATCAATCACCCACAAAAATAGCTCCCTTGAAATGTAAAGCCAGGACATGGAAGAGATGAACATGATGAAAGATATTTAAAATTGCATGACACAGTTCAAAGTATGAAAACAGCAGAGCAACTGATGTGGTCTTCTGTTGCTATGACAAGTCATTAGACAAAAGAAAGTAGGTATCTGGAGAGTAGACTTTCCATTTAGAGCTCTTAGTTCAACCACATTACACGGACTATGATTGGTTGATGTAAAATGTATAAGTTGTAGAGAATAAATCCACTGTCTGGTGCCCATGTGACCTTCACAGCATATAACCTATAATACATTCAAACTCAAAGCCTGGAAAACTGTTCTTTTAACTTCAAGCTTTCAAATAAATATTGTCTGGTTATTTTGTGGTATGAATATTTAATTGACAGAATAAGCCATGGATCCACAGTACTACATACTGTATGAGCATCAATACTTCAGATTTGTATTAATAATCATGATAAGTGTGTGTTCGTGCACGACAGATGGTATAGAAAGCAATACTTGAGAATCATATAATTTCTCTTCTGTAGATTCTGGTATACAAAGCAATGCAGTAACAGATACCCTGCAAATTTCCTGAGAATATACTAAATGTGACTTAAGGAACAATATTTTTTTCATATACCGTCTAACTTAACTTATACAGAAATTTTTATTTTCTCAAATATTGTCAGGATATAATTAATTCTGGCGAGCAAGCAAAAGAATCTGCACATGAAACAATTATAATATCAGAAATAATATGTTCCAACATTGCAAAATTTGACTCCAAATATATATTATATAATAACATTCTGAGAGGCTAAGAAGGTTAAGAGCCTCATTGTCATCTCAACCTACTGGGTACCCATTCACTGATGGGTGAACAGAGGCACACTTCAAACAAAGTCAACAGCCCAATCAACAACCACATGTGCTTAATGATGAGACAGAACTGAAGCCCTAAAAACTCCCAGGAGACAAGCAACCAACCAGTCACCCAACCAGGACTCTCTTCAACCAACATTGCTGAACATCACCTTTATGACCATGTGTGCTGTGCACAAGACCATATCCTACCATTATGAATAAATATATTACAGACAGTTTCCATTGCACTCTGGACATGCCATGATCACTTCAAATAACCCGAATTAAATGAACGGTGGTGGGTACATGATACCCATTCCTTTGAGGCTGGATGCCAGGTGATGAACTGAAAGACAAACATCATCCCTGATCATTAGTGGCTGTCCACTAAGTGGGACACGGAAGTGTGTATGTTGCATTGTTGGTAATAGGAACTCACTGTCCAGATCTGGAAACCAGATTTCCAGATAAATGAAACCATTTCAGGCAGTATTTGCTCTATTCCACACAGCTGATGTTGAGAACTATTTTGTACCATTAAGTCTGTTTGACTGACTGACTGACTGAGTTTAGTTTTACGCCACTTTTAGCAATATTCCAGCTGGGGACACCAGAAATGGGCTTAACACATTGTGCCCATGTGGGGAATCAAACCTGGGTCTTCGGCGTAAGTTTGTTTGAAGCCATCCTTCGCTCTCTGAATCAACAAAAACTTTAACCAATTATATTCCTAAACACCTGTTGGAATAGTTTGATCCAAGATTTCCACAGACAATCGAGAAACTAATGGTCCACAGTACACAGGTTGCGGCCAGTCTTGTTAAGTCTGCTAATTCACTGAATAACTTCACCCCCATGACAACTCTACAATTGCAAGTCTCACAATGCAGTAGTATATCAAAGTGGTATATGCAGTTTATTTACATGGTTCAGACCACCCTGGAATATGATCAGTTTGAATTTGTAGAGAATTATAAACATGATAAAGTTTAATAAAAAGAAACATAAGTTTGAAAGGCATTGTTTAAAAGCATGTTGGTATTACATGCTCTCATCATGGATAGTTATTCTGCAGAGAGAAAAAACTCGGTGGGACTGAAGAAGGTTTGCATTAATATTTACAGGGCTCGATTTAAGAGATGTTCACCCACTTGCACCAGGTGCAACCTAAGATAAAAACCTTGTTGCACCAGTCAAATTCCAGTTGCACTGTTTTTATTGCAATATGTAATATCAGAAATATGCTATTGAATTATTTAGATATTTTATTCAGAAGTTTACCCACTCAAAAATTGATTTGAACCTGCTGCAAGTTAGACTAATAACTAGGTTGCACTTTGTAAAATTGGGTTGCACCAGTGCAAGTAACAAAGCACTAAATGGAGCCTTGATTTATCACAATACTATTCCTTTCACATGTTACATAATCAGTCAATTTTAGTTCCTTAACTACTAATAACACTTTAATAGCAATTAACTCATTGTTTCAAAATTCAAGAATTTTCTACAGAAAAGGACTTAATCATGTTAATGATTTTAGAATGTACAATCTACTACAAATATGACGGCGCCTTCAACTTTTGCTGGAACAGTTTGTTTGACATTATCCTGTAACCTTTGTTTAAATACTGAAATGAAACCAGAGAAATTACCAATAATTAATTCTCTGTAATGGCAAAACACATTGTGCATCAATGTACTCTGATACCTATTGCAATATATTGCGAGCTGAACTTTTTGACAGTGATTGACACTGATAGCACTACAGACCCTGTTTTCTACATACTAATGTAGATATTATGATGTCAAAATCAGCAAGGTAAGTCGACACTATTTTGTAGTCATGGTTACAGGTGCGATAAGGACGTGAGGTAAATCACTTCCACGGTATTGTCAATCAATTTCTAAAGGAAACATCATTTGTGAATATTCCAGTGTAGGCTTTGGGTTATACAATCCAGGTAATAACTATACTTATATTCTTTTACACAACACACCAGCAAAAATACTGCAACTCATATCATTTAAAAACATATTTCAGTATTCCGGTAACACAGTGCAGTCCTACCATTAATCTACATCCGTAACTATGTACGATCCTATAAATAACATTTATAGAGAAACTTGAAGTGTTTTACTCACTTTACTGGATACAAATTACAATACAACAATCCATATACTCAGTCTTACCAAACCTTCTTGAATTTATTGGCAGTATTTTTGCTTACCTCTAAACTAGGCTAAGGTCAAGTCAAATTAAAAGGACAGTAAGTCAATGGTTCTGTATGTTTTTAAAACACACATGATATTATTTCTGAGTGTGGTAAAACACCATCAGTTCAAATAAATTCTCAAACTGAAACAACAGAGCTCCACACAAGCGCTGCACAGAGTAAACTGGCTTCAGTCATGTCTTTTTATTTGAAGCAAATTAAAGAGAAAGCTAGTGTTTCTTTCTTATCATGCTTATAGTTGAACTTATACAAAATACTAATTATTACCTTCATAAGATTAGATGTCACAACAGATTACAACATAAAGCTTTTGTGGCATCCTCACAGTCTCTTCATAAGCAGTAACCTTTCAAATATCGAAAGTTTAAACTCACACATATTTTAACATGTTTAAAATGAGTGAGTGAGTGAGTATTGCTTAACGCTGCTTTTTAGCAATATTCCAGCAATATTACGGCGGGGGACATCAGAAATGGGCTTCACACATAGTACCCATGTGGGGAATCTAACCCGGGTCTTCGTGACAAGCCAACGCTTTAACCACCCGCCCTGTTTCAGTGTTTAAAATGATGACTATCTCAGTTTTCATGTTCACCACAAGTATGTCAAGGTATAAACTTCATGGAGCAAGTAGGTCTAAGCAGGTAAACCATGACTTTTAGCTGGAGCAGTTACACTTTAACAATACCAAATAACAAACTACTGATTTAACCATAACATATTCACAGGAGACTGAACATTGAACTGAGCACATTGATGGTGTTGATGAGAAACCCTTCACAGGTACTGTTTGTTGTGACTGTTAATCAACAACGAGCTCGCACTTCAACCAGTGCTGCAAAAGCTGCGGCTAGAAAAAAATCTTCTGGTTTAGTGAGATAACATTATATATTAGTTGATTTACTCAGACTACAAAAATAGAAAATTAATTTCAGGGTTGTGGAAGTATTTTCACTTTAGAAGCTCGTGAAAAGTTTCATTTAACATATTTAAACAAATAAATGTAAAAAGTAATGTACTGAGTTTAGGTTCTTCACTGTTTTTAAAAATGATTATGAAATTTAAAGCATCTTGTTTTTGATATTTTTATGGATTAAACTTCTTTTTTAATTTCTCTCACAGCGTTTCGAGACCATTCCAGGTCCCTTCATCAGGTGAACACTATGCACCTGATGAAGGGACCTGAATGGTCTCAAAACGTTGTGAGAGAAATTAAAAAAGAAGTTTAATCCATAAAAATATCTTGGACATCAATGTACAACTTCTAAATGCCACTGAAAGACATCATCTTGTTTTTGTTCTGCAGCTATCATGATCTTACATTTTCAGAGTTATCAGATAAACATTAAAGGTCACATGTAACGTAACACATAACTTTGCAGATTCTGATATCTTTCGGTATGGACTTACAGTAACAAATTATCAAAAATGCAAATTCAACTTATAAAGTTGAAAAATAACGCGATGAAAATAAATCCCACGAAATCGGAGTTCAAACGATTCACTAAATTTACCCCAGCTGGGGTGAAAAGTGGTTTCAAAAGCTGTGCTGCGCTCATGGCGCATGCGCAGTGAATAGGCTTGCGCAGCTTGAAGCGAGGATCCTCAGAATATAAGGTCGTGAGCAGGAGTAGTCTAATCTTGGTTGTGTACACAAACAACAAAATTAATAGTACTGACTGACTGAGTTTGGTTTTACGCCGCTTTTAGCAATATTCCAGCATTATCACGGTGGGGGACATCAGAAATGGGCTTCACACGTTGTACCCATGTGGGGCTTCGAACCCAGGTCTTCGGCGTGATGAGCCAATGCTTTAACCACTAGGCTACCCCACCGCGCAAATTAATAGTAAATAATCTACTCGTTACATAAAAGAACCTTGTTAAGGACACGTTCTTCTTACAGAGTCACTTTCCCAGTTTGATACTTAAAAGCAACGTCATTATTTAGTATTGTCAGAATTTCAAACTGTCATATGGATATGCCTCTGTCACAGACAAAACTCAATGTCTGTTTTATTGACACCTATGTCTCTGCCTGCCTGTCTGCTAATGACAATATGCAATTTACAACTTTGATCACTGACTATACACCATAAACAAAAAACATTGATTTATGGCTCGTGCACCCGAGTTTGGTCTCTGTCACATTACGTAATTACACAGACAGGCAGGTGTGATACTTGAACACATGACATGAAATGATGTTTGTTGATTGCAAAATGTTATACACACAAAATGAGCATGTATTTACAAAACCCAACATCTCTATACACACACAAAGAGCCCAAGCATATCGGCAAAGGAACCAGCCAAAGAAAGGCTTCGTTACACTTTAAGTGCACTCCCACCCGCTCTGACTGGGTTTGGTATCCCGGGTGCTTCGTTTCGAGGGAAGTAAACCCAAGTACAAACTTTTGCACTTTTGATTTGCAATTGTACACTTATAATTTTGTTTATTTGGGTTTTTTCATTATCAGCAATGTATATTATATGTCATGAATAAGTGATAATTGTGTTTTAATTATGGTTGTTTTTTTTGGTTGCATGGGGCCTTTATATGATTTTAAGTGGACCCATTGTAAATTCTTGACATCCCAAAAGGCTCCAATTTGAGAAAAAATATTTTTTCAAAACCTATTAACTCCACCA
This sequence comes from Haliotis rubra, assembly GCF_003918875.1. Taxonomy (NCBI): domain Eukaryota; kingdom Metazoa; phylum Mollusca; class Gastropoda; order Lepetellida; family Haliotidae; genus Haliotis; species Haliotis rubra. The sequence goes on from NW_025767101.1 coordinate 468,388, forward strand.
GATTGAGTTTGTCGTTTGGTATCATTGTCAGGTCTTTGTATATGGGCTAGTACAAGCTTATCTTACTTGACTGAAACAAAATTTAGCAGACTCTAGCATGGGAGTAGTGGCTACAACTGTACGATCGCAGACTGGACAAAACATATCATATCTCCCATATCAAGTATACATACATGGTCAGCTGATTTGGCCACTCGTCTAAAATCTGTTGAAATAATACTTGCCAAGGTAGTTAAGTCAAAAGGTTTTGGCACAGACTGTGTATTATGGTCAGTCTTGGGTGATGAGTATGGCTTACCATGGTTACTTTTGGTTAGGCCTAAAACATTCCTGATACAGAGAACATGTGTGATTCGGCATGACAATTTCGCCAGTAAAAAGTAATGTTAATAAATTATGTATTTCAGAGTTGATTTTATTCATGCCAATATTTGTCAGATGAGCTGTGGACGTTATTAGATGACACTATCTTGACAGAACAGGAGGGGACAAAAACTCGGAGTGTGAGGTAGTATTTCACTAATCCACACCCAACAAACATATGTACGAGACTTCACGAAGAACAGTAACCAAGTTGTAACATAAATATGACATTTTGCTGCATTTTTGGCTGGTAACCACTCGGGTGATATTTCACATCGATGTCTCGGATTGTCTCATAACTGACAACAGACAGCTGTCATTTCGGCGGGGAAGGTCCGCACTTCCTGAGCGGGAAAAGCCGAACAAACACAACACCTAACCTTTTCATAAGAGAATTCTTCCCACAATATAACTGCATAAATCATTTACAGTTAATCTAGACATCAAAACCTTCCCCAAACAAGACAACATGGCTGGTTTAGGTGATGAACATTCGTGACTTACCATCGCCATCCGAAGAGGAGTTCGGCCTAACTAAAAAACTACTGTATGTCGTATCTTTACATAACGAAGAATATACACACTTAGGAGTGATCAGAACTGACTTACCACGATGTTTCTGCACATTGATCGTTGCAGTTTTGTTAAACTCGCTGTATCAGCGAGACTCCACACAAACGTATGGTCGGTGTTCCTGTTTCGCCAAAATGGCCGCTCGTGATTGTGACGTCACAAGTTTAGGAATGTCATACAACTATCTCACGTGGGAGAGCTGTCAGATTTTAACAAAACAACAGAAATCGTAGACGGTAGCTTCTGGCATGCAGTTTGTAGAGAGTTCATATCGTTCTTATGGTATATATAATTATTAGTTCTTTATTCATACACTGACTAATCTGTTGATGGGAAAACGTGACTAAGTATCCCTATTTATACAATGCCGTTCATCAGATGATTGCTCGTGGTGTCGTCATGATTGACATTTCACAGCCAACTGCAATACAACCAATCTTTGTTCTTTTGGTCTCGGAATTACGAATTATTACAGGTTTTCAGTTTTGAAATCCCAATCCTTTCTGAACATAAAACCAAACGAAAAATAAGGTAAAACGAAAAAAAGTGGCGTACTATTAATACCAAAAGGACAACCAAAAAAAAGCCATTTTTCACTTTTTTGTAATCCAGTTGAATCTAACTTGGGTGAAAGAATAAGTTGGGTTAACATCGCTTCGAACAGCAGTTAATTTATATCACGTTTAAACTTTATTTGTTTGCCGTTTTGATGAAACCAGCAACCTTGGGGACATCTAGTCAGACATGAGACTGGTTTTTGTGTGTTTACTTGTTGGTAGGGTGAACCTGTTAGTTCCGAAAAGATTTATTGGGCGTTTATGATGTGCGTAGATTGTGGTGAGGTGATTTATATAAGCCGCCGATGTGACGGTACCGAACCTACGTGACAAATATATATTAGTGCATATACCGCATAAGTAGATATAAAGTTTATATCTACTTACATTACCATAAACACCGGTTACTGGGGTGTTATAACGATGAAGAAAGATGCTTGCCGAAATAACGTCAGTAATCTTGAGTGCAGATCTACTGACATTCTTCAAAAGACAAGATAGTTTCTAAGAGGCTGGTCATTTATAATTGGGGAGGGGATTGGAGGTGCATGGACTGGTCTTGGGACTAAGTCATATTTTACTGCACGATCTCCCACTTCATGTAACATTTTCCATGCCCTCCTGTCAAATAATGAAAATTCATACCCAAATCCCTTTCATAAATGACCAGTCCCTAAACTGTTTTCAGATCAATTAAATCTATTTTTCGAAAAAATAAAACTGTGTTATTTTTCATTCCCAGCCTCTTTCGCTGTGCCATTTCTTTCTTTCGTCACATCAAATATATAGTATGCCAAGGATGAAGCATGTGCCTAAATCGACGAAATATATAATGTCATTTTCAGGTCAGCTTTGACCTTCTCAAGCAACCAGACAAATATTCCAGCATGAAATAGAGGATATTTGGTAACACCATTTTTCATTAAGTGACACGACAAAAGCGATATTTTCATGAGTGGCGAAGTTATTCGGAAAGAAAGCAAAATGTTCTTGCTTCGTATTTTCCAATCGGTCTTCATAATCTTACACTGAAAATCACTTTCAAAGTTGATTCACAAAGACATAAAAAGACAGTATTATGCTACAGTAGATCCAGATATAGCATAATACATACACGTATTGTCACCACCCTCCACCCTTAATGTATCAATATACAGCATATAATACGTACACGTACAGTGTTAAGTGGCTGTATGTTTGTCACAGTTTATTTCTGATGATCTGTAGTGGCAGCTAATATTGAAGCGCTCGTAAATTAGTGTGACCTCCCTTAGTTGTTCACTCGTGCCTAAATATCGGTATATCCCTCGCTCGGGCAATACCAACATGTAGGCACTCGTGTCGTAAACATAGTATGATATGGACACGGATATAATATTCTGTTTATTACCGAAGTCGTCAAATTGAAAATATACCCAAATCTGCTTTCAAACACAGGCTGACAACCCGCCGTCGCCGCATGTAGAACGCAACGTCACAGAAGAAACGTGACGTCATAGCATTGTTCATGACGTCACGTCACCATGACAAAGTGATATTTTGCCCTAGGGCATCGTATGAAAATATGAACCCCAATATTTTCGCCCTCGAAGGTAATAAAATAGTAATACTCAAGGTTTGAATCGGTCTTACGCAACTCATGACGTCATTGGATGATCAGTCTCGCCGATGCGGTTGATGCATGTCGTCGTATCCAAAATACGTACGAAGATCGATGGTCACGATGAAAATCACTGGATTGTTCGGTCTTGCCTCACTTATTTACACACCGCTATCATATAAAAAGGAATATTGCCGAGTGCAACCTTAGGCAACAAACAAAGACTCTCCAACAAGCTTCTACAAAATAAAGGAGAGTGCTCTACATAGGATATAGAAAAATGAACAAGTAATCAACGTATAACGCTGACTGTGGAATAGGGGCGGTAGGGTAGCCTAGTGGTTACAGCGTTAACTCGTCTCGCCGAAGATCAATGAGTGAAGCCCATTTCTGGTGTCCCCAGTCGTGATATTGCTGGAATACTGATAAAAGCGGCGTAAAACTGAACTCACTCACTCACTCAGTCCCTGTGGAATATGTGGGGTCTCCCCGTTGTTGCCGATCGAGCCCAAGGATTAACCGTCTAAATTAGCATTTTGTGATACAGACTATGGCTCACCTGGGCCAATATTTATCAAAACATTAACCCTAGTCAGCCAAATCCCTGTTTTGACAGAATCTGGCTCATTGAGAGGACACCGATTAACCGGACTCTCTTGGGCGGCGTTATGGAGTCAAAGTAAGTAGTGATTTTCAGTAAGATCAAAATTGATTTAATACATACGTTTTTCATCTGAATGATTCCTTGTCATTCCTTGACGTGTATACGCCATTGACTTTATCTCTCCGGGTACACGTGATAGTGTTTAGTCTTCCTATTCTAACTGCTGATCGTTTGATGTCATTGATATGTACATGACGCGAGTTTCATTCATATCTCACGTGACACGTGACCCAGTTACGTCTGTCATACTTGGAGACATTTCATTCAGCTAAACATGCTTGGCCCACAGGTCGGGTGCTTCGTGAGTCTCCAAGCTATAATTAGACACGTAGGTAACTAAAATGACTATATATAGTCTTATATTGACTGTCACATGACGTGAAAGGTCAGCTGAGATTGCGGGAGGTCCGGGTTGTGTTTGTCGAGACCTAAAAGCGGCAAAGGGTACTTCAGATTCGTGTTTCAGGAAGACCACGCCCCTCCTGCTTACCAGACTCTGATTAACAGTGGGGGAAGGAGATAAACAAACACTAGGCATCAGTTTCGAAATACATGATATTAAATAAACTAAATTCGTGAGTGTTGGAAGAGATGTGGATAATGTGTAGTCCCTGTACTGAAACAAGAGCGGTGGGGTAGCCTAGTGGTTAAAGCGTTCGCTCGTCACGCCGAAGACACTGGTTCCGTTCCCCACATGGGTACAATGTGTGAAGCCCATTTCTGGAGTCACCCGCCGTGATGTTGCTGGAATATTGCTAAAAGCGGCGTAAACCATACTCACTCACTCACTCACGCACAGTACTCACTGTACTGAAACAACTAGCATAGTTGTACATATCGAACCTAACTGTGGTATCAGTGTCAGCAGTAGCAGAAGACTAACATTATACATGTACTTCCTTCTGACCATTCTGATAGCAATATATGGAAACTATGGTCACTCCTGCAGACAAAATAAAATGTATGGGCGTGCCCGTTTGTCTCGCGACATGTGATATCGAATACATACATGGATACATTACTGTTTGTATACAATGTATCAGTGATATGGGTCGTTTACTGAAAGATTATGGAACAAACTGCTCGTAAACAACCGCTGACGGCGAAAGGCGCAATTACAAAAGCTGCTAGGGAAAACCCACTGTTATCAGTGCCGTTGTTTGGAGAGTTCTGATTGGCTGATCAGCTAGGGACATGTAAAAACACCCACATCAATTGTGAAAGATTCAGTAGAGAAAGATTTAGAAATACATACACTTACAACTAAATTTCGGGAGTGTTTGAAGAATTATAGAGATGCTGTACTGAATGAAAACCAGTATAATTTGACATAGCGATCTTGATAACCTGAGTTGGCAAGATAATGACAATAACCTCATTATATAAATAATATATAACTAACATATCGATACTATGACGATATCATTTCATACTGTTAATACATAGAAATATATGACCACAGTGTAATACACAATGCCATTTTAGAAAGTGGTCAAATGTAACATTTGTTATATTTGGGATTACACTTTCTTAGTAAAGTACAGATTCTAGTACTTTTTGGGTTGAGTCCCATCCGGGATTCGAACCTGAACCCTCAGAGTCTGGCACCTAAACGCAAGCACACAAAGTCAGACGCCTAGACCGCTCAGCCACCGCGGCTTCCACAAAAATTGAAGTCGGACAACTGGTAGTCTAGACTGCCCAAAAGTACTAGAGTGAGTGAGTGAGTTTAGTTTTACGCCGCACTCAGCAATATTCCAGCTATATGGTGGCGGTCTGTAAATAATCGAATCTGGACCAGACAATCCAGTGATCAACAGCATGAGCATCGATCTGCGCAACTGGGAACCGATGACCCTGTCAACCAAGTCAGCGAGCCTGACCACCCGATCCCGTTAGTCGCCTATTACGACAAGCATAGTCGCCTTTTATGACAAGAATGGGTTGCTGAAGACCTATTCTACCCCGGATCTTCACGGGTCAAAAAAGTACTAGAATCTGTACTTTACTAAAAAAGTGTAATCCCAAATATAACATATGTTACCACAGTGTAAGGTGTAAATGAATATTTTGGACCCACGTGGATTCGTAGGTATAAATGAGGTGAGGTGAAATTGGGTTTAACGTCGCGCTGGAGAATAATTCGCTCATATGACGACGTGCATGCGTGTGTATGTGTATGTGCGGCTGCTTGTACTAGCCCAGACTTAAGCTGGTTTTATAGCGCTAGCCCACTGAGATACCATGCCGCAGTGAAGCATGGATACCCCACTCAGACACATTATACTGACTCCGAGCCGACCAGTCCTTGTTGTACCCATTAATGCCGAGCGCCAGGCAGGGACCAACAAGTACCATATTTTAACGTCTTTTGGTATGACGAGGTCGGGGATCGAACCCGCGACCTTCCGCTCTCGGGTATAAATGAAGCATTAATTCACACAAACCATTTATCAAATAAGCAACAAAACCACATAAAACCAAAACATCGCAGAAAACACCGGTTATAATGTTGATATCGTAAGGTATAGTTACGAGTTCTTGTGTTAAAGTTCACTACGTCTGATAATGATGTTCACGGCTACTATGATTTGCAGACGTCCAATACACGCACCTTCTGTTATACATACACGTACTTACGTCCGCTCGTCATGCTGAAGACCCGGGTTCGATTCCCCACATGGGTACAATGTGTGAAGCTCATTTCTGGTGTCCCCCGCCGTGATATTGCTGGAATATTGCTAAAAGCGGCATAAAACCATACTCACTCACTCCTAGGTACTTACAGTGTAATAATCACAGACGCGGTCATCTTGTTGACACGTCACATTGCTCAGCGGTACTGTCTGAATGGTATCATTGGACCAGCCCAGCCCCGCCCCTTACTGTCTATACCATGTATGTAAGTTAGTTCGCAGTAACACCCCTCCATTATCCGAAGTCCTCTGGTACAAGTCAGCGGGTACAACACTGAAGGTGATCTTTAATGCGTCGTATGAATATTCATAGTCAATGTTCTTTTCTTTTGTTTGCTTGTAATTAGTTAGTGAACATTCAATGTGACGCTCATACTCGCTGTTGTCCTAAACCTAAAATACATTACATTCTCTTTGTTGATTTTTATTGCATCTACTTGAAATGTTTTACCACATCCGAATATCGTAATAACTGCAACTTTGCATTTTGAAACCTATAATTGTACATATTTTGTTGTTTAACACCGCACTCAGCAAATATTCCAGCTATAAGCGGTTGTCTGTAACTAATTGAAGTCTGGACCAGACAATCCAGTGATCAACAACACGAGCAATTGGGATGCGATGGCATGTGTTACTCAGGTCAAGCGAGTCTGACCCCCGGTTCCCGTTAGTCGCCTCTTACGAGAAGAATGGTCTGCTGAAGACCAATTCTAACCGGGATCTACATGGGTACATAATTGTATATATAATTTATGTTAATGTGCCTGTCGACAATGACAGAAAGAGAAGTATCCATCAAAATTACCTTCCACGGTGACCCGGCCATCAGTTTCCCCGTTTCAATCAGTAGAGGGGAATTATTGTTATTTGATAATCACTCATTTTTTAACTGACCAATCAGATTCCAGTTTCATAGTATAGTATTGATTTATAGGTCTCAATATTGTTACTATTGAATTTTGAAATATCGTTGTTTACCGATTGCTATTTTATAGTAAGTGGACCTATCCTTTTTAAAGAAATAGTGCGGCGTAAAACTAAACTCACTCACTTACTCACTCACTAAAGAAATAAGTTATCCAGATTATAATTCCTATAATCGTGGTTTTATATTGTGCTTTTGTGGTTATTTGTTTTAATCTTGGGCGGTGGGGTAGCCTAGTGGTTAAAGCGTTGGCTCGTCACGCCGAAGACCCGGGTTCGATTCCCTACATGGGCACAATGTGTTAAGCCCATTTCTGGTGTCCCCCGCCGTGATATTGCTGGAATATTGCTAAAAACGGCGTAAAACCAAACTCAGTCAGTCAGTCAGTGTTTTAATCTTATTGAGGCTCCAGAAATAGACATGGTTTCAATTTCATGGAATCCTGAAGATTGTGAGTGGGAAGCGACTCTGGGGAGTTGAACACGAGGACAGCGCTCCGGTCTTCCGACATCTGTAGGCGGTCGCGCATCCAGTGCACGGAACCTATAAAATGGAGGGAATGTATATTAGACGTACCAGAATTACGTCCCTTGTTGTAGCGGCGACGGAAAAATGGATTGTTCGGTATGAAGAAAATAGGAGTTTCCACAAACAATGATCAAAACGTGCCCAGGCAAATAACACACAATTACACAAAGTATTAATCAGCATAACATGAAATACTCCTCATCATGCCCCAAATGACGAAGCAATTAAAGAAGGGCATGTCATCGAAATCAACTCTCGTGTCTGTCTCATGTATATCATTAAGTTAGAATATCTTTACAAGCATTGTATATATTGTATCCTGAAATATTTCCTCTCGATCTTTGGGTAAGTAAACCTGATCCTTGTTCGGAAGACCAAGCACAGCTTTTGGGATAAGTGAGTGAGTATGGTTTTATGCCGCCGATAGAAACACTCATAGTATCAAGGCAGCGGGTGCAGCAGAAACTGGAATCGAAGAAGGGTCTTCAGCGTGACACGATGATATCCGCCGCCCTATGTAGGAAAGTGAGTGAGTGAGTTTAGTTTTACGCCGTACTTAGCAATATATACAAACTATATGTCGGCGGTAAATATTGGAGCCTGGGACAGACAATTCAGTGATCAACATAACGAGCATCGATCTGGGAACCGATGACATGTGTCAACCAAGTCAGCGAGTCTGAACACCCGATCCCGTTAGTCGCCTCTTACGACAAGCATGGGTTGAAGATCAATTCTAACCCGGATCTTCGCGGGTCCCCTACAGAATAGATCCAGTGCCTTATTGGCTGCATGGGAGGGCAGTGTCAAGCTGTAATGCGGCTGTGGGTTTACACACAAAGTTCTGTTGTGACTTTGACTCCTGTCGTGTCACCACCTGTATGTTCAGGGTTGGGCCTGAACGGCCACCATAGTATAACTTTAACTTTCTCACAAAGGGTCGGATCCACTGTTATCAGATGACATGCCTTCCTAGTAGACCTCTGTGCTACTTGTGACACGTCCTGTTACTTATGTCATATAATATTTTTGCAAAACTCCATGGTCCTTAACAAATGTTGAACAGGATATCATTGACTTCTTTTGGACATTTTAGAAGTTAAGGTGATTTAGAATCACTTGCTTGACAACGACATTATAATTTATGTAGAAACGTCGCCTTTCACAGAATAATTTAAAGAAGTTGCACTTATATAAAATTATCATCATTCGTCAGTATACTAGTATCATTGGTTGTGGCATATTCAAGGTACTCACCCAGCGTGTACGGATTATACATGTCGCATAAACCTCAACTAGTACAGTATCCCCACTATATTGTTGGGTGGCAATACTGTAATTTCCTGACAGAAATATTTAGACGATGCAACAACACTCCGTGAATCATAGAAATACTGAAAAAAAGGTTGTGAGGGTAGTTTTTGATACCTTGAGGAAAATCACATTGTTTGATTGTATTAGAAAAGCAGACTCCTCAATCTGCTTGAAAATACCTGTAGTCAAGTCAAAAGTCAAAAGATGTATGAAAGGCCTCCGACCCATATTCATGAGAGTTACAGTGATAAAGGAATATTTTGGATATTTACATATATATTTAAGGGTATACAATTCGTTTTATAAGAAGATCTCTTTTAGCTAATGCATGCTTTATATACAAAGACAATTGAACAAGAATATTTTCATTATTAGTTTGTATTAGCGCCATCATCTGTCATCAAAGTGGAAGCGTTACAAATTTTAATTGCTGGTTCATTGATTTCTGAATTGTTTCTTGTTATTTTGCTTTTGTTTGTTTGATGTTGATTACTTCTCTATTAGGCGTGCGTGCGTGAGTCTGTGTGCACTTATTTTTTCCAGTGAATGAAATGAATGCGAAGCGCACATAAAATCTTCATTATGTCCCGCTCTTTATTCTCCGTTCGCCTCGTTAATATGTACGGTATTTATATGATCATATTTATAGATATACAGATGTGTCAGTATGGTATTAAGTTGTTACATCAGACTCAGCAGCTTTCAGAATCGATTACTTGAGCAAATTATTGAAAGTTCCTCCACTCCATAATTCACAACGGACAGATAATGTTTAACGCCAATAACCTGCATCGTAATAATTGTTCGATATTTTAACACGGGGATTCAAACGTTTCTCATAGAATGTCTTGATGCCTATGGCAGCATTGTAATGTTGACAGTGCCATATGACCATATGATGTAATTTCACTAGTCGCCAGCTCTCCTTGTCATAGTGAAGCCAATGTACATTTCAATGTGTTAGATTCGTTTTAAAACACATTTGGTGATATCTTAAGATGCACTTATGATATCATAAAACGTATTTCTACATCGCTAAACCGAACCTTTGATATCTTAAAGTGATAAGTGAAGATTGTTTTTCATCAGAAATCCGACTAAGTGATAATATTTCCTTTTATGGTATTTTATACTTTATTGTTTATTTTGCGATATCTTAAAACAGTGGTGAACAGGAATCTTTACGCCCAGTTCTCACTATAACAGCACCACTGGATGAGTGGATTAGAAGGATTGTGAGCTGATGTTTTGTTTGTTTGCTGTACAATTCCAGCTATATGGCAACGGTTGGTAAATAATCGAGTCTGGACAAGACAATCCAGTGATCCATCCGCGCAATTTGGATACGAACAATCCTGCAACCGAAACTTAGCAATGAAATGGCCGTTTCCTCCACCACATAGATTATCACAGCATAACAAACATCAGGATAAGCAGGGATGTATGTATTACCAAACATAACTCTATACATAATGGTAAATACTATGAAGAGTACATCTATATGGTACAATCAGTCCCTTGGGAAATGGAGGTAGATCATCTATCATAGCCATGTTCCTGTATTTGATCACGTGAATAGTCTGGAAGTTGTACTTGTTAATAGCTTACATCTGGCTGTCAATAGCTGTCAATCACATAAACATACGTAACATTGCATTGAATTCGAGGTTTTAAAGGAACACTAACCTCACCTCGTCATTTTCTGAATGAACACATGTGGGTTGACAAAACAGACGCGGACTAACATTGATATGGTATGTCCACCGGTAGCCCGAAAAAAATGATGATTTCACGCACTTCAAGGTGTTTGTGACGTAAGTAAAATGCAATATTGTCATGTTTGATGGTGTCATAGTACGTGATGATGTCACAGTTTATCATAGGGTTGAGTTTGAGGTATTTGAGTTATTGCCGATGTTAATAGACATACCCAGAAGCAAATACTCAACTGCTGAGCTGCAGCAACTCTCAGTAAAGTTTCTCTTCAAAATCTGTACACCATGATAAAATGACACTGAATATAAGGAAATCATTTTTAATCATCATTTCCATTTAATTTTCTATATGTACTTTCTTGTGGAATCCTAATTTACATACAAACTTCCACAATACTGGACTTCATGAACTGCCAGCGTTTATGTACAGGTATGTCACAGCACCAGAACACAAAGAAGATCCAAGATACAGTCTGCACCTGTACACTAGCTGACCCATCTTCCAGAAATAGGAAACATGTGATGCCAAATTTTGGAACAGAGAATCCACAGTTATTCGAACAATTAACTAGCATTGAAATAGAATGTTACACAAAATACAAATGTAGATCTATTGTTTTTTCATCAGAGATGTTTAACTGCTAACTACTAGTGTAAATAAGGTGCAAAGAATATATCCTATGTTCAAAGCCTTCTGTCAATACAATTATTGCTTCTTAATTAAACAATGATAATCTTTGTTTTATTAGATCTGAGACCATATCCTAGAGGACATAACACTGATTTTGATCTATTTCCTTTTCTGAGATACTTACTGGTGTCATAAAAATTATAGTAAAGTTGATTCAAAATTTGGTAAAAGTCATAACAAAGGTTTAGGAAAACAGACATGAAAATGTCCTGAAGCGTTCACCTCCTACAAAACCAGTGTGCAATTTAATAAGAAGCTCATTTTGCAAATAACCATCAACAAACCTTGAACAATTTGTCCAAATCCACCATCTTAATAAACACTAGCTTTGGCTCAGTCTTCAAATAGTAGTAACCTCCTAAAAAACTTATGGTTTATCAGAAGAACTATATCAAATATGGATTAAATATATGTTTCAATCTTTATTCCGTTACATGAAAAGTCACCTGAGATTTTTGTAAGTTATTCTGTTCCAGAACTAGATAATGCCTGACCAGGGTTTGACCAAAAACGTAGCCTTTGCTTTTTCAAATTTTCTGGATGTTGAAATAACTTTAATGAGTTATGATACTAGCAATCACTTTCAGAATTATCTTATTAGTAAATGTAGTATTTAAAAAAAGACATCTAAAAGCAGGAGCCAAGAAACTAAGTTAATACCAAGTGATTGTCCTGCCTTGATATGTATGGTGTTTGTTTGCCTAGTTCTGCCTTAAAATCTAAAAAATCTGATATGTCAATCAATTAAATAATTATTTATTATTGATTTGATTATTAATTTTATTACCCTTCCACGTTTACTAAAAAAAGCAAGATTCTGAAAACATACCTTGATATCATTTCCAGTGAATTAATCAAAATTACAGTTGTAATATTACTCCTAAAATTTACCATTATATGTGAATAATTTATGTGGTAACAAAACTTCAAATAATGTTCTCATAATTAAGATATACACTTTATTTCACTCCGTCCAATACTCCAGAAAGTCACTATTCTTCTCACATAGTTTTCGTATTCGATCAACCTGGAGGAAGGTAATTCAGTTCAAAGTCCCATGCAATTCTTTATAAAAAATCTGAAATATTTAAAGCATGGTTTTATAGGCACTCATATGAACTAATTTTGATACTTGGATATTGCATGATAGGCAACTGCTGACACTGACAATACTTCCGTTTGAATAAAAAATATTACTCCTCGAATATTTTGCTCTGTTAACAAGATACTGTAGGCCTTCAGATTGTGCTTATGAAACTTAAAACATCCTAAAATGTGTGACAAATTGAAGAATATCTAAGAGCGAAGGGGACAATATCCGCCACATTGTTCTTTCATGTAACATGTTTTGCTATTTCGGTTGACCCTAACCGAAATGAAGATTTGTTTACATTGTGTCACGGCTTTCTCGCCTGTCTCTTATGCGCTTTGAGGCGTACCAACTCAATGCCAAGTAGTGACTAAAAACGTTAAGCAAAAACAATTTTGTAGTTACAAGAATTGTCCGTGTTTATAACACTTGCAAAGTCTTAAACTGCTATTTGTTGTCATCAATTGGTAATAATTTTGCACATGTGCAAAAGTGTGCAAATTCGTGCAAATTCTCATCAGCAGGCAGACGTAGGTTTCCTGAACGATGGTGCAGACATTTAACTGATCGTCAGGCCTATCGCGTTTCTTGATCCGCCTCCATTTTTGTTGTCTTGGCCGTAATGGTTTTGTTAAGGTACACATCAAATCGCAGCAATATGTAATAAATATAGCGAGTGTAAATGGCATAATTTGAAGCACATCGCTTCGGATGCATCGTTTGACCCCGGAAATAAGTCTGACAAATCCACACAGCGCGCCTGACCTGCTGATTGGCCAAAATTGACGCATGCGCCAGTTTTGATTGACAGACTGGATCGGTCTATTGGTCCAGTTCTTGATTCCTTCTTTGTTGAGAACAATACGTGAGATGTCATCCACTGTTTATGACGTCACCTATTCAAAGTATTACGTCATACGAACAAAATGTTAACTTCAGTGATGCCCGTCGTGATGGAGATCTTTGAAACCAGCGAATACCGATATGTTAATAACAAATCCTGGAAACATTAATCCCAGCGAACTGGGATTCGAACCGACAGTGAAAGGTGACTGCTTGATCACGGGACGCAACTCTGCATAGCGAATTGCGGTGCCTTAGGTGACTGGTAACTTTCCCTTGGAATGACGTCTGAGAAAACAGAGACACACCGACTGCGAAATATATTTTCTCAACACAGGGGCGACACTGGCACAAAATGTTAGTTTTGTTAGAAGGTATACCGTACATCCATTACACTATGCCATGACGCGATAGGTTTCATCGCTATCTAAAGCTATTCTTGTTTCCTATGGCCAATCCGTCACTAACAGGAAGTGACGTCACAGCTGAGTGAAGTTATTCACTTCCTCCTTCTTTTCGGGCGTGGCATATTCTCGTGGCACAACGATGAAAGACCCATCTTGAACTGGTAACAATTAAAACAACAACATTCAACGAAAAAGATTACAGTGAAAGTTGCATGTTTAAAAATGAGCAACGTTTATTGATAAAATTACTCATGATAATTAATTTCTCATTGCTAAAAGTATTTCTAACAATTATGTATAAATAATAATAACGATGATGAAGATGATGACGACGATGATGATGATGATTTTGACTTACGCAGTGTTTTGACAGCTTCGTCCATCGTAGGTACACCTCTGTAGGGGTTGATGGTCCACTTGTAGAGGACAGGTGCCACAGCCCCTGCAAGTATGGGCCCTGCCCAGTACACCTGCAAATAGATTACATTTGGGTCGGTTAAATTTATCAAATCTACTAAACCATAAGACAGTGTTCGTATAGCATCACAACACGTCTCAAAGAAATGTGAACTTAGCATCGAAATTGTCTGATTGAAACAATGACACAATGGACAGCAAACACCTACTATATACTAACATACTGATGGGAACGAATAGGGGAACACATGAAAGCACAAGTTCTCCGTTATTCTTTTCCAGAATTTCACCCACAGAACAATACAATGCTTGTGAAGAAACCTGGAAAAGAATATAGGAACACTTGTACTTTCAGGTGTTTCCTTATTCGATTCCATGAGTATATAGAACAAGAAACTTGTTCTATACATGAAACTTGTTCTATACATGAAACTTGATCTATGCTTAAAACTTGGTCTATACATGAAGCTTGTTCTGTGCATAAAACTCGTTCTATACATGAAACATATTCTATGCAAGGAACTCGTTCTAGACATGAAACTTGTTCTTTACATGAAACCTGCTCTATGCATTAAACTTGTTCTATACATGAAACTTGTTCTATGCTTGAAACTTGTTCTGTATAAGAAACGTGTTCTATACGATTTATTTTACATTCTCCTAATTAGATATAATACTGAACATCATTTAAAACGCACCACTATAAAAGTTCAGATTATTAGTAGCACGTGTAAGGAATTGATAATTTTTTTAGTGGATAATAACAGATGGACGACTGACAAAAACAACAACACTGAAAAGACGCTCATTCATTGAAATGTTCCACAGTCAGAAAGGATCAAACACACGTGGGGTCAAATCGAAAAGTCAATATCGCGTGTGACCGCCATTTGCATTGACACATGCAGTTCAACGTCTCCTCATTGAGTCAATAAGCGTCCGAATAGAGTTCTTCTACAGTAGTGAAGCCTCAAGTTCCCGGATGTTTCACATCTGTTGTCGCCGCGAAAGACTTTGACCAATTTCGTCCCACAAGTGCTCCACGGGGGATACATCTGGCGACTGTGCTGGCCAGTGATAACCTGGATGTGTTGCTGGGCCAGATACTGCATGGAAAATCTTGTTGTGTGTGCCCGTGCGTTGTCCTGTTGAAAAGTATGGACATCTTGGTGGTGATTGATCTGATTCTGAAGAATCTGCTCACGGTAATAAAGGGCAATAACTCTCCCTTGACAGACATGAAGGCAGTCCTGTGATTGTAATTTATTCCACCCCAGACCATGACACTCCCACAACCCAAAGGTCTGTCTGAACCACACAGTCATCAGCATAACGTTCACCACGTCTACGCCAAACACGTAATCGGCCGTCAGCATTACGTAGATGAAGAAGTGACATGTCAGTGACTACCACACCATGCCATTGTTGTAACCTTTACTGAAAATGCCTGCTTGTCCATTGTATACGCTCATGACGGTCAGTCAGAATAGGTCCAACCCGTAAGGACGTCGAGCATGGAGCCCTGTAGCGTGTAGACGGCGTCGCATGGAGTCAGCGCTGATGACCTCCACGTCAACCTTGAACTAGTGCAGCAGTCCTGGCAGTCGGCAGTGTTCAATCACTGATGTGGACAAGGTCAATATGGCGATCCTGATTGAGCGTCGTAACACGTTGTTGCTAAGGTCATTGAAGGTCACGGGTGCTGCCTGTCTACTGATGTCGTCTATGAAGCCTAACGATGGTGGAGTGGCCAAGTCCAAGTTGTCGAGCAATATCCCTGCTGCTGGTGCCAACCTGAATAATGCCTAGTGCACGTTCCCTTTCGTGAGGTGTTAACCTCGGCATCTCTGTCCTCGTTTCACAATAGTTAGTGAAGCAATGAGAATCGGTTCTCATACACCTGTTTTTAATGTCACAGTCAGTATGATTTCAGAATGAAATTCGCGTTTTTTTCATGGCGTGGCTTCATGTTGATGCATTTTGGAATTAAGAGTCATACTGTGGACAGGAATTTGTTTCTAAAGCATTTTTTCAACTGGACATGCCCTTCGACTTCATGTTAGTTATATTCATTGATCATTGTCATGCTGAAATCCATCTTGATGAAAATATGGACAATTTTAGACTGGTGCGTTTTCAGTGATGTTCAGTATATATAAGGTGCTGTAGTATGGAATGTGCTGTGGGCTGTGATATGGTCTGGGTTGGATACGTGATACAGCATGTGTTGAAGTGTGTGTTGTACATATTGTGTGGATTGTGCTGTGGATTGCCCTGTAGTATGTGCTGTAGTGTGTGCGGTAGTGTGTATTGTATTGTCTGTTATAGTAGTATTTATATCTTAGTAGTTCTATTTTCTTGCAGAATGTGTTGAGGTGTGTGTTTGTTGTAGTCTGTGTTAACTATGTGATTCACATCTGTTGTACTCTGTGTTGTGATCTGTGTTGTACTCTGTGTTGTACTCTGTCTTGTATGTACTGATGTTGTGGCGACTATACCCAGTGATCCTTCCAGAAGTTGGCGGCGACTGCTGGCCCCAGAGACCAGGCGGGGTTCATGCTGGCTCCCGTGTAGGAGATCTGGGGGCAGATTATACCGTACAGTTAGAGGCACCATACCAGCATCCTGTACTATTCATACACATAATGTCATCTACAGTATCATACACTTAACGACATGTCACCTACAGTATCATACACTTAATGTCAGCTACAGTATCATACACTTAACGACATGTCACCTACAGTATCATACACCAACGACATGTCACCTACAGTATCATACACTTAATGTCAGCTACAGTATCTTACACCTTACGACATGACAACTACAGTATCATACACTTAACGACATGTCAGCTACAGTATCATACACTTAACGACATGTCACCTACAGTATCATACACCAACGACATGACAGCTACATTATCATACACTTAATGTCAGCTACAGTATCTTACACCTTACGACATGACAACTACAGTATCATACACTTAACGACATGTCAGCTACAGTATCATACACTTAACGACATGTCAGCTACAGCATCATACACTTAACGACATGTCAGCTACAATATCATACACTTAACGACATGTCACATACAGTATCTTACACTTAACGACATGTCAGCTACAGTATCATACACTTAACGACATGTCACCTACAGTATCATTCACTCAATATGTCACCTACAGTATCATACACTTAACGACATGTCACCTACAGTATCATACACTCAATATGTCACCTACAGTATCATACACTTAACGACATGTCACCTACAGTATCATGTACTTAACGACATGTCACCTACAGTATCATACACATAACGACATGTCACCTACAGTATCATACACTTAACGACATGTCAGCTACAGTTGAACGTTGTTCATTACTTCAATCACTGGTTTTTGGTAGTTCCCTAACGTTGCACTATAATATGCAGTATTCCAGCTATGTGACGGCGGTCTGCCCGTGTCTGGACCAGACAATGCTGTGCCTGTCTAGACATTACCTGCTGTGATTTACGATAATGTAAGTTGATTAGCGTTTACCATATGTGCGTGTATCAAGTCTCAGTCCACTCAACTTACTTAGCCTACTTATGTATCTCGTGAAGGGAACCCAGTCTTCGAGGCAGGATTAGTACAGTGATACTATATCTTATATCGTACTTCATGAAATACCACAGCACGTGTCTGTTACAGTGTTTTACCCGCGTCAGGTTTGCCAGTCAAAGCAAATGCTAAGTGATGTCTATAAGTTTTAGAATTCTAGAAGCAAAACGGCACAGAGGTTAAGGAATAATTCTGTGACTTCTAGCTCTAAGTGCAGTCATCTTTCATGACGTCATGCTTGCGTCTCCCCTTCTCCGAACAAGACAGGGCGATTATTCCTTGGTGTAAGATATAACTTACGGAAAAAAACATCACTGATACTAGATCACAGGACAAGTCAATATCAGATTACATCTAACAAACAAAGAAGCGGAATTAATCGCGTTTTAGTCAAGAACAATGGTCGTGTCTGATTTTGTCATTTTGCCGGATTTCTAACATGTGTCTTTTGATCTTGGTTGGTTGGTTGTTGGTTAACGATGCACTCAGCAGTATTCCGGTTATATGGCGGCGGTTTGTAAAACATCGAGTCTGGACGAGACAATCCAGTGATCAACAGCATGAGCATCGATCTACGCAACTGGAGTACGATGACATGTGTCAACCAAGTCAGCGAGTCTGACCACCCGATCCCGTTAGTCGCCTCTTACGACAATCATGGGTCAAAGTAGATTTATGTATATCTTCGGTTGATCTAAAGATTGAGGTTACTCTCATTGAAATATGTCTATACAGACAAAACTTTGCTCAGAGCATATCTGTCAGTGGTATAACTGTAGTAATGGAAATACCTTACCAGAATTTTAACGGCCACTGTTTATCTTAAATTATTATATAATCCATCAGTCTGTTCTAAATATCTATTATGTCACACAATGATGCATATATCATATTTGGGATTATACGTCGAAGATACGTTTAGAAGGTTGAGCCCCATCCAAGATGCGTATACAAAGTGTACCTTTAAAGAACACTGAACTCGAGAGGGGTTGTGGGTTAAGGTGTTCAATATCAAAGGTCCGAATTTTATTCCCTTTAAAGGCAAATGTGTGAAATCTTTTTTCTGCTCCCCTCCCCTCCCCCCCAAAAAATCTGTGTAAAATGGCGAGGAGTGAAAGCAAACATTCACGCATATTTCTATATATTTCATATTGATCCCGTGAAATAAATATAAAAATGTTTACAACAAATCGCACAAATGAAATGTATGTGGTGGAGTTGTGGTCTGTACATAGAGATTATGTTTTATCACCCAGCTGTTTTACTTTAACATGTTTAAATAATGTCATTTGTATATTTCAGGAAAAACAGTAACTAATACCTATATACTGGATTAATTTCAGATGTATCAGTCATCTTTATTGATTAATAAATAATCAAATCTCTCATTTCAGGCGGCATAAGATATTTAAGCAGTTGTAAATAAAGTAATATTATTAAAGCTATTTTCTTCTGCCTTACCCCCGAGAAGTGCAGCATGCCGACAGTGAGGCCTATTGCCAGGGAGTGACTCCCCATGTTAGGTTTATTAGGGTCAATAGTGGCGTGGATGGTCATGATGAGGGTGAAGGCCAGGAGAAACTCCACCACTGCCCCCTGGAACGGAGTGATCCCGAAGCCTGTGTTGACATACGCAGCGCCCAGGTAGCCTTGGAATTGCTCAGGTGTGACTCTGGAGTGGGAAAGTGAGTTTAGTTTTACGCCGCAAAAGTCCAGCTATATGGCGGCGGTCTGAAAATAATCAGGCTGGACCACACAATCAAGTGATCAAAAGCATGCGCATCGATCTACGCAATTGGGATGTGTGTCAGCCAAGACCACTCGATCCCGTTAGTCGGCTCTTACGACAAGCATGGGTTGCTGAAGATCAATTCTAACCCGGACCTCCACGGATGTGTGACTCTGGAAATAAGGTACTATCTATTTTATGTACACACAATGAAGGAGACTCTGGGTATGTCCTCCAGACACTGTATTGTAATAACGTGTAATAGAAAGTCCCAGAAAGAAGAACTCGTTTTGGAGGGCACAAAATGAAGGTAATTTCCTTATTTTCTCCAAGTGGGAACTACGAATTGGAAAATAACTGTAACTCGCCAATAGTCTATTAAATGCTGGTACACGGCAATGAATACCCTGTACCTAACAATACCTGATGTTTGTTGTTTCTATACCCATCACTGGAAAAGTTGCGTCAGAAAAAATAAATGTTGTTACAGGGGTTCAATTTTTTTTTATAAAAAGCCACTTGCCACAGGGCAAGTGACTTTAAGAAAGTAACTTGTCCTGACTAATTTTCCACTTGCCCTGATTTTATGACATAATTATGATGATGTAATTACGAAAGAAGAAATCAACATGGTATTTATTTGATGTTAATGTTTACTGGACTATTTATTGAAAAGTGATAAATAGCAAAGAAAGATAACTCTTTATTATCATTGCGAAATTTAATAGCTACATTTTGAGCAGATATGAAATTAAATCAAAGTTTATTTGCAGTTTGAAAACATAAGTGGAAATTATCTAGTAGCCCACTGACAAGTAAGATACCATTATTTGATGGCCCGAAATGAAAACTGACTTGTCCCGGGCGTCGGGCGATGGGATTTGTGAACCCCTGATTGTTACGTGTACATGTTGACACCATTGACGGATTGGGATCACAACGGTAACAAGGAACAGCGCAAACACGTCGTTGTTGATTGAAAAAATATTATTAATTTCCAATTCATCGTTCTCATTAGGAGACAAACACACTATTGTATTATAGTACGACTACACAAATGTGTTCGGATAAAGCGCGTTCACACGATACGACTTGTAACAACTTGGCACAACACACTTGTCGTAACGATTTTGAATCACATACAACTAGTTACATCTGAGTTGTAATTCATAGCCCTATTGTGTTACATAATTCCTACTACAAGTCGCAGGCTCTCGGCCAATCAAAGACCCGCGGCCACCCTAGAGTGGCGTCCCTTTGTGCTGCCATCTAACTAGGTCCTTGGAATTGCTCAGGTGTGACTGGAATTACATAGGTATCAAGACGAAACCCAGAGAAGAAATTATACATACGCCTTCAGAATGTATGCGCCGACGATGCTTCCGCCGCACTGAGCAACGATGTACAGCAGTCCCCGGATGAGGGAGATATTCTGGGCCACAACGAAGCTGACGGTGATGGCGGGGTTGACGTGGCCTCCTGACACGTGACCAATCATCTGTATCAACGCCATGATGGCGAGGCCAAAGGTCATAGAAATCTGAAAGACGGTGGGCATAAAGGCAATTTAATCTTTAAGTATACTACAAACAAAAAGTTTGGGAACACCCTAAAATTTGATAGTCATATATAAACTTAAGCGTGGTGAGGTCATTTATACTCTAGGATCAATGCAACTTTTTGTGTGCTTAATGGGCACTTTAAACGACATGTTGGAACACGAAGTGAAGCAACTGATACAATATTCGTTGAGTTTGAGTGAAATGAAATATTGTCAAAAACAGCGACAACCAAGGGTGCTGAAACACACCAGCACCATGCTTGATTCGAACACCCAAACAAACCAACCTAGTGCATGTGGAAGACAGACTGCCCATGCAGCCTGTGGCAACGTTTCCTTTACAAGAAGCTACTGACAGTATTGAAGCCTCACGACGTCTTCACCATGTCACAGCCCAGACCGTTAAGCGCCCACGACAGAAGCAGGGCCATTGCTTGGTTACAGGACGGTGAATCCATAAGAGGTGTTGCTCGCTGTCGTCAGGTGTTTTCCTCTGTCATTCACAGACTGAGGGACAGGTTCCAGGTAGAGTACAGGACAGACTTCGCTCTGGAAGACCCAGAAAAACATCAAGATCAGATGACAGCTATGTTGTGCTCCAAACCCTTCGGAACCGATTCACAACTGCCAGTCCCCAGTTGCCACAAGCTGCATAGGAAATCTGTCTTCCACATGCACGAGGCTGTCGTGTTTGGGTTTTTCAATCAAACATGACGCTGGTGTGTTTCAGCACCCTTGTTTTTCGCTGTTTCTGACAATGTTTCATTTAACTCAACTCAAAGAATATTGAATCAGTTGCTTCACTGCATGTTCCAACATGTCGTTTAAAGTGCACATTAAGCACACAAAAAGTTGCATTGACCTTAGAGTATAAATGACCTCACCACGTTTAAGTTTATACATGACTATCAAAGTTTAGGGTGTTCCCATACTTTTTGTTTGTAGCATACTATCGATATCCTAGGACAAATGTTCAAGGACATTTAATGTATGGACAACAACGTCACTATAATGATGATCACATTGACAGTGTGAAACCGGTGTGAAATTAGATTTGTACCAAGGATCTATAGACTTTTGCGTTGAAAAGTGAAATGCTGGCCGAAAGTCTAACTAAGCCGTTGTTTGCACGTTCATACATGTCTTGGTCCACGTGCTGGTATAGGATAGTCAGGCCTTGACATGCAATTCTTATTGCATTCCATGTCTTTGACTGGAATTACATAGGTATCAAGACGAAACCCAGTGTCAAGACGAAACCCAGTATAGCTCCACTGATGACTCCGTAAGAAACACCACAGTACGACGTATCACTGAGCAACGCGAGAACACGTGTGTGTAATTAACATGAGTAGATTGTTGTGTCATGATATTTATCCCATTCGCTAATACTATTGATAGCGATATGAAAACCAACAGCTTCAAGATACTACAATCGATAATTGTGTAACCAAATTGCGCGTCCCAACTGAATTTATGTTTTTAAATTCAATCAGAATTGTGATAAAACCAGGCAGAGGAAACAAGTACATGAAAGCGACACACCCACTTACATGATCACTACGCCAATAAACAAGCATGTTTGCATGAGCTAGCATCATAACAGTGTTCAGTGTAAATAAGTTTGCTAGTGGAAGCGGCAATAAACTAAACTGACGTACAAAAGAAACTACCCACCTGTTTGGGGGGATTATTTTTTTTTAAATAACGTAAATATTTGGAAACGTGTTTTGATTGTAACTTACAAGTCACAGACACTGTGTACGTGCTGCCAAAATGAAACACCACTGAATCAATTTGGGCTTTTCTACCAACTTAATCTGTGCAACTTCACACCAAACTAAGTCTCTAATCAACCTTACAAATGGCCTTTAAATGTGTTTCTGTCTTGAGGACTGTGAATTGCTGGTTGTAGGATCTATTTACCAATGTTTTCATGTACAGTCAGCGATGCAGAGACGAAAGAACAGCTCATCGACAATACTATATATTCATAGCAAAATGACCGCAAACACAAGAACTCAACAACCCAACACGTTATGCGATGACATATAGAAATGAATGTCGCAGACAATGACCAATAGCAATTATAACACTATATGTTCATGTATTACATGTAGGGGTAACAAACACAGCGAATACATTGGGGAATGTTACACACATTAAACAAATACATCAATACATCAACAAAAGGAAATGCGTTTCGCAATATTTAACGACGCTAGTGACATTTAGCTGTTTGGATCCATGATGTAATTATCTTACTGCACTAACGGTAGTGAACGATATTGCAACATATATACATGGGACTGGCTTCCGGCTGTACAAACAGTACAATCATAGTAAAAACACCACCTTGTAAGAAAAAAAGTTGCATTTTGTTTTGAAAGGTGACGTTTCTTTTGCGGTTCAGTGTAGTTAAATGTTGTTATATGATTAGATTTTGTTAGTTAGCCCCTGTCTATCTCGTTATTTACCATGAAAAGGCAAAGTTATTAATATCGTGTTCCTTTATTCCTAAGACAACCCGACGCGAACTTTGTTCATTCCATTCCACTCTTCATGCAGGGCAGCACAAAAGTTTCCTTCCGTTATGTTGCAGAGACGTCGAGGAAGTCCAAAGCAAACCCTGATTAATCCGAAAATACAACGTTCGCCTTACGATTGGTCCAGCTCTGCCGCTCTTGTCATGAACGACGCCTAGTAGTAATGTGACGGTCCGTCCAATCGTTGGTTAGATAACATGTTGACCTCGGACAGGCAGGGTCCATCTATGTAGCCGATTAAAAATCGGTTTTGTGCGCCAGTTGTCGCCCTTGGTCGACCTGACCGACGTCTGTCATCAACGTTATTTGTCTCTCGATAACGTGATTTTCGTAAATCTTCTGTCTGTCTGTCTGTGATACGTTAGGAGCCCGTACCACAATGCCCAGTCATGTTCCAAATTGCCATATTTCAGCTGCACGTTCCGGACGTAACAGGCGCTGCATGATAACAAAACCCCGTTTAACTGAGCTTAAAGAAATATCAGCAAAAGTTTTAGTCTGTTCTTTCATCACTGAAATTTACAGCATTAAATGGTTCTGTCTCCCGACCACATCATGATAAATGCTTGCACGAAAGTGGCGAGTTTACTCGAAATTCATAATATGTTGTGAATGGAATCATCGTTTTCCAGGCGCGTAGCAAGCCAATTGTTTCGTGTAAGCCCGATAGGTTGCAAAGCTTCATATTTAGATAGTATTTGAGGTATTTTTGGCAAGTTTTAGAAACAAAATAATTTTTAAGCAAAACATCATGTGTAACCACGGGCTTTTTTTAATAATGCTAGCTACACCCCTGTTTTTAAATCTATATACAATCATACAATTTGGTTCCCTAATAATACCATCCCAAAATGCAACACCCCATTCTGTTTAATAGTATACATAGAAACTAGGGGTTACACTGTTACAGGGAATTATATTATGAAAATCTACTTCACAAATGAGTCCAGGGGGCTATAGTATTAGCCTATTGATACAAATGGGTGCAACTATTATATTTTAATACGAACAGTGTCACTCCTATACTTTAACATAGTGCACATGTTATATTTTAATACGGACAGTGTAGCTCCTACATTTTAACATAGTGCAACTATTATATTTTAATATGAACAGTGTAGCTCCTACACTTTAACATAGTGCAACTTTTATATTTTAATACGAACAGTGTAGCTCCTACACTTAAAACATAGTGCACATGTTATATTTTAATACGGACAGTGTAGCTCCTACACTTTAACATAGTGCAACTATTATATCTTAATACGAACAGTGTAGCTCCTACACTTAAACATAGTGCAACTATTATATTTTAATACGGACAGTGTAACTATTACACTTTAACATAGTGCGACTATTATATTTTAATACGGACAGTGTAGCTCCTACACTTTAACATAGTGCAACTATTATATTTTGATACGAACAATGTAACTTAAACACAGGTAGTGTAACGTTTACTTTAACATAGTATAACGCCCTACAGACGTTTTTTACCAGAGACTCCAACACTGTAACATAGAATAACACCACGCACTTTAACATAGTATAACACCACGCACTTTAACACAATCAGTGTAACAATTTAGCATAGTATACCACAGATCGTGTAACCCTTACACTTTTACATAGCGAGCGTAAGTCCTACACTTTACCATAGACAACAAAGCACTAGCCCTAGGATCTGTTTGCCTGTGATTCAGGTCTCTGAGTCAGTACAAACGTTTAGGTCCACGGTAAATGGCTCACTTTCTGATCATTTGTCGCAATAATCCAGCAAAATGCAGGAGATTAACTGTCGTCCTACACCAGTGAAATGCCTATCAATGCTCACTATACAGACACATTGAGACATCTGGCGTCAAGAGTTCGGGAGAAGCCGTTGAATATGCAAATGTGAGCAGGTATTATATCAACATCAATATACAGCAACTCCTGACATGTATGTTTGTATACACCATTCACTATACGGTGAGGGCACACTAGTCATACATACGTTGACAAAACCATTTCTTAACAGTATGACTGCTAGTTCCCAAGTCTACAGAGATGCATAGAAATGACATAGTTGAAAAATGAAAAATCGGGAGTACGATGAGAATGTGTTTCAAATAGTGAAACTCTTATACTTGAATATGGAAAGTGAAACTCCCACAATTTAAAATGTCATAGGTTGTATACTTTAACATAAACGGTGTAACTTCTACACCTTAATGCAGTGTAACGCATACGCTTTAACGTAGTGTACGTTTCTATTCATCAACACAGTGCAACTTATATTTTTACATATTGTAACGTTTAGAAATTGACAGAGTATTGCTTCTATACTTTAATACAGACGGCGTAACTCCTACACTTTAACATAGTGTAACTATTATATATATACTTTAACACAGGCAGTATAACTTATACTTTAACACAGACAGTGTAACTCCTACACCTTAACACAGTGTAACTATTATACATATACTTTAGCACAGACAGTGTAACTCCTACACTTTAACATAGTGTAACTATTATATATATATACTTTAACACAGGCAGTATAACTCCTAGACCTTAACACAGTGTAACTATTATATATACTTTAACACAGACTGTGTAACTCCTACATATCTACATACAGAGAGTATAAGTCCTAAACTTTAAGAGACAAGGAAACTTGTGCACTAGGATCTATCGGAAGTTCGATGAGAATGTGTGTGTTTCGTGTGTTGTGTGTTCAGATGAAGGAACTGACTGATCGACCCAAGCCGGGGAAAGCTGTAATAGTCCAGATGTATGCCGGTGTTAGAGTGCAAGTCCAGTGAGATACCATGCTGCAGTTCAACATGGATACGCCCTCCTATAGTGTATTGTGACTCCGAGTCATTATAACATGTCACAAAAGGTACCATCTTTAACTTCTTTTGGTGCGATGCGTCCGGGACCGAACCACACACCTTCCACAATTAGGGCAGACACTCCATCCACAAGACCCACGTGGGTAAACTGTATGATGCCCATTTCTGATTTCACCGCTGTGATATTGCTGGAATATTGCCCAAGTCACTCACTCAACTCGTTATCGACAAGAACATGGAGGCAGGCTATCATGTCAAATAGTGCTGTGAAATATGTAGCGTTGGACCTCGTAGTCTCCACGGTTAGAATAGGTCCGAAGCAACGTTCGTGCTTGAGGGGACTTAATGAGTCGTTGCTTATGATATTATTCACTGGTTTCTCTGATTCAGATTAGATTTGTTATTGTTACAATAAGTAAATGGCCCTTAGATTAAATCACGCAAATAAGCCAGAAACATGTTTTAAGCTGTTACAGCTGTTGTGTTGTTGTTGTTTACAACAACACAACATCTTTTGCACGGTTGGTAAGTCATGAGAGGAACAAGTTATATGCATGCACATGATATCTCGCTTTCAAATCTGTAGAATAAACATGTGCTTAGTGAAGGGCTAGCTAAGAGGTTAACCCTGAAGTGAACCAGGTTTGATTCTCCTGAGGGGAATATTTGCTAAATCGAAATGAAACAGAATTCACTTTTTGTTGTTTGCCGATATACACTACAAGCCAAAAGAAACGTTACCCTCCTACCTTTATAAATAACTGAGAAACTATGAAAGATATGTTCGAAGGTATTAGTTTACAAGAAAGCTGAACAACACAGCTTTATGCAAATTACGAAATAGATGTCTCAAATGCATTCATATTTAGGTGAAATGCATCTTTTTCAGAAGAGTTACATTGTCCTATTTTCGTCCATGCCGAAATAAATCAATAACAGTGATTTAGACGTTCAAAAGAAAGGTTGAAATAAATTCTGCTTGGAGACGAAGATAAACAATTTAAAGTCACCATTCTTCAAATATTAAAACAAGAAACAACTGTTGTAGAGTGTGTAAAATCGTAAAAACATCATTCCTATGATTTCAGTCTTATAAAACATTTTCTGCTGATTTGCATTAGTGAAAACAAGTAAAACGTGTCTTTGATATTGTGAAAAAATGTTAAGGAACATCTAAAATTATCTTTGTTAACATTTTTGCTTGCAAAATAACATTTTTCCATTTTCTGTTTTCACATAGCAATATCAATCTAATCTGATTCTATAGGGTATGAAGAGAGTCTAGAATACATGATATGATACACAAGTACGAGAAATATGCCACGATTAACAGCTGAAGGGAGAGAAATAGCCATTGGGATGGTACAGATGGGGTCGACGTACAACGCTGTTGCCAACGCCCTCGGATACCACCGTATCACGGGTATAAGACTTATTTAGGGCTTCCGACAGACTGTGGTCACCGTAGACAGACCAAGAAGTGGACGTCTACGCATCACAACGCCAGCTGAAGATAGGTACCTCCATCATTAAGGAAGGAGGGTAACGTTTCTTATGGCGTTTAGTGTATATTGGACACGTACCGCGGCCTTTGCTTTTATCGGAAACTTCATACGATTATACAAAGGATTTAAACCTTCTGTTTTATGATATGATAAGTTCCATTGACTTTCTGAGAAGAGATTTAAAATAGTTCAAATATATAAACTGAAACAAAACATTATGTTCCTTAGACAATAAGATGTCTGGATATTTCCTTTCTAATAAGTACAGTAGTTTGAAACGTGCATGGAAACCGAGATGAAACGCGTCGTACTTTTTCACCCCAATATTCACACGGGTGAGATTTTTTTGTGAACAGCTAAAGGTATTCAGTCCTCAATAACATGTTATTATAATTTTTTACCAATACATTGATATGGAAGGGGATGGGATGGTGTGTGTGTGTGTCTCTCTCTGTGTGTGTGTGTATGTGTCTCTCTCTCTGTGTGTGTGTATGTGTCTCTCTCTCTCTCTTCTCTCTGGTGGTCTCTGGTGTGTGTGTGTGTGTGTGTGTTTTTAGAATAGGGGAGGGGAGTGAGGAGATGGGAGGGGCGGGAAGGAATTGTTACTTCAGCTGTTTGGGATTCCCTGGGAATTCCAGGTTTGAATTGGTCCCGATGTGACTTCAGTGATAGGGTGGTCAGGCACATTTAGCGTGGGTTGTTGTGTGTCCCCGTTGCCCCGCAGTGTGGCACGATGTTCATAGCTAGGATCACCATTTTGTCAACCCCAGACTGAGTGCGGCGTTGAACAACAATCCTTCTGATATTTAACAAGTACACTCTTAAAACGAAAGTAGGGGAAGCTGAACTTTCAATTTGGATAGGAAATATAAACGTTAACAAACTTTTCAAAGACATACCTATTATGAACGCACCACCATTTCTTTTTATCACCACCCCTAAACACAACGCAGGGGATGCACGTGCACAACGCCGTAACCCCATACACGTGCATGGAGCGTCATTCTTGATTTTGACGGTTTTTAAGAAACGGTGCACATGCAAATTTCACGTCATACACCAATCATCTTTCAAGAGCGATCACTGCACAAACAACTATGGTCATAGGGGAGTGCAAGTGGTGATGCACTCTCAAAACATTCATTATTATCATATCAACATTGATTGATCCGATATATATCTCCCAATTCTTTCAGTCGCAAATTAAAAATGAAGTTCCCCTACTTTTTTTTTAGAGTTTATATCCGTGTAATGGCTTCTGTGAGGAACAAATCTAACCATAGCCATATGTGTTTGGCGGTTAATAACGGTACATGTCTTACCGTTATTTTGTTGCCATCAAAGAGCACAGACGCAGATCCAACAAACGTCAGCAACAGCGTGCCCAGGAACTCGGCATAAACTGCCCTCCAGAAACAGGGAGTTTTCACTTCTTTGACATCAAACGTTTTAGCCTTGACACTGGTGCCTAATCTGGTTGAATGGAGTTTGTTTGCAACATGAATGTAATATCCTTCCATTGTCCCTTCTTTAGCTGAAGTTCTATATGTTAGCTTGTTTCACAACCGAGATGACATCTATTCAAGGCTGAAGCACAGCAACGATTTGGACAAACGTTGATTGGCCAGCGACGTATGTCACGTGACCGCTGTGATGATTACAAACTTTCGGTGAAAACTATTTATAAAAAATATAACACATCCTTCTCGGATTTTGCGATGGTTCTTTTTTGTCAACGAATGCTTCAGAAAGTATCGCTTGTCAACATGCAGATGCCTCGCAGATCATTTCACTCTACGCAATGGAGCGTTACTGGTTGTATGAGCGTGTTGCCAGCTTTGGACATCGTGGCCCTTTCACCAATACAGGGCATATGTCTCCAATACAAATAGTATACATTTTAGTCACAGCGAAAACCGAGAAGCTAAAGTGTCGCTGAGGCCTTCTACAGTAAGAATAATAATGTGATAAATTGTGGTAAATATTGACAGGGCGATACGTCTCAAAAGCTTTAATCCTCCATTGAACTTTTAAACCACGGTCTTAGTTTACACGGACGAGGAATACGAGCCAACATGAGCTAATCTTACACTTTAACACAGCCTGTTTAACTTTCACCACCAGAGATAAATACGTTTAAGCTCTGAAAATTAAGTCATATATGTGAACAAAGGACACAATGAATATTTCAAACTGAGTATGTGTGGTGTGTGTGTGTGTCGATTCCCAATAATCAGTATTCTCGTTAGGGTTTCTATGAGGGCCAACAGCAGGTGTTGTGGATTTATTGCATCAAGTGGTCGTATTTCAAACTGTCAACATTTGTTTCCTTGCTGAATGTGTTTAAGGTTAAATAATGACGAGCATTTGGGATAATGGTTTCTCTTGTTTTAACTACACGTGAAGATCCGGGGTAGAACTGACCATTAACCTCGGCTTGTGGAAATAGGCGACTAACGAGGTCTGTTGGAAAGTTTGCCTGGCTTGGCTGCTTCATGCCATAGTCATTCATTTGATTGATGCTCATGACGTCAATCTTGCATTGTCTGTCCCAAACTTGACTATTTACCGCCGTCACACCTCTGGAATATGGCCTAGTGCGACGTTAAACAACAACAACAATAACAACAGCAACAACAACAACAACAACACTAAAAACCAAAAACAAACAATCTTATTTTGATTAAGAATACATTGTATTTTCCTTTCCCTCTGGGTGAACACGCTGCTAAACTGAGTGTGAGTGTTGGTTGAACGGTACGCCCCAGTTACATCACGTGAGTCTCCATTCCTTAAAAATAATATAGTCGAGGCCCAATATGGTTAAGGAAAGTAGATGTACGTGGATATCCCTCTACTTTAATAACATTTGATGTGTATAACAGGTCTTGGTAATTTCCCACACCCTAAAGCAAAGATATGATGCCATTACATCAAAACCATCGCGTCAGAAGCGCACTCTCATTGAGCGTCTTACAACACCAAGCGCCATGCTGTTGTCTGTACCTGCTTATGGTGTACACTATCGCGTCAGAAGCGCACTCTCATTGAGCGTCTTACAACACCAAGCGCCATGCTGTTGTCTGTACCTGCTTATGGTGTACACTATCGCGTCAGAAGCGCACTCTCATTGAGCGTCTTACAACATCAAGCGCCATGCTGTTGTCTGTACCTGCTTATCGTGTACACTATCGCGTCAGAAGCGCACTCTCATTGAGCGTCTTACAACACCAAGCGCCATGCTGTTGTCTGTACCTGCTTATGGTGTACACTATCGCGTCAGAAGCGCACTCTCATTGAGCGTCTTACAACATCAAGCGCCATGCTGTTGTCTGTACCTGCTTATGGTGTACACTATCGCGTCAGAAGCGCACTCTCATTGAGCGTCTTACAACACCAAGCGCCATGCTGTTGTCTGTACCTGCTTATCGTGTACACTATCGCGTCAGAAGCGCACTCTCATTGAGCGTCTTACAACACCAAGCGCCATGCTGTTGTCTGTACCTGCTTATCGTGTACACCATCGCGTCAGAAGCGCACTCTCATTGAGCGTCTTACAACATCAAGCACCATGCTGTTGTCTGTACCTGCTTATCGTGTACACTATCGCGTCAGAAGCGCACTCTCATTGAGCGTCTTACAACATCAAGCGCCATGCTGTTGTCTGTACCTGCTTATCGTGTACACTATCGCGTCAGAAGCGCACTCTCATTGAGCGTCTTACAACACCAAGCGCCATGCTGTTGTCTGTACCTGCTTGTCGTGTACACTATCGCGTCAGAAGCGCACTCTCATTGAGCGTCTTACAACATCAAGCGCCATGCTGTTGTCTGTACCTGCTTGTCGTGCACACTGCATGTAACACGTGCACCGAAACAACTTCTCTTTATTACTTGGAATAACGTATTATTATGAGGTCATACAATCACGTGAGATACGTGCAGATTAATAATGAAGCATACAACTTTATAGACAACAACTTCTTGCTTATGGCATAGAGCGACGTTTCGGTGTTGATTTTTAAACCATTTTCAAGCTAAGAGTGACGACAACTAAGTGATATGAAGTTCATATACATAGCATGTTGTGACAAACGTCAGAATAACGTTAAGAACAGCATGCAGTTGAATAATTGGATGAGGCCAGGTGGAGATTAAGAATAACAAATAGCACGGGCCATGAAGCCAATAAGTAGGAGGGATTAAATAGTATAACAAGCTGACAGGGTGCTTTTATAGCGTCTATAGCTTGATTAGCTCTTCCTAGACCGATGGTCTGAAGATATCTTCCCATAAGACAGACCTCCCAAAAGACAGACCGCTTAAAACAACACATTTTATGGTTGGTTGCATAAGGCTTAATTAAGCTGTACCCTTGATAATAATGGTATGTGCCCAGATAAAAAAAGACAACATTAGGTATTAACTATAGTTTTATCAATTCATGTAATGAATTATGATTTTTGAATTAAGACATATTGCATCAACATATATTTGCCATCACATTTACTTGTGACCAAAAACAATGATTACCATATGTCATTTTTACATCACGTTTGTCAGTGCACAGATAACACTTATGAGAAGTCACTTGAACATCATCATTTTCTACTTTCACCTTGCTCTTGGCATAAAGGTAGCCATCTAGAAGGGTGATCGGAAAAAAGTCATAGGAAAAATAACTATATATTATAAAACATCCTGTTGTCCAGTTATATACTTTGTTTATACTGAATTTTATAAATACTATTCCACTTTCATCTTCAGTAATAAAACCACCATGTTCTCCAGGTATTTGCAAACACTAATTCAACAACTGTTACAAAAACGTCCTTGATCTTGAGAGTTTTCTTTATGAACATGATGTAACTGGCCTCGGAGACACACACACACACACACACACACACACACACACACACACACACACACACACACACACACACACACACACACACACACACACACACACACACACACACACACACACACACACACACACACACACACACACACACACACACACACCTTTGTGATGAAAGTTTGTTAAATGGCCTTTGAGACTCGGGTGAAAATGAAGTGTGCACCCCTCCTTTTCTCAATAGTGTGCACCCCCACCCCTCCTTTCTCAAAAAGCTGCATCCGCCCCTGCGATGGCTTCCAAACGTTTCCTAATCGTGATATCCTGATTGTCAAAATGGATTAGATAAATGGTGAATTTTTGTTTGTGGCTCTGGAGGGCTGATTTGCTCTCTGCCCTGTATGGAATCCTAAGAGGGATTGTCGCGTTGTCGCGCGTTTCAAGGCTTTTTAACACGTCTTATATAGATGGGGCGACAACCCGACATATTTTGACCTTGAAAATTGTCGTTATGTCGCCCTTTGGATGAGTAAAAAAATATCATTCACAGCGACAATGCGACGCTTTGGTTAATTTTGCCTCGTTTTTTCTTGTTTCTGTGAGAGCGACAACGCCCCTTCTAGGATTCCATAGCCTTGGCTGCTGAGGTTTTATGCTCTTCGATTCGGGTATCTACGGCACGGGAGCACGTGGCCATCGTTGTAGTAAAGGATCGTCATGACCTGGAAGACGGAGGTAGACCAATAACGGTGATGACCGAGTCCTGGCAAGACCCATTGAGTAGAAATGTGCCCGCAATGGAGTGTGCGAGTCCGACTCTTCACCAGCACCATCAGGCCTGAGGGAACGTCATCCCATCTGTTCATGGTCTGATGAAAGCTGCTATATTCTACACTTTACCCACTGCAGTTGTTGCGTATGGAGACGTCGTAACGAGGCACATCACCTGGAGATGATCCACGCAGCTGTACCCTTTGGTGGTGGCTCAGCGAGTGTGTGAGGTTGCGGTTCATATCGCTTTAAGTTGGGTCTCATTACAGTATCTACGACTCTCAGTAGTCAACGTTGTCAACAGGAAGTACTGGACACCGCTGACGTGTGACATTTTGATGACCATGCCTTTGCCGGGTTTCGTGGATCACAATGCTTGACCACGCCGTTCTCGAGCCGTCATATCGCATTTGCAGAACAACACCATCGAAACAAGGAGCCCTGCTATGATCCCATCAGACATCTTTGGGATTGCCCCGGCAACCAAGTTCGAACTTCCTGTCCTTCTTGTTCAACATTTGCAGGAATTAACGCAGGCACTCGACGAGGAATGACAGAGGATTCAGATGCTGAGAATTCGAAGTTTGATTGCAAGTATGAGAAGGAGACTGGCAGATGTTATCCGTGTGAGAACCTTTTCTCAGTAACTGATCGGGTGGTTGATGGGACGAAAGACGATGTGACAAGTGCTAACGCTGCTTTCCTCATCTGCCATAAATGGATACAGCTTGAGAGTCCCTCCTCGCTCCATACCACACAACGCTGTTTTCCTTATCGGATACATTCTGCAATATGAGTGTACACAGGAGAATTTCTCCTGGCCTCGCAGCACCTAAAACCTAATGGATGTGACACAATACACCCCAAGCCCCTTGTCGGGTCACTCACTTCAAGTCGTTTTTGTATTTCAGATTTGCTTTCAGGGTAGCTCTCAGTAAGGCTGGGGTAGACGACCTCTAAATATGTCAAGTGATTGGTCATAGATCCATGGCTGTGCATAACTACAAGCATACAACAGAATATCAGAAGGTTGTGAGGAGCGCTATTCAGAGGTCGAATGAGACCGCCTACAGCGGCGTTTGCAGACTTTCTTGACAAACACAATATGAACATTACCATAGATGTGAATGTGCATTAAATGTCAGTGCATGTGTGCCTATGGAAATACTTTTCGCTATTAAAGGATGTTGTTTTCCTAATTTATTCGAATCTAATTCTGATAGTTGGTTGGCTGGTTTGTCGTTTAACTCCGCACTCAGCAATATTCCAGCTATATGGCGGCGGTCTGTAAATAATCGAGTCTGTAGACAATCCAGTGATCAACAGCATGAGCATCTATCTACACATATGGGATACGATGACGTCAACCAACTCAGCGAGCCTGACGACCCGATCCCGTTAGTTGCCTCTTACGACAAGCATGGGTAGCTGAAGACCCATTCTAACACGAAATTTCACGGGTACTCATTCTGATAACCAAAGAGTACTAGAGTGAGTGAGTGACTTAAGTTTTACGCCGCTTTTAGCAATATTCCAGCAATATCGGGGCGGGGGACACCAGAATTGGACTTGGTCTTCAAGCGACGAGCGAACGCTTTAACTACGAGGCTACCCCACCGCCCCCAAGATTTATATACAGTATAGAATCTAGATACTGATATCTGATATCTCTCAAATCAAAGGAATGACGACATAAATTCAATTTAAGTCTGGTTGGAGGAAGGTGTTTATTGATTGAAACATATTTGGTCATTCAAGAAAAGGATTGGGCACAAGTTATCCAACTTAGAAAAGCCCTCTTCCAATAATAGGATTTGTACAACAGAAGTTAACTGAGAAAACGTTTTGGAAGTAATGAAAAACATTCTCACATCCATGGCCACATTGACATAATGCGCCATTTTTTATATTTATTCTAAATAAATCATAAATAAGTGTTCTCATCATATATCTTAATCTTGTAGGCAAAACATTCAACTTCCTTATTCCAAATGAATAATATTTAGGTGCTCATTTTTCTTTCAAGTGGATATAAGATTTAAATAACAGAGTCGCAATTTCTAATAGCTAAGGGAATGTTATTCTACTTTTCACCTGCTGATGGAGTAAAAGATAATATTTTTCTTAACTCATAGCTTGTCCGGTTGCCTACTACTGGTGGGAGTAAATCCTGAAGAAAAACTGGTGTTGTTCTATTTAGTAAGAAGTTTAATTTCTGAAATGTTTTCAATATGATGCCGCCAACTCCCGTTAGACGAGATGGTTAAACCCAAATGTTTATGAAAATCAACTATTTTTACATTGCAGCAATCCAAATTCAAATTAATATATTTTGGACCATCTTTCAAAGTAAATAATATAGCTCCAGTTTTATTCTTGTGTTTTTATTTGGACTATTCCATTATAATGTGTAGGTGACAGGTAGTAGCTAATCTATTCATTGAACCGTAAATGTTGTTGTTTTAAGGCGTCTGCGAACTGCCTGTCTGCGTAATGGGAGGATACCAGACTAGCACATTGTCACTTCGCTAAATAAGCCTAAATACTTTTAACAGACCATCACCCGACACAAAAATCTTGAACAGGCTAAACTATTTTGTCTGACGCCCATTTTGGCATCCCCACACTGATAGTGCAGAAATGTTGTTCAAAACGGTGTAAACCCAAATCACACGCAAACAATCGAAAGATTGCTTCGTTTCGTACTTGCTGGCTGGTTGATGAGCATATGAATCGATGGACACCAAGTCTTTGTTACACTCGTAAGGTTAACTTTTAAATGTTTGATATTTATATTAATAATGTAAATTGCTGTTGTCAATCTTAATGTTACCATTGTGTTTTAATGTTGGCAATGAAATATTTTATGGCTGTTGAATTTTCCAGAGCTCTTATGTAAACCAAATTTCCCCCCGTGGATAATAAAGTCTTGTCTTACCTTAAGCTTTAATTTCTTTGAGCCTTTTCCCTTGGTCTCTAACATCACATTTGTTTGCTATTTAATTACGCTAATGAAACAGTCAACCCGAATGAGATACTTAGAATGTGTTTGTACACCAGTTGTAATGGGATAGTCGTTGAAAGGATACATTTGTGCAGCGTTTCGTGACGTCTATGCATTGTTTTGTGGCTATACCAGGATTTAGTTGCACGAAGTCAGCTTAAACTAGGTTATGTCATCGTTAAACCTAAAATTGCCTCCATTACACATCATATCCCTCCAATAAGGATGGAATGGGAAGCCCGTATCTTTCGTTTATTGGCTACCTAGCTTCGTATATTGGCGACTTTATCAAATACTGGCGCCCTATTACTGACCCGGTCCTAACGCTGAATCAAAACAGTAATACCCCCCATTACTGAAATACAGAAACAATTATCATCCATTTATTTCTTGTCAAATGTCACTTTAGCATCATTACGTTCCACAACGAAGTGTACAGTTTTAGCACTGGAACTGCAGCAGTATAACGGGCGGGGGACACAACGCATGGGCTTTACACATTGTGCCTTTGCGGGGAATCGAACCCGCGCCGCAGGCACTATAACCACTAGGTTACCTCACTTATTAATTACGTCTATGGGCGGTGAGGTAGCCTAGTGGTTAAAGTGCCTGTGGCGCGGGTTCGATTCCTCAGTCATCACAACCCACTGGCCTGCAGTCAAGTTGTACATACATTGCATACAGGCTGCACTGTAGTCGTCGTGGTTTTTTTTAAACAAACTATTGTTTTAAAAGATATGAATTTCATTTTTTTTCAATTTTAAGTAATCACCATATTATTCACTCACCTCAATGACATGTACTTTTGGTCAAGTCTATATAGACAACGGCCCATTCAAATAAAAAGCGGTTTCAAGCAATTTTCTCCGGGGTGTCATCCCGGACTCCCGCAATGCATCCTCCTCCTGTGGTGTTATGACTTTAGCTTTCCTAGCCTTCTACGGATGCCGGTGATTACAGACTGTGCCAGTGATTACATGTTAGCGTCTAAAATGGTTCTTAAACCCCTAAAGGCAAAGTCGGTGGTTAGGTTAACATCTCGACCACTTTGGCGCAAGAATCTCTCGTCGAAATAAGAATCTCGTGAACCATGTTGCCCTTGTTGACCTCCCTTTTGGTTCCTTACCCGTGAAGGTCCGGGTAAGAATATTGGCCTTCAGTAACCCATGCTTGTTGTAAGAGGCGACTAACGTGATCGGGTGGTCAGGCTCGCTGACTTGGTTGACAAATGTCATCGGTTCCCAATTACGCAGATCGATGCTCATGCTGTTGATCACTGGATTGTCAAGTCCAGACGCGATTATTTACAGACCGCCGCCATATAGCTGGAATATTTCTTAGTGCGGCGTAAAACTAAACTCACTCACTCCTTTGGTTTCTTACTGCTGTGACAAACACTCAGCGTCCTATTCAGATCTTCATCAGAAATACTTAATAATCTGCTGCCTAACTGGGATTCAAACCCATCCCGTTCACGTTGCCAGGAATCGAAAACCCGCACTGCCCACTGCTTTTCTTTTCTGTATTTTTATTTTTTGCGAGATTTTCCAAGCTTTGATATTCAGAAACTGAGAGAGGGTTGCCAAAACGTTTGGTTGTTGTTTGTTCACTTTCTTTTTCTATCTGCTGAGAAGCAAGCATCAGTTCATCATCTGCTGAACTATTCATTTGGTCAAATTCCCGTTCTAGGTTTTGCGACTCACGCAGGAATTCCTCATCCGAAGAACTATTCCCAACTGTATCTACATGATTTCTGTCTCCTTGCAGAGTGATATCAAAATTGACACTCGAAATACTTCCAATCAATTGGGGGCGGTGGGGTAGCCTAATGGTTAAAGCGTTGGCTCGTCACGCCGAAGACCCGGGTTCGAATCCCCACATGGGTGCAATGTGTGAAGCCCATTTTCTGGTGTCCCCCGCCGTGATGTTGCTGGAATATTGCTAAAAGCGGCGTAAAACCAAACTCAGTCAGTCAGTCCAATCAATTGCTTCGGAAAATGTATTAACTTTGAGTGACAAAGACATCGCATTAAGAACCCCATTCGCCTGACATGATTGAAAACATCTGGTGAAATGGATGCAGTAAAATATTTCGTTTGTTTTGTATCCCTCCAACACGCTTCCACGTACACAGTAGAGCGTGTTCATAGCGTGTGTATCGTGCATACCGTGCTACCCAGATGTAGGACGCCAATATTGATATTGCTGTGTTCGGGTGCAAGAGTTACGAAACTAGGGCGCCAATATGTATGATTTTAGGTTTAAGCGCAATAAACTCCTCAGACTCAGCCATATTCGCGCGGCTGGGTGGGTCCTCGGCCTAACGGCCTCGGACTCAACCAGCCGCGCGAATATTGGCGAGTCTTCGGAGTTTATTCCTTACATATTCTTCACAGCACAATACTTATCTTACCTTCATGACCTGAGTAGACTATTTGTTTCACCTTTGTTCTATTTGGGATCAGATTAGTCAAGGGGGTGTTTTTTGTTACAAGAGCAGCTTCGAGAGGTGAGTTTTGTGGCAAAGGCGATCATTTATCGTACCCGATAAGGAAAAGTTAGTTCTAAAAGAAGCACCTAAAATGAGAAATTATGGAAGCGGACATAAAATATTAACTCTTCTCGTGTATGATGCTATTTTATGGAATCCTGGAAGGGACATTGTCGCGTTGTCGCATTGTCGCGTTGTCGCCCTCTCAAACACAAGCAAAATTAAACAAAACGCGACACGCGACATCGCGACAACGCGACATTTCGCCCATTTGTCGCATTGTCGCGATGTCGCGTGTCGCGTTTTGAATAATATATGTTTTCATTCCTCCAAAGGGGACGCGACATAGCGACACATTTCAGGTCAAACTATGTCGCGTTGTCGCGCGTCGCCCTATGTAAGATGTGTAAAACAGCCTAAAAATTTACTAACGAACGCGACAATGCGACAACGCGACATTTTGATGAAATGTCGCGTTGTCGCATTGTCGCGTGACGCGCTTTGTTAAAATATTGAGTATAGTATGTATTATAACATATGACTAAAACGCGACACGCGACAATGCGACATATCATATGTCGCATTGTCGCGTGTCGCGTTTTCGATTACCGGTGCGCATTTGTAGAAAGTCAATTAGTCTACGCATGCGCGAACAATGTTATACTCTATTTCAGACTTCACTGGTCTTTGTTTTACCTCAATGGTTTTACAATGAAGTAGTGCTCGTAATGGCAATGGGGCTTTTTCTTGAACTTAATGGAAATCTTTCATTGTTGCTTTATCATTTTATATATTGTAACTGTGTTTAGCCAATCAAGTGTGTTTTAGCAGCAAGACAAATTATTAGCGCTACTATTCATTGTAATCACGGCACACGGTGGCCCTGTCATTCAAGGCGAGGCAATTTGCTATGCAGGGTTGTGTCTCTTAGTCACACTAAATAACTATGATCATAGGTTCTAATCCCAGCACCATACACATTCATCACTTTGAACATTTCACCCATATCAAGCTCACAGGTTGTGAAAAAACTCAAATATTGTTAAAATTCAGGCCACATCGGCATAAACATCAGGTGAAGTCCTCCAATGGGTCACTATGTTCGACAGTGTGGCTCCTGACAGAGTTTCTTGGTACAGTCCTGTCCGACGCTGATGAATTTGTCCGACATCTGCCTCATTTCAACCAGCAGTGGATGGATACCAGGTAGAATGAGATGGTAATATCACTTAACCATCCAGCACCTCAAAGACAGTTTAGGTCGGCTTTGAACGTGATATTCTTCTTGGGAAAACGCCATACAAATGGACTGTTATCATTATGATATATTAGAAACGATGAAATCGCTTAGCAAAGTTGCGTACCCTTGGAGTGGCAGAAAGCAACTCTCCCTCTCTCACTCTTCTCAGTCCGCTCCGCTCCACTCCACTGCGCTCCGCTCCGCCCCACTCCTCTCTTCTCCACCCCGCTCCTCTCCGCTCCGCTCCTCTCCTCTCCACTCCTCTCCTCTCCTCTCCTCTCCTCTCCTCTCCACTACTCTCCTCTCCTCTCCACTCCGCTCCACTCCACTCCACTTTCACTCCTCACTCACTCACTCACTCAAGGTTTATGGAACTTGGTAAGTTAGCAAGATATTTCATTACAATAATGTGTTGTGATGTCTGTTTTTCAATTCTATTTGAATCCTATATTATTTATAATAATAATAATATACCAAGCGATACACATGTACTTGTATCGTTTCAAACATACACCTACTCAATCATAATAATGTTCAGCAAAATGGCCAGTTTCAACACATCCATTCCATTAACCAAGAACTCTTAACCCACAGACTTCACGGCCACATTTATTATTACTCTGAGTTCGATCCCTGTGTACCTTAGCCCTTTAAAAACATCTAAACATAATCATCCTTGTAATAGTTTTGAAATTCCGTTGCAGTAACTAATAAAACGCGACGCGCGACAATGCGACAACGCGACATTTTGATGAAATGTCCCGTTGTCGCATTGTCGCGTAAATCGCGTTTTAGTAAATACGTTATAATACATACTATACTCAATATTTTAACAAAACGCGACACGCGACAATGCGACAACGCGACATTTCATCAAAATGTCGCGTTGTCGCATTGTCGCGTGTCGCGTTTTATTAGTTACCGCGGATTCTATAAACTATCACAAGCATGATTACTTTTCGATGTTTGGAGTGGATTGGAGTGGAGTGGAGCGGAGCGGAGTGGAGTGGAGTGGAGTGGAATGAGTGAGTGAGTCGAGCGGGGAGTGGAGTGAGTGAGCGGAGCGGAGCGGAGTGAGTGAATGAGTGAGTGAGTCGAGCGGGGAGTGGAGTGAGTGAGTGGGTAGAGGGGAGCGGAGCGGAATGAGTGAGTGAGAGAAGTGAGTCAGTGAGCGGAGTGGAGCGGAGCGGAGCGAAGCGGAGTGGAGTGGAGTGGAATGAGTGAGTGAGAGAAGTGAGTCAGTGAGCGGAGGGGAGCGGAGCGGAGCGGAGTGGAGTGGAATGAGTGAGTGAGTGGAGCGGAGTGGAGTGGAATGAGTGAGTGAGTGAGTGAGTGGAGCGAAGTGGAGTAGAGTAGAGTGGAGTGGAGATGAGAGTAGTGGAGAGGAGCGGGGTGGAGTGAGTGAGTGGGTGGAGCGGGGAGTGGAATGGAGGGAGGGAGGGAGCGAGCGAGCGAGTGTTGATTTCTGGCGCTCCAAGGGTACGCAACTCTGCCAAGCGATTTGCCCGCTTTTAAAATCATAATGATAACATTCCATTTGTATGGCGTTTTCCCAAGAAGAATATCACGTTCAAAGTCGACCAAAACTGTATTTGAGGTGCAGGATGGTTAAGAGATATTACCATCTCATTCTACCTGGTATCCATCCACTGCTGGCTGAACAAGTTCATCAGCGTCGGACAGGACTGTACCAAGAATCTCTCTGAGGAGCCACACTGTGGAACATAGTGACCCATTCGTGGACATCACTTGATGTTTCTGCCGATGTGGCCTGAATTTTAACAATATTTGAGTGTTTTCACAACTTGTGAGCTTGATATGGGTGAAATGTCCAAAGTGATGAGTATGTATGGTACTGGGATTAGAACCTATGATCATAGTTATTTAGTGTGACTAAGAGACACAACTCTGCACAGCAAATTGCCCCGCCTTGAATGACAGAGCCACCGTGTGCCGTGATTACAATGAATAGTAGCGCTAATAATTTGTCTTGCTGCTAAAACACACTTGATTGGCCAAATACATTTACAATATATACAATAATTTTCAAAGCAACAATGAAAGATTCCCATTAAGTTCAAGAAAAGCAGCCCCCATTATCATTACGCGTACTTCTTCATTGTAAAAACCATTGGAGGTAACAAAAGACCACTGAAGTGTGAAATAGAGTATAACATTTCCTGCGCATGCGTAGACTAATTGACTTTCTACAAATGCGCACCGGTAATCGAAAATGGCGAAAACGCGACACGCGACAATGCGACATATAATATGTCGCATTGTCGCGTGTCGCGTTTTATGAATTTTAGCTTCTTTTTACACATCTTAGATAGGGCGACGCGCGACAACGCGACATATTTTGACCTTGAAAATTGTCGCTATGTCGCGTGTCGCCCTTTGAAGGAATAGAAAATATTATTCAAAACGCGACACGCGACATCGCGACAATGCGACAAATGGGCGAAATGTCGCGTTGTCGCGATGTCGCGTGTCGCGTTTTGGTTTATTTTGCCTCACTTTACTTGTTTTTGACAACGCGACAATGCGACATAGCGACAATGTCCCTTCTAGGATTCCATACTATTTGACAAAAATTGAAAATACTTTCTGATATTATTGAAACAATTGCGTAGAGAATTGTATTCAACGTAAATGCTTCCGGTGAAGACAGAGCGTACGTAAAATGGTTTCACTGTCCCCGTGTGTAAGTGTTAATGAGTGTTGTTTTATGCCGCCGTAAACAACATCTTATGGCAGAGTGAGAGAGTTTCAGTTTTTCGCCGCTTTTAGCAATACATGTATTCCAACAATATCACGGTGGGGAACACCAGAAATGGGCTTCACACATAGCACCCACGTGGGGAATCGAACCCGGATCTTTGGCGTGACGAGCGAACGCTTTAACCACTAGACTACCCAACCGCCCCTATTAAGGCAGATCATTTCACATACACATGTTGGGAATCGAACACGGGCTATTAAAGTTACAAACGCTTCAACCGTTAAGCCAAACCACCGCCCTCTCAATATACATAAACAGTATGGCATCATGTTTGTATTGATATAATATGCACTCAGTATCAAAAGAAATAGGTTTTCGTCAGTGTACGAATGGTTGATCCACATGGCCACCCAACACCCAAATTTCTACAAACCTCTCTCTCTCTCTCTCTCTCTCTCTCTCTCTCTCTCTCTCTCTCTCTCTCTCTCTCTCTCTCTCTCTCTCTCTCTCTCTCTCTCTCTCTCTCTCTCTCTCTCTCTCTCTCTCTCTCTCTCTCTCTCTCTCTCTATCTATCTATCTCTCTCTCTCTCTCTCTCTCTCTCTCTCTCTCTCTCGTATGTATTAATATATATAATTTAGACACACTCAACAAAACACATCTGGTGAACATTCCAAATCGAAAACTCAGTGTGTCTTCATATATAATTTAAACATTTGTAGATCTAGCCAGGGTTTAAACCATTTAAACTGCGTCTGTACCGTGGCTGGGATCATGTTACAATCGATGCTGATTATCCGGGGATTCCGGGGAGAGCGGGAGGAGACACTATAAATGTGATAAGATAAGACATATATATATATAATAAAATATATCGTTAAACATTTACATTTACATTTTAAGTGTACAGATTATGTATGTATACTTTGCTGAAAACAGAAGAAGATGTTTTATTCAATTGTCTATTCAATATGTCACCATTTTAACATGTATACTTGGCTGGAGACAGATCATTAAAGTTCACTGAGACGAAGCTGTATTTTTGTTTCTTGGATCATTCCATTTTATTACAAAGGTATTACAAAGGTAGTTGTTGGTGCAGTCAACCATACCATATGTTGTTTTAACCCGTATGACTAGTGGGACGTATGACTAATGGGAGGACACCGTGAGGCAAGGACTGGATGGCTGATGCGGGTCAACTCGCTTGTTGCTGAGAATTAATAAAAAGACCACTCACAGAGACAATTTACAAAGGGGGAAATGAAGGATTAAATGCTTTTAAAATAACGAAAAATATAAAATGTTTATTTTCTATGATTATGATCGCTTTTTTACCGTTAAGCACGCTAAAATATATATATCGAACTGAATAAACTCGATTATTGACACTGCGATTTTATACACGTTAAAACCTTTATCTACTGGGTTGGTGTTGATGCGTAAAAGCTTGTCTATGCTTGTATGCTTGACATGACATTGGGGAGGCAATTTAACTATTTTTAAATGCCCCCAAAAGCTAATGTATGTAAATATTTGCAGCATACATTCTCTTTAAACAGCATGAACGTGAAATTCTTAATGTAAATTTCTTTCCGTCGACGTCAACCCGAAGTCAGGTGCGCGTTCTCGCTGATATTTCTGTCTGACTTCGTGATATCCTTTATCAGATGTAAACCAA
The DNA here is from genome assembly GCF_003918875.1 of Haliotis rubra. Lineage (NCBI taxonomy): Eukaryota > Metazoa > Mollusca > Gastropoda > Lepetellida > Haliotidae > Haliotis > Haliotis rubra. Next base: position 513,341 of record NW_025767101.1, read on the forward strand.
CACCGATGACATTTCCTTACCCATCCAGGATTTGTCTTGAGTGACTTCGATGTAAGTAACGGGCATTCTGAAATAACAACTAAGAAGATCTCCTGGGCGCCATGTTGGAAATGCATATGTTGCTACAAAAGATGTTACCCTTTGTCTATAGTTCATTGAAGCACAAATATATACGTCTATGGGTCTCGTCAGTTTCTAGGGGCTGCTAGTATAGTGAGTGAGTGAGTTTGTTCGGAAAATTTGATTGTTTCACGTTTGATCGTTAAAATAATGAAACTGCTAATGGACCGAACATCATGCCATACCCACTGCACAATGTCATTAGGCTATCGGGATGGTCAATGGGGAATGTCTCAAACTCAGATGGCTGCCCATTTCCATTGCTTCCTGAACACCATTTCAGCACTGATCAACAGGAAGTAGCCGAGCATTCACGTGCAGGCCTCACTTTCAAAAAGCACTAAGGTGATCGTAATGGGAGTTAAGGTTAGTATAGGTTAGTAAAGGTTGCTTCGTGAAAGGAGCCCCAGGACGTCAACGCGTCACAACGCAAAAAAAAGGACAGATGCAAGAGGATGACCCGTCGCCGGCACAGGTTCGGAACTTCCAGACTGCAATGACTACTGTTCAGACCATCCGTGAAGATCCGGGTTAGAATTGATCTTCAGTAACCCATGCTTGTCGTAAGAGGCGACTAACGGGATCGGGTGGTCAGGCTCGCTGACTTGGTTGACATATGTCATCGTATCCCAGTTGCGTATATCAATGCTCATAATGTTGATCACTGGATTGTCTGGTCTGATTGTAACGTTCCCTCAACATGCCGAAGTGTACCCCACATGGTAAATTGCGTACATCAATGCTCATGATGCTGATCAATAGATTGTCTGGTCCAGACAGACCGCCGTCATATAGCTGGTATATTGCTTACTGCGGCGTTAAACAACCAACTAACCATTCCTGGACTTCGGTGTATCTACTCCAACACAGTCAGGAATGCTATTATACGTTATTGTGGGAAACGACAACGTCGTCCCGCCATGCAACCTATCCTGACGCACGGTCAAGGTCGAAATCGTGGCCGTCAACCTCGGATGTGGTGGACTGCTGGAGTCCAGATTTAACATTTCCCGTAGCGAAGGACGGACGTCAACGTCACTACAGACGTCTTGAGGAACGTCACGATCCCGCCTGTGTGCCTGGACAGGAATCCTCCGGGGACCTTTCGTGATTTGGCAGCAGAGTTGCAGAAATATGACAAGCCTTTCACCAGCCTACCATCCCATATGATAGACTCTATGGGACGGCGATGCACTGCTGTTCTTGCTGCTCACGGTATACCCGTTCTTGGATTTGTTACATTGTTGGTTGATCCCTGACCTCAATCAATCTTTATTTCAGTACTGAGGAGGCCACAGGCCTATAGAACATTTCATATATACAATTTTCTAATCAACATGGCTTGATAAATGAAAACCGCAACATTTTTAATTACAAATTCATTTGAAGAATTCAATAGAGAGGAAAATTTATCGATTGATGGATGGACAAAATAGAGTTCTTTGATATATATTTTACGTATAGTATTATATGCTGGGCATAGTAGAAGAAAATGATATTAGTCTTCTATAACAGTATTATTACAACATCTACAGATTCTATCCTCTCTTTTGATATTCATAAACCTACCTTTTCGACTCTAACACGACATACGACAACTCATGCTGAGCTCGTTTAAAGGAAACACTAAACAACTGAGGACAGAGACTTGTCTTATTTTAGACCTCCACGTGGATATAATTCAGTACAGCATTTCGTTCTATAAATATCTGTCTTTATATTTTATCCCAAGGAGTACGTGGCATGGGTGGTTCAGTGGTCTAAGGCGTTATACTCTGTGCAGAGTTGCGTCCCTTGGTAACGCCAGAAAATCATCATCGTTCGCCTAGTTTTTGCGAGAAACCTAACCGTGATCAAGTTTTGTTGTTCTTTTAAACTAAGCGGCATAAATCTCCGTCACAGCATACATAGCACGTACACGACCATGAAGCACCGGTTTTCACAGCGGCGTTAAACCCAACTCACTCACTATTAAGCATTTGTCGTAAAACAGTCCAATAACAAAATGTATCTAGACAAGATGAACAAGATACATTGTGTATGCTCCTCCGCCTTTATAGGTCTCTGTCAGCTGCTATCCTGACACATACATAGATAATACATGCCGTACACATGCTTCATACATCACTGAGCTGTCGGGCGCTATTGTCAAATAAGGGTCGTGACGATTTTACGAAAACTTGTTCTTGTAGCATCGTCACTGAGGACCAATCAGTGTCCCTGGAAGGTTGGAAATGTGGCGTGACAAATTTTGCTGCTATGTTGACCTTTTTTTGCCCATTGGAGACTGTCTTGTCAATAATCGAGACTGGTTAGTATCTAGCGTTGACACGTTATAGTAGATAATGATGCAATTCTATGATAAAATGATACAATACTTTTCAGGAAACTACGTCCGCTGTCAATATTGCTTTTGTTCTGTCAACAAAAAAAGTCCACAATTCGTTATATTAAATTACAGTGACTGACGAGAGACATTTCAAAATACAACGCTTTGTAAGTTTGAAAAGTCATCAATGAATAGAGGTGGTGGCGCAGCCTAGTGGTTAAAGCGTTCGCTCGTCAGGCCGAAGACCCGGGTTCGATTCCCCACATGGGTACAATGTGTGAAGCCTATTCACTGTGCCCCCAGCCGTGATATAGCTGGAATATTGCTAAAAGCGGCGCAGAACTATACTCACTCACTCATCAATGAATAGCAAGTTAGGCTAGTAACTGCTACAGATGTGCATTTCGTTCATCTGACTGACTCCGACCTGTGACCGGTGACCGTCATGCTGTGTCGTGATGCGACCTATTCACTGTAAAGTAAAGGACTTGTACTGCAGTATCACACCTTGAGTGGATGATGTACTTGGTACAACCGTCGCACTGAGAGTTGACATCGCAGATCCCAGTCCATTATGCTTAAGAGGAACGGCGTTATAGTACACCCCTGTTGTGTGCCTGCAGGGAAAGCTATTTTTTCTGGTTATTTCGTGAAATGATTTAAAGTCATTACTGAACTGTTTTTCGTCTGGTAACGTCCTGATAAAACTTGTTTTATTTTTAAAATCCTATTTTCGAGAGTTTACCCTTTCTCGCCCGATAGTTTACCTCGAGCTATCGTGAGAGCCTATATGTCACAAGTGCATATTAGGTTTTTATAGGCACATTATCACCGACAGGGTTTCATCGCGGTGACATCCTCCTCCACATCCAGCGCATCCTTCAACAGGTTATTGTTTATTCATAAGGGTGTCGTGACTAGATGTGTCAGACGGGGGTGGGCAAGACGGTGCACAGGTATGTTTGGGGTCACGGTGATCTGCTTGGGGTCGAGGCCCTTCCATTTGTAAACCTGCCTCGGTAAAGAAAGTACACACATAAATATTGGATTTACCCGAATATTTATTGTAAAAACAGTCGCCGACTCACTGCAAACAAACGGTTCACAACACAGCTGCTATACCCGTATCAAATATACTGGACAAAAATAGTTAGGGATATATGTAAATTTTGAAATTATGAATAATGATCCATTTATTCATTGACACACTTGATAAAATATCAATCATAAACATACCAATATCCCTAACTTATTTTGTCCAGTACATATCACCATAGAACAACTAGTTCTAGTCTATTTCATTTTTTCGACACAACGTTGGTGTATAGTTTCTTTAGTCACGCCGTTTACCTTGTTCAGTAACTACGTTTATCACGAACACGCTTATGACGAACTGACGGATATAACGAACTGACGGATATAACGAACTGACGGATATAGCGAACTAATTGATTTAAGCCGTGACCATTTTCTGCTTATTTTCGTGGAAATGCGTATGCCCTGTGAGGGACTTACATGAGGATTGAATGAATAACATGGCCGCTGAGATTGGATTGTACGTGGAGCGGAAACGTCTACAAAGTCACCAACAGTAGTGACTGAGATTCTTAATGACATCACAGCTTTGTGGGTTATCTTCGCGTCATGACTGACTTACCACTAGTCTCTTAAATGAACATATTTTACAGAAAAACGGTGACATCACTACCTCATCAATGTGAAAACAAAACCCAACTGAAACTGTGGTAATCTAGACTTTGTGACAGTGGGGAAGCCAAGTTAAAGTGTTCGCTCGTCACGCCGAAGATCCGGGTTCGATTCCCCACATGGGTACAATGTGTGAAGCCAATGTCTCTCACATGTTCTAGATTTGCATGGGCTATAAGGGGTATATTTTCCAGTGTCCGTATGGCAGATTCGGACTGCCGTGAATCTTTGTCAAATATTATGTATTAATGATGCGATGGTTGTAAGGCTTTTGGAGAGTGTTAAATATTTGAAATAAATATTGATTACAACTGGGTTGAGTCCTAACCATTCACGCACTATATCATGTACAGTTATATTGTATATATCAGAGCAAGGTAAGTATTTTTATCTTATCTCCTCGTCAGAATGTTGAGATGTGATTGGTTCACGCAGTCTTCATGACATAGTCGTACCCTACAGCCGCGAGTTGCTGGAGAATACCTGAAGCGGCGTAAAACATTATTATGGGAGGAATATATATGTCTGAGAGTGAGAGTGACTGAATGAGTTTGAACGCCACTTTTAGCAATATTCTAGCAAGCAATATCACGGTGGGGGACACAAGAAGTAGGCTTCACACACTGTACCCATGTGGGGAATCGAACCCGGGTCTTCAGCGTGACGAGCGAACACTTTAACCACTAGGCCACCCCGCCGCCCCTGGTAATATATAAATTGTGTAAACATCGAAGATTTCTGGATAACTAAGGAACACTCATGAATTAAACATATATGAACGGAACATTGCCTCATCACAGAATTTACTGAGGTTAATTAGTTGGGCTTAACAAACATCAAAGGAAAAATGCCCCTGGGTCCGACAGTGGACATACAATTCAATGATCGTAATCCCAAGTACGTCATTCCTGGCATCTGTGAACGACGCCATATGTGGCCGACGCTGACACTCGCGTCATCAGCTGTAGGAAATGACGGTAATCTAGTATCGCCATCATCTATCATAATCTGACAGAAGCGACAAAGGTAACGAATCTATGAACAACAGTAAAATAGCAAATGTCTCAATATCACTTTAAGACTAACTGTTTACAAATTTATGTTAATTGCCGTGACCAGTGCATACAGAAAACCCGATGAGTAATTCTTTTTATGTGATAACTTATCGCCCTTCTTAGCTCTGTTTGAAGCTGATCCAGAAAGGTTCTTGCAACGATTTCTGACTGGATGAATCTTGGGATTAACAGTTACAAACAACAATCAAAACTGTTATGCGTGTATGGTCTGTTTTTTTCAATGTCCCTTGAAAGGCCAGTTTCCATTCTATCTGTCTGAACTCACCGTGATGGCTTCATGACTTGTCGTCAACATTCCATGCACCCTGGAAACATTTACCTTCCAGGGAAACAATATTGAAATACCCCTGAGGATGTTTGCGCATACAAGCGAAACATACAGCTTTACTTTCCGTGAACATACATGTAGTTAATTCAATGACCACAAACCTAATTGTTTACTTTGTACCTTTAATGTCGTGTTTTTGAGGCCTTAACAAAATAACACTTTGCACCGAATAAAGAGTGTTTCGTCTAAGATCGGCGAGAACGTGTGAACTAAACACTACTCTATACCTGTTGTTTGTTTAATCTGTTCATTCTTCTTATCATTATTCGACGTTTATGATAAGGGCTTTGTAAATCTTGCGTCGATTAAATACCGCCCCAAAACAGAAATCGAATAATTGGGACCAAGAGCATGGGTGAAAGCATATAGGCTTTTCAAGGCATTTATTCTGGAATTTAAGGTATGCACAAATTGGGAGATAGCATTACGATTAGCCATGAATCACTGAAACCATAATTTTACACACTGAAAAAAGGTAAGCCATTTTTATAGCACATACTGTTTACGAGATTCATCTTTCATTTGGATGTGAAAAAACTTGTGTGAAAATAAAAACAGTAAGACGTGGAAGGCATAGCAATGCTTCATGTTACATTATTCTCTTCCCAGTCATCTGACCGAGGCACTTCTTACACTAGTATTGGATGCTCAAGACCAACTTGTTGGTCATCTGTTCCAGTTTTTTCTATGATCTTCCATGTGCATGTAATGACCAGTCAACACCGTCAACTAAGCTTACACAAGACGATGCATTGCTCACTGAACTGAAATATGTCATAGCTCGAGTTCCATTATTTTTATACGTACTGATTTTGAATAAAACGCAAAGAGACATGTTCGATATATTTTTTTAAAGAAAATAGCTTTTAGAACCTGGAATATCAATAGACATTTATTCTTTGCAAAAGTTAAAATCAATGTTAATTTTGTCTTCAAATATTTGCAAAGACATTTCTCAATATTTTACTAATTACGTGTTCATCGCTGCCCATCATAATGTGTATCGAAATTGGCATTCGAACTGTCTGCTCTTGTGCATGTGGTCATTATACAATGCGTCAAATCAAATCAAGTTCTACCAGCATCTCTGTCTGGAAAAATGACAAGTTGAACCAACTGCCCTGAGTGAAACACGTCTGTCACAAAATGACTCACCTTGGGAGCAATATATCCACCTTATTATAAGACATAGAAGGCATACTATCAACGTGAGTCAGCACATTGAACGAGGCACTGGCGCGCAGCCAAAAAAGAAAAAAATCTTACACATGTCGGGTGAAATGCGTGCTCGGTGTTGATCGCAATAACCCGCAATATTCATCTATACAGACACACCTACATTCCAGCCAATAATCCATCTTGAACATAAACATTCCAGCTATATGGCGGATGTCTGTAAAAAATCGACCAGACAATCCAGTGTATGAGCATCGATCTACGCAACTGGGATAACATGACATGTGTCAATCAAGTCAGCGAGCCTGACCACCCGATACCGTTAGTCGCTCTTACGACAAGCATGGGTTACTAAAGATAAATTCTGACCCAGAATTACTAATCTTAGTAAAGATTACAAACTAGAAACAGATAACATAAATACATTAGTAAAATTATAACAGAAATAGAAGTGGCTTTTTTCAGTGGTGTCCCTAAACATTTATAAATTGTATCGTACATTGTTACATATTTATTTCATGCTGTTATTTCTGATGGGTAAGTAGAAGATGTTTCTTATATCACTACAAGTGATAATCACAAAGTCAGCCTTAACTTTAAACCCGCAAAAGAAAGTAAAATCGTGTTTAATAGTGACGGAAAGTGAAATAAATACTGACTGACTGACTGAATTTGGTTTTACACCGTTTTCAGCAATATTCCAGCAACATCACGGCGGGGGACACCAGAAATGGGCTTCACAAATTGTACCCATGTGGGGATTCGAACCCGGGTCTTCGGCGTGACAAGCCAACGCTTTAACCACTAGGCTACCCCACCGCCCCAGTGAAACAAAAAACAAATTGTTATTCGATTGTGATGTATTTGAAGAACCATTATCTTTTACCTAAAGTTACCAGTGTTTCAGCTACTGTTTTCATCCAAGTATTGTTCAAATCCATTGTTCATGTGTATACTTTCTTTTGCCCCTCAGTTTAGTCACATCCGGGTACATGAGTTGAAAGGAGACTAACTGTGCCCGGATGAACCAGTTTTCACTATCGTCACGTGACTATGCATCTGTTTAGTTCAACATACATGTATTTCATTTTTTCAAACATCTCATGTCGTAATCTCATAATATTTGATCAATAAAAAGACTAAATAAAGACTAAGTGTTAAACCAAATGTACGATATAGCCTATAAGTTGAACTTATGCAAGCAATAGATTTGTTATACATATTTGAGAAATGAATGCTAAATTTATGAAGGAAGTTTCAAGGAAAGAATGACGGACAGAATTAAGGAAATGTCTATCTGTGTGTGACTGGCCTTATTATTAGGTTTAGTTTATCCTCAACTGGTTATAGACGTATGGCGTGGTCTTTTCTTCAACAATATTTGACAACTAGAGCAATTTTTACAGAATTTATTGCTCTCCACTTTTAATGCGTTCAAATGAAACTGAGGAGCTATAGAGACTACAGCGTGGGCGTTATAACGTGTACCCTGGAATGACGATGGCAGCCTGCCAGTAGAAAACCTGTTTCTTGAAATTTGGGAGTGATCTTCGAACGTTTCAATGCATGACGATGATAATGACCAACCAGGCGACTAGATCACAGTCGGACCCTATTTGAGGGGGGGCTTTAATTAAGTTCTTTGTGCATGTTTAACAGATGACCCCCATGAAAATTTAATAGCCAAAATTCAATTTGTACTAGCCACGGGCTAGCGGACCAACGGCTATTTCGCACACTGGCTTGGAGAGGTCTGGTTTAAATGATGTGGTGACTCGTACATCGATGAAACTCCAATGCCCCACCCTGTAAGGATTGAAGAACACCAAATCTCTGTGAAGGACAAAGACGCTAAATCCGTCATCTCAGCTCATCCAGATATTGTGAAACAGCATCAACGTACTCATCAGCAATCAGACCCACTGCACGATCAGGAAACTACTAGAAGCCATTCACATCAAGTACCTCGACCTCTAAACGGCCATAGACTGAAACCAAGGTTATTACATCTCCACTGCCTACCATCAACTCAGCACGATCATAATCCCATTATTCTCATTGTCCATCACGTCACTGTTTTCCTCTTGATCTTCTCCTTGTTAATTCTGCAGTGTGTAAACATGTATCCTATTGTCACATACATCGCGCTTTCTGCACCCACCTCATCTATTGCGTGAAAGACCCGTGAAGGTCCGGGTTAGAATGAACCTTCAGTAACCCATGCTTGTCGTAAGAGGCGACTAACGGGATCGGGTGGTCAGGCTCGCTGACTTGGTTGATACATGTCATCGGTTCCCAATTGCGCAGATCGATGCTCATGCTGTTGATCACTGGATTGTCTGGTCTAGACTCGATTATTTACATACCGCCGCCATATAGCTGGAATATTGATGAGTGCGGCGCAAAACTAAACTCACTCACTATTGCGTGAAAATCAATCAACATTATCAGCCTGTACTTTAGCTGTATAAACATAACGGTAATCCTGTATAGAAATGCTTTACCTATAGTACTGCTCATCACTTGCTTGATAACGGTGTTACCATCTACATCGAAATATGGTACTTCTTGGAATAAAGTTGGTTGGGTTGTTGCTTAACGCCGCACTCAGCAATACTCCAGCTATATGGCTACGGTGTGTAAATATTCGAGTTTGGACCAGACAATCCAGTGATCAACAACATGAGCATCCATCTACGCAACTGGGATACGATGACATGTGTCAACCAATGTCAGCGAGCCTGACCACCCGATCCCGTTAGTTGTCTCGTAATAAAGAAGTAGAACTACCCCCCTTGTTCCACAGGCCCGCGTGTCTTTGCGAGGATTAAAGATTTAAAAAAGATATACAAATTTGAGATGACCCCCCGACTCGAAATGCTTCACAGTACAATACATCATGATCTAAATGCCCATCCAATGAATTGGTTTAACGCCGCCTTTCACAGTATTTCAGCTCCACCACGGCGTGTCAGTTTGATGTATGGAGAAATCCATACTTAACAAAGGTCACTGCGTTTATCACTTAAGTGAAGCCCACGAGCAAGGGGGCGGTGGGGCAGCATAGTGGTTAAAGCGTTCGTTCGACACGCCGAAGACCCGGGTTCGAGTGCCCACATGGGTACAATATGTGAAGCCCATTTTTGGTGTCCCCCGCCGTGATATTGTGGAATACTGCTAAAAGCGGCGTACAACAAAAACTCACTCACTCACCCACGAACTAGGACATACCAGTGACAAAACTAATCAGCGAGAACCGGAATTCAAAGACACACGTTTCTGGCACTTCTAAGAAATGTAACACGCTTGCGACGCCTTGGATAATTGGTCCACATTTGTGTCTTATGTTCAAATAAACTCTCAGAAAATAAATGCACATAAATTGTCCATATCTTCAGCTTAACCTTTACAGTCTGATCTTCTTCACGACAGAAATTAACCATATAACTATGGTAGCTGATTAGGGCCATCGCTTTCTCGCCTTAAAATTCGGAGGCGAGAAAGCGAAAGCGATAGCACGAGACGAGAAACCGATAGCGCGAGACGAGAAAGCGATAGCGCGAGACGAGAAAGCGATAGCACGAGACGAGAAAGCGATAACGCGCGACGAGAAAGCGATAACGCGAGACGAGAAAGCGATAACGCGAGTCAAAGCGATGGCCCTGATCAACCACCATATATAACAGCGTAATGTCAACTACTCCACTTATATAATGTTTTGACTGAATTTCTAACTAAGAACAAATGCTATTACAGCTTATTAGCCATTCATATAGTTATCCCAGAATGGTTCACAGTTGCAAGAACGATGTGATGACAGAGATTTGGAATATCAATTTCATCCGACCTTTCAGGATTTTTCACAAATATCACAATTCATAATGAATGAAAGATGAGCCAGAGTCAGTTGAAATGGCGAACCATCTCGAATGAGTTTCTTTTTTTATTGTTTTGTTTTATAGTTTAATCTATTCCCCATGTTTACTGCTGCTGTTATGGAGCGGTTCTGGTGTGGTTTTCACAAAAGAAGCGTCAGAATCCAATTGATTATTCGACCCTACCATTGAGGCAGGCAACCCAAGGGACGCAACTCTGCAAGCAAATAGGTCACTCGTCGGTGGTGACAACGAGAAAAGTAAGGACATTGTCGCTTTGTCACACATTCGAAACATTTTAGATGGGGCGTCAATGTATGGTGGCTGATTAGGGCCATCGCTTTCTCGCCTTAAAATTCGGAGGCGAGAAAGCGATAACACGAGACGAGAAAGCGATAGCACGAGTCGAGAAACTGATAGCTCGAGACGAGAAAGCGATAACTCAAGACGAGAAAGCGATATCATTGCGAATGGCGACTGCGGTCATGCGCAGACAGCACTGAATTGTGGGTAATATCGCTTTCTCGCTCTACCGCTTTCTCGCACAATGATATAGCTTTCTCGTCTCGTGCTATCGCTTTCTCGTCTCGCGTTATCGCTTTCTCGTCTCGCGTTATCGCTTTCTCGTCTCGTGTTATCGCTTTCGCGTCTCGTGATAATGCTTTCTCGACTCCGAATTTTAAGGCGAGAAAGCGATGGCCCTAATCAGCCACCATATCAATGCGACAGTACCACATATTTTGATCTTGGTGTTGTTTAGTTTCATTGTTGCACATTGGTAAAGGGCAAAACTAGTTTTCAAAGCGCGACAATGCGACCGTGTGATTGATTCATGTGTGTCTTTGAATCCGCTGTATGCACCACCAAGTAAGATTGGTTCTGAGTAGAGTGATTGAGTTTAGTTTTACGCCGCTTTAATCAATATTCCAGCTATATCACGGCGGGGGACACCAGAAATGGGCTTCACACATTGTACCCATGTGGGGAATCGAACCCGGATCTTCGGCGTGTCGAGCGGACGCTTTAACCACTGGGTTATCCCATCGGCACTCTGATCTCATGACACGATTAAATAGCAAGTTTTTGAGGAGGAAGATTCCGTATTTCTGAGACGTATATTTATTCTTGGAAAATAAATAATGAAGTGTTATTCCCGTTGAGACCACTGATTGAAACGATCGATTTTCTGTCAGTTTGCGACATATGCCCCTTTTTTTAGAATTACTTAAACAACAGATAAAAGAACGGTACTTGTAATAGGATTGAAAATAAATACATGTTGTATTTTGTGGTGAACTGTTGACTGCATTGACCTTAGTAAGTGGGTTATGTCAACGAAACCATACTCGGTCACTATCATCGTGATAGAGACCGGTTTATTGATAATTACAGATGACGACAACCCGTGGCGTTGGGATACGTAACATTTGCCAACTTTGTCTCTCCTCTGCAGGTCTCGTAACATTAAACAACACCTGCATTGTAGAAAATATACATTTATTTTATTGCTCGATATATAATTTACATTGTACATCGTTGAACGTGAACATATTTGGAATTATGATGTGTTGCCATGGTAACTGAAGATGCTTTTAGTGCTTCCTCCACACTGTAAATTGACAATGTTCGTTGCCCATTATGGCAAAGAACGTTTTCTAACACAGATGATGAAAGATAATGTTAATCCAGAGATAGGACAACCAGTTGTTTAGTCCACGGACGCTGAAACCAAGGTTACTAGCATATTTGCCTGGTGTAACTATACTGCAGGCACCGTTGATGATGTCTTCAAGAGAAATGGTGTTTGGGTCACTTTTAGTATAATTTTTGCCTTATTTTCGAGGTGGTTTTAATCGCAACTTTTGATTGACAACTTGAACGATGCTTGAACAATATTTCAGTTGTATCGCAAAGGGCGTAAGCTTTATGTGGGAGGGAAGCCCGAAGTACAGTTAGTCTCACGTTTACCAATTCGGAGGACCCTACCATTTCAGGTAGCTCTATCATCTAGGAGCTCCGACACAAGCTCAGCAGATCCTGACACAGATAAGAAATACAACTCTCCAGCAAGTGGCGGAGACGTTCTTTCCAGCACCTTAAACGGGTGACAGTATGACCATCGACCAATGTCAGTATGGGTACAATAACGCCAGATCTGCCTCCACAGAAGCTGAGTATTGGTCTCAGGTACTTAACAGTCTCTTAGGCTACCTAAGTTTGTGTGTTAAAGCCAAACAGTAGGAAGGTCTACATCCAGTGAACAGTCAAGTAAGAACAGAATAATATCAAAGGGGATGTGCAATACTCGTCAAGCAGTGCAGCTTAAATCAGTTGGGCTAACTGACAAAACACAGAAACATCACACCATTTGAATTAAAACGGGAATAAAATATTTGTAAAATACAAAAGTGTATAAAAGGTAAAAAAAAGGATATAATTATTATCTATCCAAATTTATACACAACCAAATGACTTTTCTATGCAGAAAAATATCTGTAATTAAGATATTTTAATTCAGTGGTATGTTATACCTTTTATGAAGTTTCTATTTCAATGAGTTGTTGATATGAGGAACATGATATACGTTTACAAACATAACAAACGTTACATATCATTCCGTCTTTCTCCAAACACAGAGATGATCTTGGTTTAAACCCACATCCCAGACTGACAGACTGAAATACAGTTAAACACTGTTGTATCGAACTTTGATTAGTCGAGTTTGCAGGTTGTCTCGAAGTAAAGCTTGGTCCCTTCGTATGCTTTCTTTGTTCATGGCTTTTCGCTTCTGTCGACTGACTGACTGAGTTTAGTTTTACGCCGCTTTTAGCAATATTCCAGCAATATCACGGCGGGGGACACCAGAAATGGGCTTAACGCATTGTGCCCATGTGGGGAATCGGACCCGGGTCTTCGACGTGACGAGCCGACGCTTTAACCACTAGGCTACCCCACCGCGCCCGCTACTGTCGAACATTGGATAACTCCAGTATTTACGTAAATCCCCTCAACTTCCACACACTGGTGTTTGACAGTTTGACTAATACAAATCTGTATTTCTCCTTTCATTTCTGCTATAATCTATAATAGATACACTCCGTAAATTACCTTACTTCTTATATGTTGTCTTCCGAAATCAGTCAAACCTCCGATACCAATATCATCAACATCGTCATATTTATTGCTCAAGCAACCCACAAGAGGTGTCTTTGAACATATTCAGGTGAACAATCAACATAATAACAATAACAAGAAGAACAATTGTCATATAACAGAGCATACAGGTAGAGAGGTTTATTTGCAAACACAGGGCTTGTAACAGACACAATAGCATCAAGGTGTTTGTTTCACCGCCATGGTCTCGGCATGAAGACACAATGCCATTTAGAACGTGGTCAAATGTAGGATATGGGAATACACTTTCTCAGTCAAGTACGGATGCTCGTACTTGGGTTAAGTTATGTCCCATCCGGGATTCGAACCCACACTCTCAGAATACGGCAGCAAATCGGCACACAAACACAGCGAACCCACTTAGCCACCGCGGGTTTTGAAGTTTGGTGCCTGACTCTGAGAGTGCGGGTTTGAATCCCGGATGGGACTCAACAAAAGTACTAAGGTCTGTACTTTACTGATGTCTCAGCACTATACATACTGATAAGACCCAGACAGTGATAATATACTGATGCTAGTTATGTGCGTTACAAGCCATGGTGTTTTGCAATAAAGTTCCAACATTAATATCACCTTCATATGATACAACATAAATACTTTACAGTGATACTTTGTATCAATCTGTACGAATCATTCTCCTTTACAATTACAACACATCAAGATATTAACATTTTACAATTTTTCCTTGAATACAATGGCAAGGTACGAGTGACAAATGATATTACGAAATAGGTTTCGAGCAATGTATTCTTTCATAAAAGTCAACATTTACTCTGAAGTTACAATTTACATACATACAAATATATATATTTACTTTTACTGCATATGGTGGGTGCTACCAACTGAATCCAATAAACCCGTTTGTTTGTGATCACGGTTTCAAGAAATATTTGTTCCGGTTTCATTTCTTACTTTTTATGAACTTAAAAAACCGATAACTTTTCAAATATAACTCGAACATTGATACCCCAATAAAGTATAATGTTGAAAATGTGAAATAACCAAGAAATTGTAAACCAATCATCGGGTTTGAGCACTTCTGGTGTTTCTATATACATGTGATGCCAAGCATCCCTGCAGTGAGGAATTTGGTAAAAGTTGGTGTTATGTTCAGCATGAAGAGAACCAAACAGAAGCTCTTCTTTGGAATCGAAGAAATGTCAGTCTCAGGTCATCTCTCAGACCACGCCCCGAGGCATGTCCGTCAGCAGGCAAATATTGACATCACGTGACAGGCAGTTGATGACATCACAGGTTGGAGGAGGCGTTCATGTTCTCCTTCTTGCCTTCTTTGAAGTAGTCACGTGGTATTGCCACAAAGGATTCGTCTTGCACTGTTGACCGAAAATATCTTGAATTAATTTCAAAATGGTATACGTACATACACTAAAATATAAGATAAATATACGTCCGTGCCCGACGTGTCTCATTCTTTTAGCATGCAATTGACCATCGGCGTCATTTAGAATTCTCTATTGTTTATGTATATGGACTAGTTTCAGGTGAGGGTACTTGGCCAAAAATGTGCTTGGTTCGGAATAGTTGCGAACGCCGCAGACCACTAATGAGTGAGTGAGTGAATGTACTTTAACGTCGCTTTTAGCAATTTTCCAGCAATATCACGGCGGGGGACACCAGAAATGGGCTTCACACGTTGTACCCAGAAATGGGCTTCACGACGTTGTACCCCCATGTGTAAGTGAGGAATCGAACCCGGTCTTCCAGCAATATCGTGACGAGCTGACACTTTATCCACTGCGTTACCCCACCGACTGGCAGACCACTATTGGCCGCTGACTGTAACCAGCACGACCACAACAATCTGAACGGGTCGTTTAAGGCGATGTTGCCTTTTGGTGCCGGTGATTCCATATTAAAGTCTTATATCGACGTTCCGGTTATCTCGAAGTTCGGACTGCAGTCTGTGTACATACGGAGTGGTAGATACAAAAAGAAGAACTATATAGTATCGTTCTACTTACACAAAGTCTGCGCGCTTTCATCCATGGTGGGTACACCTCTGTAGGGATCAAAGACCCATTTGTAGAGCACGGCTGCTAGCACTCCTCCAGCGATTGGTCCGACCCAGTAAATCTGTATCAGATATCAATAATGTCTTATTCAAAGTCATGATAACATGTTTAGTGCATCGTGTCAGTTCATTCAAATTAAGTACTGAATAATGATGTAGAAACAGAACAGGTCAAGATTCAACCACAATTGGTTCGCAGCCCTTTGATCTCTCCCTCGGACAAAACCCCGTGTCCACTTGACCCAACTAACTGAAACCCTGTCTCTTCCGTGTTCACCAGCTATTGTTGGCCCCACAGTCCAAAAACGTCAGTCTCTTTCCGTGACAAGTGGCATTATTGACCCCTCTTAAACGTCTAACAGCTTCTGGGTCTTCCTGCTGCTGTGGGCCCCATTGAAACCCATTTCAATCACCTCATGGAGATCGTGCCCACGACTGCTTGCTACTGTCCATTCACGGTGAAATTGAGGTCCTTTGTGGGTTACCAAATCACCATGTACCGGGAGTTTTAAGATATTATCCAGATTCGATCCTTAGTAAATGTTAAGTTGTACACAGCTGACTATTCTTATTACCCAGTCATTGACAAGGTTTGTTGTAAATGAGATGTTAACTTTCGGTAATTACAGATCTCACGTTTTCACCTCGAGCAATTTAGGTGTAACATGAAACTAGGCAATACAGCCATTGTTTAACAGCCAGCATGCACGACAAATCATGAAAGCTCGAGATGTTGCCGATGCACATGGAACGTTCAGTTACTTCTTCATGTAAACACAAAGGGTGCTAAGCAATGAAAATCAAAGCGGATATCAACATTAGGCCAGTCCGTTTCAAAGAAAGATGCAACATCCTCATCAAGGGGCTTTGTTCTTCATCACGGGATGGGCCCGATGCAAAGTCGTGGCGCTACCCTTCATCATTTCAGTTCCAAAAACGTGTTGCTTTCATCATGCAATCAAACCATATAAGTTGATTCTATCATTATTTACGATGATCTACAAATAGATATCCACGACGTTTCAACCGTAAAGGAACTCACCCACAGGTTTGCATAGGAGTTTGAGGCGACAGCTGACCCGAGAGACCTGGCAGGGTTCATACTGGCCCCAGTGTAGGAGATCTGAAGTAGAGTGAGTGAGTTGTAACACATGTGACTACCTTCACATATCTAGTACAGTCACTGAAGTTGCCTAAACCAACTGAAACTATGGGATGGTACTTGAGTCGCTGCAGCCTTTGATTAACATTCATACATTGTTTTGTTTGTTTGTTCACCCAGGTATTTGACCACGGTCTGTAAACAATCGACACTCTGGACCTGACAATCCAGTGAGTGACACTATAAGCATCAATCTACACAATGACTATGCTAACGACACCTGAAGGGAATTATGAAGAAATAGTCAGAGCCCGATATTCCGCCCAAGGCCCCGTTTCACAAAGCTCTCGTTAACCTAAGATCTCGTAACTTTTCTCCCTATACTGTAACATAGAAGGTACGAATGCTACGAGAAATGTTACGTCTTAGGCTTACGAGAGCTTTGTGAAACGGGGCTCAGGTGGGCAGCAAATATCGGTAAAATGCCCTAATGGAATTACAAAACATTTGTAGAGATGTTTATTTAACTAACAGTACCATTTAAGAGGAATATCCATTTATGCTTAGTTAACGGTATTGCATATAGTGCACTGTGTAAACAAAATGTTAAAATGCTTCTGAATTAAAGAAATTTAAACTTATCAAATCCCAATTTGTCTGTCCCGAGTGTCTGAAAAGCGCATTTAATTGGTAATCCCATCTAACACCTGGACGTAAGGTTACGCGACAATCACTGTCCTCACCGCAGAGAAGTGACCCAAAGCAACTGTTAGACCAATAGCGAGTGAGGCGCTGCCGAAGTTGGGTCTATTGCCGTCAACGGTGCCGTAGATGACAAAAACGAGGGTGAAGGTCAGGAGCAACTCCACCCCGAAGCCCTGGGCCTGGGTGACCCCAAGGGCGCTGTTGATGTTTGTGACGGCCAGGTTCCCGTGGAAAGCCGAGGGCGTAACTCTGAAACAAAGTATGACAGAACATTAGCCAAGTTACGATAATTATATCCATTCTTCAACATACGTTTTGGTAGCCTAGCTAGTGGTTACACCGTTTGCTGATATCAGGTTCGCTCGAAAACATGGGTTCAGTGTACAGAGTCACTTCTCTGGGTCTTCCGCGGTGCTATTGTTGGACCATTGCTGGAAACACGTGCTTATTCTAAAATAGTTGCCTTTTTTAGGATGGCCCAAATTCTGAAGCCGTTATTGGGTAGTTGTGTTCTTCGTTAGGCATGCAAGAAAACTACGATCGTGGGTTCGAATCCAAAATCGCTCTGATGAAGTTCCTAGGTTTGTGAACACCACACCCGTACTGCCTGGTTTCACCAACGTACTTGACTCACGTGCACTTCACACATCAGGTAACATACTGTCACAACTGCAATTTTTAATGAAATGTAACCTTTAATGAGGATTTACGTTTGATCCTATTTGAAGCTGACTTTAAATGTAACCATCTAAACTGAAGTACAAAAGAAAGTACACACCTGGTGCTTTGGGATTTCTTTCCAAAGAGCGACGCAAATGTTTTGAAAAGAGTTTTAACAGTGATATATAAGTCACAGACTTTCCTAATATGTTGCCAAAACACCACAGATATCGTGCCCAATTACGAAGTTACCAGTCAAAATCACAACACTTTTCAAATAATCCCCAAACACCAGGTGTGTACTTTCTTTTGTACGACAGTCTATTTTATAACGTAAATGATACCGACAAGTTTATTTCTTATGAAAGAAAAGAATTGCAAAATATTTTAGCATGATATATGTACATCTTATATTAATTTATCGTATATATGTTTCTAGTGTCTCATAAGCCTGTTTGTGGCTAGGCGCACGCTTCTTACTGTTGTATAATGTATTGTCTGTGAAATGTACTAACTTTAATAAAAAAATATACTACTACTACTACTACTACTACAAGTTTAATAATGCTCACTTCGGCGTTAAGCCTACCGTACTCTATCGCCAACTATATAAGACCCAATGTCGAAAATCCATGTTTTTATAACCTTTTCAGATTTTAATATTTTAGATATATAACTGTTTAACCTTTAAGACATTAATCACTTTGTTTTTCAAGCTATGTGGGCACAACCATTATCAGTGGGTATCATTGATAGACATTCCTGAACATATTCATAAAAAATATATTTTGTATGTATGTGATTTTCGCCGTGAAGTGTAATGAGACAGACAACATACACTAGGGTGTGTGTGCGAATTATGATTCACATTGGCAAACTATAAAATGTCTAGCTATTACAGTTCTGTTATAAATTCACTATAAGTATCAGCAGATCGTCTGCTTTATATTTAGTTTCAAAATGCATACAAGTATGATCACAAACTAATTAGGATTATAAGACCAAATATAAAGACGCACATTGACTAGTATCTACATACTGGTGAGTGGACATTAACCATGTGAATGTAGCAAGAAATTTATCGCGCAGTATTGTAACTTCGACCCCCACCTCGCTTCCGTGGAAGAAATCGTTATGTTATAAGTTGTGTCATGCAAAATCCGTTTGGTTATGATTCCAATACATATTTAACTACGAGTAGAAAGTAGTTTTGATTTTCTAACTTGATGAAAACAAACTATAATCTCTTTAATTCTAACAGACTTTACGATTTTCAAAAATGGCGGCGCCCTGTCGGGAACATCCGCCAGTCTGAGGATAAATGCTATTTAGATTTGTTTTCACCGAGTTACAAAATCAAAACTACTTTCTACTGGTAGTAAAATATTTATTTTATTGATGGCCAATAGGATTTTGCATGACATAGCCTATAACATTTCTCTCCTGGCAGCGAGGTGGGTGTCAATATAATACTACTTACAATATTATTGTTACTTCGACCACAACCTCACTTCCGAGGAAGAAATCGTTATGTTACAAGTTGTGTCATGGAAAATCTTTATGGTCATCAATCATATACATATTTTACTACAACTAGTAAGTAGTTTTGATTCTTTAACTTCCGTGAAGCGATCTGAACACAAGTAAGATATCGTTTCAGGCTTCCACAACGCTCGCTTCGCACTCACAAACATAACCCATTTAGCACGAACTGCGGGGTCCTGTGGAAATCTGTGCATGGTGACACCATCGCCCGACCCCTAGGAGCAATTGACGACAAAGCAACGATTCGACATGTCGTCGTTGATGTCGAGAAATCATCAAAATGATGAGCATGCTACACACTTTCTTTACAACTAACTGAAAATCGTTCCTCATATGACGTCACTGCAGTGCTCTGGCGACAGAGTTACGTAACCTGTCTGTGGTTTCGTTGGCGGGCGAGAGAGAAGCAGGCGACTTTTTTGGCCACTTTTAATCGCTCGGTATTAATTAACCACAAGTTTTTAAAGAATAAATTTGGTGTTCCGCATAAGACTAACCACAAAACTTTCATATGTAATGGTTAAAAGAGTAACAAAAAACAAAGTTTAGTGGTTCTTTAATTATTTTTTGATAATTTATATCGATATCAACTCGAAAACATTCTAAAGAACAAGTTACGTCTAACTCCCAACAAACTTCCTGATGATAGGTCTTTCATAAATGACTAGATGGTGAAACAAATAAAGTGCTTTAACGTTAACTATAAACTGTAACCGTCCAAGAGAAATTAGGTGAGTTGTCGTTACCGCTGCATGGTATTTCAGTAGCATCGTGGAGGAAGAATGTCACGTATGCCATGTGCAAGAGTAAGCATGGCTTTGTCAGAATCGACCCAACGATGCAGCGGCTGCTGACACGGATGGATAGTCGGCACCTTCGACAAAGATGCCACATGATGTTAAATATCTCTGAACCCGTGAAGATCCGGGTTAGAATTGATCTTCAGTAACCCATGCTTGTAAGAGGCGACTAACGGGATCGGGTGGACTGGGTTGACACATTCCATCGTATCCCATTTGTGTAGATCGATGCTCATGCTGTTGATCACTGGATTGTCTAGTCAGATTATTTACTGACCGACTCCCCATGTCTAGAACTACCTACTGCATGTGTAGAAAACAGTGTTATCGTGACAGGTATTACTCCTTGTGTTGCGTGGTTACGTAGGTGATATATCATAAGTCGCTGGACGTGATGTTGTTGATCAGAGTACACATGTATCGGAACTAGTGCGTACTGGTATTGACAGTTATTGACAGAGGCGAATACCCGATCCGTGTTAGAGTTGGTCTTCAGTAACCAATGATTGACGTAAGAGGCGACTAACGGTATCAGATGATATGATCGATGCTCATGCTGTAAATCACTGGATTGTCTGGTCCAGACTCGATTATTTACTGACCGGCACCATATTGCCGGAATATTGCGGCGTTAAACAACAACCAACCGCATAGTCGACTTGTGTAAAGGGGGACCCGTAGAGGGTAATGTCCGAGTAACTCTCCATTCCTGAAAAATAATGGAGCTACTCGGCCCCTATAAGTACTGGTTAAAGCATTCCCCGTCATGCCGAGACCAGGGTCAGGTTACCCGTACGGATGCCAAATGTGACGCCCGTGAAATTCCTGGAGCATTGCTACATGCTGCGTAAACCCATAGTCCGTCACTCTTACGGGCTGATAAAAATCTATCAGCTCCACACTTTGTTGTTCCCTGTGATTACCTGGTCTGTGTGTAGCTAATGACAATCTATAACGAGCACCTACGTCCGCAGACAGTACTGTGAGATAAAGACGTCTCGGTCTGTGGATGCTTACCTACCTCAACCCGCTGATTAATGCTAGCATCCCGCCCGGATACAGCGGGAGAAAACAATCTCCTGTCTCAGGCAGGGCTAATTGATTAGCAACCTTGAGGGCAGGTACGTTTTCCCTTGCTAATGAGGGTCATTGTAAAACTGTACTTATGTCCGAAACGAAGAGTGCTGCGTGAGAGCGCATGGTTGGTTTGTTTACATACCGTCGTAGCATGACGGGGTATTGCTGTGGGGTGTCAGACAGATTACCTGAACACTATTTATGCTAATTGGGTGGGTGGCAGCTGTTACCTGTGTGACAGAGCACGATGGTTTAGTCTGTATTCGCGCCCATCTCAATTCGCCTTTAACCCATATCATATAAAAACATTGTAGGCTAATTGGGATAAAAAAAATGCACCTGGTGTCATAGTTGATATTCAGGGATCGATTGATAAAATTTATCACGATTTTACCTTTAACTCCCTCTATTATTTGTGTTGAATGTTGGTTCCACAAGGGCGTAAAACCCCATTGTTTGGGGCCCATGTTATATACCTCTATCCATCTCTCACCAGGTAACGTTCCCTCAACATGCCGAAGTGTACCCCACACGGTAAATTGCGTGCATCGATGCTCTTGTCGTTGATCACTGGATTGTCTGGTCCAGACTCGATTATTTACAGACCACCGCCATGTAGCTTGAATATTTCTGAGTGCGACATTAAACAACCAACCAACCGACCAAACCACAAGGTAACAACATGTGAAACCCATATATGGTGTCTTCGCCGTGATATTGCTGGAATATAGCTGAAAGCGGCGTAAAACTTCACTCACTCATCCACAACACGGTAATGAATCGTTGACCCACCAGTGAAGAGTGTGTAAGTCCCCACGCCGATCTAAACAAAAGTTTAGAAATAGTTTGTTACGTAAGCTTTCAAGTCCAATAGACTACAAAGCGATCGGGACTTAGGCCTGTATCACGTCGATGAATCACACATGCACTAGAATGGTGCTCATAAATTAAGTATCATAGGATTTCGAATCCAAGATCATCGGATCCTGATACACCTAAGAGAGGCCAACCCGCACAGCGATAACTTCATGGTCCCCATGATAACCATAGGTGGATTTGGGACCAGAAGTCAACACGGGATCTGCTATTGAGACTTGAACGCGATGTCGTTGACTGGTAGCCAGTATGTACCACAGGCTACCGCCTACACTCATGTGTACCTGAGCGTGGCAATACTAACAGTGCTGAAACAGAAATTGTTGGGGATTACGGCTATTAACATACCTGCTATTTTGCACACGCGATTCGGATTACGTGATATTCGTCAAAATAAACAGTGCATACATTGCATAGCTAGGTACACTTGATTGTACAAGAAGCTGACTGGCCTACATTCCGCAGTACCTATACCCACAACGATCCAAACAACTTGTGTAATCAATACCTTTTATTAAGTGTATCAGTTTGAAATTTGTTCGTGTAATATGCACAAGACAAATTCATTATCCATCTATATCTTTAAGCGTGATCATGAAATGAATCGATCGTGACAAGACGCCGTCATATTTAGTTTCAAAGTGACCTTTTCGTATTGTGCATTTTACTGTTTTAATTGGATGCTATAAAATGGCCAATGAGATAGCGATTAGTGTCTGAAGAGGTACAACAAGCCCTTCGATCTGTTACCTAATCTGGATCTGCATTTAAGAGTGTAATATAATTCATTTTCTAGATTGTTCAGCTGAGGTATTTTCTTACTTAATGTCAATATGATTATGGTAAGTTTTAGATTACTGTGCATATTGCACTTGGCATTTGGGCGGATTGAATCAATGTGGTCAGTGATGCAAATATTAGAGACAGAAGCTGCAAGATTAACCGGTTAATGAGTCACCTCCATTCGTCATGTTTTTGGGAAACATTGCAACACGTCTCTGTTAAATAACTAAAATCGATGAACGTTAATTCTGACTGGGCAGTATCCATGCACTCACTAACTGTTCCTTTCCTAGTTGATATGTTATCGAATCCTAACAGGGACATTGTCGCGTTGTCGCTCTCTCTAAAACAAGCAAAAAGAGGCAAAATTAACCAAAGCGCGACAATGCGACAAATGGCCGAAATGTCGCGTTGTCGTATTGTCGCGCTTTGGTTTATTTTGCATCTTTTTGCTTGTTTTAGAGAGAGCGACAACGCGACAATGTCCCTTTTAGGATTCCATAATATGTAGTGTCGTTCATTTGACGATAAAATCGCCCGTCAATTGCTATAGCCGTTGTCACAGTGATTAGTATTCAGTTCAGAAAGGTACTGCGTGTTAAGAGATAAAATATTCTCCCTAAAGTTAGCAAAATAATGTAAAAAGTTGTGACACTTTTATCGACTTTTCAGTCAGATTAAATAAATGAACTGGGACAACAAGTCAGAGCCGGAAATTCCTGAAAAAACATGGCGGCAAATGACTTTTGTATCTGGCAATAACGTCGCGACGGAAAAGGTCGGAAACGATTGTCATCATCCGACCAAGTGTTTCATTATTCCTAATACACCTTAAGCAGGTATCAGCAGAAGAGGGTGTGCCTAGCCGATCGATTGAACGCTTTGAACGGAAACAAATCCACATCAATAATACAGAAAAGGAAAGATAGTTCCGTAATTGATTTCCTTCATTTGAACAGTATTGAATAACAAAACCACAATAAGTCCACCGCCACGAGTGCTGTCAGAAGCGCTGGACTTCCGGTTGGGTGTAACATCTCACTGTTGGGGTCTGACTGGAATAAATGGGAATATCAGTTTCTCGCGAGGAGGGACAGGAGCTGTTTAACCTTTTCGAACACGTGGTTTCATATAATTTTAGCGACCGCCCATGTGGCTTTCATCCTTCTATTCACTTTGACCGCTGAGATGATCAAGAGTGGTTGTTCCTGGGCGTGACGTAATATATTTATATCTCTCATGGCGGTGGGGTAGCCTAGTGGTTACAACGTTCGTCACGCTGATGACATGGGTTCGATTCCCCACATAGGTACAATGTGTGAAGCCCATTTCTGGTGTCCCCTGCTGTCATATTGCTGGAATATTGCTAAAAGCGGCGTAAAACCAAATTCTCTCACTCACTCTTGGCGGTGGGGTAGCCTAGTGGTTAAAGCGTTTGTCACGCTGAAGACCCGGGTTCGATTCCCACATGGGTACAATGTGTGAAGCCCATTTCTGGTGTCCCCTGCCGTCATATTGCTGGAATATTGCTAAAAGTGGTGCAAACCAGACTCGCTAACTGACTATTGTCATCGAAATTTAAACCTGAGCTGGCTGAATGTGGCGTTAATCAAAATCAGGAGCAACTCCTATATGCTGGTCACCCACTCATGTGATACCAGTACAGGGTCCACGGTCGCGGTCAGATGCCGCGGGGTGAGGTATGGCCGTCAGAGACAATCAGATCTTCATCTCAACAAGACATACGCCTCGGTTCTCCAGCTCAATGCCTCCAATGTCGTGTATTTCAGTAATTCTACCCAGATGCCCCATCGCGCTCACTGCTACTCATCACTTCTCTAAGAATTGTCTTACTTCAAAGTAATTCTCCAAAGGGGACCCCGTGATGACCACCATGCCCAGACATTGCATGTTCTCATATTCTCCACAAACATTCTATATAGGTACTTCTAGTAATCCAATCTAATGGTTTATAAGGCTGAAGTATCTCCAGTGTTCTGAACAATCCGCCTTGAGGCACGTGTGCACTGAAACCCGTTTATCCGGGTTCACCAATAACTGTCATGACATTTATGTATGTGAAGTACACTATCAGTAATAAATGCATGACGTAACATTACACGCGCGCGCGCGCGAGCACACACACACGCACACTCACCATACTATATACATACATGCTCCGTACACTTACTTTCACCTTACACACACTCACAGTACAAACTCACCACACACACACTCACATTACAAACTCACCACACACACAGACTCACATTGTACACAAGCTACACTCGCCGCACACACAAACTCATTATACTCACACACGCACAATACAAAGAGACACAGACACTCAACGTAGAGAAACACATACACACTCAACGTACACACATGCACACTCAACGTACACATATGCACACACACGCACACACAGACAGACATGCACCACAACCACCGCCACCCGTTGCACATACATGAACAAGAGCAGCAAGATTCCATCCCAGGGTGCTCAATGTCAAAACACGTTTGGTAATCGCCATGGAAGATTTACCTCAACTGGCAGTAAGTTCAGCAAACATGTAACGTGATTTCTGCATTTTACTTTCACACTAAGCACACATTTGTGGAATTAAAACATGTTTAACTAAGTTTGTCTGTTTAATTCAGATTAATTCTGCCCGTTTATAGAGTTCAGTTGATACTGAAATTTCTTCAGTGTAGATGGTCGTGGTATTCAAATACGGTTCTTATTTACTTTTGCCGTAGGACAAAATGGACCTCAAGATACATCGGCAGTTTGCCGTAAGAACATGACGCCATGTTTTTACCATGTTATTGCGACAGTAAATCGCTAAATCTCAACTTTGCTACAAACACATCATGCATTTGAAAGAAACGAACCAAACAAATAAAAATCTTACGCAGTGGCGAGTTGAAGGACAATAATCAAACATGACCATCGGAAATACGTCGACATATCCGTTGTTCGACACAAGCAGGGATTCGACTATACAGTTTTGGTCGAAACTACTTGGTTAATGTGGGAGATCTAGTCAATGCCGATTGAGATAAAGGTGTTGCAGTAAACTGAGATAATGATGTAAATATTTCTATGTTTTGAGACATGATGTCAGTGTGTATATACGTACCCCTTGAGGATCAAGGCCCCGATGATAGCCCCTACAATCTGAGCCACGACATACATGAACGCCCTCAACACGGAGATGTTCATAGAGACGGCCATGGCGATGGATACGGCAGGGTTGATGTGTCCGCCGGACACGTGTCCAAACATCTGGATCATCGCCATGATTGCTAGGCCGAACGCAAGGGATATCTGAAGGATAATATTAGTGAAAATGAACAATAGTGATGGTGATGATGATGTTGACGACGCCAAAATCCTTTCCATATCCAAATTCCTTTGTTAAAAGCAAAATGTTCTAACACTGAGAAAGGGGGACGTCAATGTCGTTTGTAAGGATAGTTTCAGCTGGTGATTCATGTGGTAGGAAAGCCAAGTAATGTATGTTCTGGGCGTCTTCACTACCATCTAGTAATGCATGTTTTGGGCGTCTTCACTACGATCTAGTAATGTATGTTTTGGGCGTCTACACTACGATCTAGTAATGTATGTTTTGGACGTCATCACTACGATCAAGTAATGTATGTTTTGGGCATCTTCACTACCATCTCGTAATGCATGTTTTGGGCGTCTTCACTACGATCTGGTAATGCATGTTCTGGGCGTCTTCACTACCATCTAGTAATGCATGTTTTGGGCGTCTTCACTACGATCTAGTAATGCATGTTCTGGGCGTCTTCACTACGATCTGGGTCAGGACTTGCGAGTTATCAAAACGCATCTTGGATTCGAACACATGACCTTGTGTTACACCCAACCAAACAGTTACTAGTAGCTAAATGTTCGATCGAGAGAGAGAGAGAGAGAGAGAGAGAGAGAGAGAGAGAGAGAGAGAGAGAGAGAGTGAGAGAGAGAGACGTGATGAATTACATGGTGTATTGTTACCCATTAAGGGCAACTCCCCATCACAAATACGGTACTTGCAAATCTTCAGTTATATTTATCTTTAATAAGGTAAGAGTGAGTGAATTGCGTTTAACGCCGCTTTTTAGAGTATATTGTTATATATCGGCTTTATTTGAGCTTTATGTGGCAGGAAAGACCGGAGAGGTATTGTTCTCAGATGTTTACAGCTTGGAGGAAGCCTACAAGCACGATTATACTGCCGACAAACCTAGCACGATAATCGGGGCGATGCGGTGTCAGTCATAGGTTTCTGGCATACCCAAGGGACGCAACTCTGTAAACGAATAACTGTACGCAGTTCACTCTCCAGTAAAGGCGCCATTGCATTAACTGTACCAGTAGTCATATCCATAGGCACGCACACGCACACACACACACACACAATACTTGTGTCGTTAGCATACCTTCTGGTTTGGTACAGCTGTGCCAGGAACAGAACTTTACTTGTGACATTCGTGGGAGGCAATGCGTTTGGTTTTATCCACCTCTCAACAATATCCGAGCAATATCACTAAGGAGTACTGTTAGACTGGGAATGGTGTACCTTTGTGGGCAAATAGTCTCATCGTGACGGGATAATACTTTAACCGTTAGGCTACACTTCATGTGAATTCGTATGACAAAACTTGGTAAGGGAACTGCAAGCAATTCACACACAGGTCAGATCCGAGCTCCTGACAGCTCGCTGACTTAGTTGATACAAGCCATCGTATCTCAACTGCGTGGACAGATGCTCATGAGGCCAATAATGAGTGAGTGAGTGAGTTTAGTTTTACGCCGCACTCAGCAATATTCCAGCTATATGGCGGCGGTCTGTAAATAATCGAGTCTGGACCAGACAATCCAGTGATCAACAGCATGAGCATCGATCTACGCAACTGGGATCCGATAACATGTGTCAACCAAGTCAGCGAGCCTGACCACCCGATCCCGTCAGTCGCCTCTTACGACAAGCATGGGTTACTGAAGATCAATTCTGACCCGGACCTTCACGGGTTCATGATGCCATTAACTGTATCATTTACGGAGCTCGGTCCCACACAAAACAGGAATATTGATTGGCATTAAACAATACATAAAGCAAACCAGAACCATTCTCTCGAAGTCGTACCTAGTAAAGTGCCTAATTACAGGGAAAGGTGGATGAATAGTCGGTCTGGAAGCTTTCCAAGGTCAGATGGTCATGAAATATTGACCGACATAACGATATTCAGGTACAAATCACTGGGTTGAGGACAAGTGCGTTATACTTTGGTCATACATAAACTGGGGTTCTTACTAGAGCTTGCCATACTATGTTCCCACCTGTAAAGCCAAAGATCGGTCTATCCATCGATATTAGATGTTCATACGGACTTCATGCTTACTTTCCATACTTCCGACAATAGTGACAAAGCAATAAGTGACATTTAACATCCCATATTAATCTTACACCTTTTGATTTATCAAGACATGAGGTGTCAGCTCAGATCACCAGATCCAACAATGAACCGCTATACCCTTCAACTGCCTTCAAGCTGCAATCGCATAACGTGTCTACATCTTCATTACCCACCACACTCTTCACTATATATCTCACCTGTAACCTTTGTAACTCACACCGAAAACTGTCTCATTGATACCGGTACTACTGTGTTATTGTCTAGGCTATATGCGATACACAGCGGCACCGCCAGAGAATAATCAATATCGATTAAGAACGGCAAGATCAATACGGAACGGCATCGTGTTCAAACGTTTTCATTATCTGACTTCATCTGGGCGCCCATACAAGTTCCTCTATATAATCAGTGCCTCCGTGAACTCGCTTAAACTGCCTTGAACAATGGTATTTCAGTTATATAATCCCACGTTATGTTCACGGAAGGAAAGGTGACTTTAACGTAGTACTTTTTCGCTCATATGACGACGTGTATGCGTGTGTATGTGCGGCTGCTTGTACTAGTCCAGACTTAAGCTGGTTTTACAGTGCTAGCTCACTGAGATATCATGCCGCAATTAAGCATGAATGCCCTACTCAGACACATTATACTGACTCCGAGCCGACCAGTCCATGTTGTACCCATTAATGCTGAGCGCCAGGTAGGCACCAACAAGTACCATATTTTAAAGTCTTTTGGTATGACGCGGCAAGGGATCGAAAATCACGGAAGAAAGTCCGTGATGCAGGTCTGAGCCGTTTCCTTCCATGGTAAACCCCACGAGCACGAGTATGGCGCTGACAAACCCATAATCAGGGCCAACCGGGATTCGAACCCAAGATCAAAGATTTCATAGATAATTCAAATATAACTTGTGACCCCAAACTGTTATTTTATAAAACACCCACCTTATCCATTGAACGAAATACTTTTGTGAGTAATACTTGCGAACAGCAGATTTTCAAACACTCTTCAGATTCCCCTACCCGGAATATTCAACTGTCGACACATGCTGTGTCTAGGGTCAGCTGTGTCCGATGTGTCAGTGTTTTTTCTCGACCCGTGAAGATCCCGGCTAGAATTGATCTTCAGTAACCCATGCTTGTCGTAAGAGGCGACTAACAGGATCGCGTGGTCAGGCTCGCTGACTTGGTTGACACATGTCATCGTATCCCAATTACGTAGATCGATGTTAATGCTCTTGATCACTGGATTGTCTTGTCCAGACTCGATTATTTACAGACCGCCGCCATATGACTGGAATATTGTTGAGTCCGGCGTAAAACTAAACTCACTCACTCATTTGTTTCGCACTGGTCAGGATACACCGATAACAGAATTTGTTAAGCCTCGTGTCGTCGTGGATGGTTATACCGTTATCAGCAGAGATGCTTTAATGCTTGTGTTATTTCTTCCTTTGCTATTCCTGTACATATAAGGAAATGGCATGGCGTGTTTCGCTACAGCTCATATTGTCGTATTGCCTTGTAATTAATAATGTACCTTTATAACCACGAACCAGCTGGGAAAATGTCATTGGTGCATAGTTACATGTAACATTTACTCTCATTGCTCTGAACAGAAGAGTTCTGAACATTATCCATTGGCAGGGCCAAAGACAATGGGGAAGATCGAGCTTAATCGTCTTCAGGTATACTAAGGTGAAAAGTTCACCTGCAGAAGTGTGTTCTTTGTTCCGCGATTATTCATTAATAAAATAACAGGATATTTTTATTTTATCTTAGATTTCTAGTTATATATCCGAATATCGATCCGGGCGGACGGCATACCATGAGGAGTCCCACGCCCATATAGATGGTTTTAGCGAAAACAAATTATATATATGAAAATTGAGCAGAAGAAAAAGCACATGTTCCTTGACGGTTTATTAGGTTAAAAAGCTGGATCACTATTTTAATCAAGAAAAACGCCGGACTGCAGTCTCTCTTATATTCAAGATATTATTTTTGGCAGCTTACGTCGTGTGATATTATTGTCCAGGATGAAGGTGATGTTTTATTATTGCTGCTCTGCTTACGTATGTGGGATGTGTCGGATTGACAAATTATACAATAACATCGCACTAATGAAGATTCCGACAGAATTGGTCTTCAGTAATCCATTCTTGTTGTATACTTCGTCGGAGATATACTTGCTTTGTTATTTAACGCCGCACTCAGCAATATTCCAGCTATATGGCTGAGTGCTGTGGATGCGTGAGTGAAGTTTTACGCCGCTTTCAGCTATATTCCAGCAATATCACGGCGAAGACACCATATATGGGTTTCACATGTTGTTACCATGTGGTTTGGTTGGTTGGTTGGTTGTTTAATGTCGCACTCAGCAATATTCAACCTATATGGCGGCGGTCTGTAAATAATCGAGTCTGGACCAGACAATCCAGTGATCAACAGCATGAGCATCGATCTACACTATTGGGAGACGATGACATGTGGCAACCAAGTCAGCGAACCTGATCACCCGATCCCGTCAGTCGCCTCTTACGACAAGCATGTGTACCTTGAGGCCAATTCGAACCCGGTCAAACCATACAGCGCCAACACAATAGCTGCCTTGTCTGTCCCCATAATGAAATAAACTGAAGTAAGATGTAACACGAGAGAGTAATCTAGTCTTATGTCAGGGTATAGAGAAACAATGCCAGCACTGTACGAGTATAAGCCTACCCTGTGACATCAAACCCAGTGTCAGTCAGACACATTAATGTGGCTTCGCATTGCTGAACCCACACGTGAAGGCAAGTATATGGAGTTTAAAGCAGTAGGTGGTCGGAGAAAAGTCATGATTTGATCGCTAATAGCTGGCTTTTGCCCATTTTGTAAACCTAAATTACAAGTTGTTAGATAATATAAATATTGTTTACACGCACGCCTTATGAATGGCTTTGAAGTCTTTGACAAGAAGCTAAAAAGATGGCGAACACATGTAATCTTTGAAGATAACAAGTTTTAATTAATGGCTACTTCTTGTCCTGTCCTCGGGTGAATACTGAGTTAGTGTTTAGTTGGTTTATATACTGGTCGTCATATATACAAGGTCTTATTGTACATATTAATATAAAGGCGATTAGTGCGGAAGAAACTAATCAAGTGCCAGCAATACGTTCATACGTTTACTCCTTGTGTGTACTTGGTGGGTGGTGGTGGAATTGGGTTTAACGTCGTGCTTGAGAATATTTCGCTCATATGACGACGTGCATGCGTGTGTATGTGTATGTGCGGCTGCTTGTACTAGCCCAGACTGAAGCTGGTTTTATAGTGCCGAGATACTATGCCGCAGTGAAGCATGAATACCCCACTCAGACACATTATACTGACTCCGAGCAGACCAGTCCTTGTTGTACCCATTACTGCCGAGCGCCAGGCAGGGACCAACAAGTACCATATTTTAACGTCGGGGATCGAACCCGCGACCTTCCGCACTCCGGGCGGACGCTCTAACCACTACACCACGGAGGCGGTCTGTTCTTGGTAATGTTATCATGTTAAACCCAAAGACAATGAATGCTTTTCACATCCACTTACCATTCACAAACATATCACAATTAGAGCACTCTGCAATATTTTTGCAACTGAAGTTTGCAGCATGAAAACAGAGCTAAATCGCGTTGAGTTGTTTTCCTTTACGGAACTTAGAACGTGTTATCGATGAAGTTTCAACGACAATATATTGATTTCATGATATTCCAGTGATAATATTAAGGGATTCGCATTCTAGTAAATGCTGCCTTCCTCCATCATACCCAAGGCCATTCACGGGAACGTTCATTTAAGCCGGTCATCTGTTTTCGGTCATCTGTTTCACACATTGCTTCAATAACGGGAAATGGTGGGAGATGTACAACGTTCATGTAATAAGTAGAGTGGGTGAGTGAGTTAAGTTTTACGCCGCACTCAGCAATATCCCAGCTATATGGCGTACATGGACAGACATTCCAGTTATCAACAGCATGAGCATCGATCTACGCAATTGGGAGACGATGACATGTGTCAACCAAGTCAGCGAGCCTGACCACCCGATCCCGTTAATTGCCTCTTACGACAAGCATGGGTTACCGAAGATCAAGTCTAACTCGGATCTGTAATGAGTAGAGATACTTTGATTTTCGTGAATTGTTATTATAGCGACCTCGTTTAACTGATGAAAATACGGACGAATACGTGCGCGTAATACATATGCACTGTCTGATACATCACAGTAATTCATGCGTTAGTACATGTAGGTCATATCGTAAATGGCCGTGACTCTGCGTAAATCGTTAAATGTTATAAATCAGTATTCGAGAGGATAGTCAGCCGGTTTTGTCTGAGACTTGCACTTACTTGATTTTCTTTATCATAGGATTTACTATACGTTCAAACACATACAACATGTGTGTGAACGTGTGGTGAATGGAAAAAACCGCTATGTCACGGACATCGTGCAGGCCGCATACCTTAAGCCCATTGACTAACAAGACTCGCTAATAAAGCTGACCCGTTTATCGTGGTGTTTTATAGCATTTCGTTTTCTAAAGCCAGAATGACTTAGCAGAATACTGATTTAAGACACATGCAGTGTGTTCCACAAGTTCCATACCGCCCTGAGAGTAAGTAAGGCAGGTAGTTATTGTTTATAGAAAATCAGAACATGAGTCAGCAAGACAAATTGTATTGATTTGCCCGAAATATTCTTATTGAGAAACGTTTTCTTCAGTTGTCGAGGGACAAATACTTGTATTAAGAGTCGATTGTATGACAGCTCGGAGGGAACCAAGCGTTCTTCATGCTATCAATGGGTGTGCCTAAGGCACTACTGACCAGATTGTTAAATCCACCGTTGGACCAACCATGTTTGCTGTAAGGTCACTTTCCTTGGTACAGTACATTCACTTTGTGCACTCAAAAGGAACCACACATCCGTCGGTAACGCATAAAGGTACGGGTTAGAATTGGTCTACAGCCACCTATGCTTGTCGTAAGAGACGACGAACAGGATCGGGTGGTCAGGCTCGCTAACGTGGTTGACACATGTCATCGTATCCCAATTGCGCAGATCGATGCTTATAATGTTGACCACTGGATTGCCTGATCCAGACTCGATTATTTACAGACCGCCGCCATATAGGTTGAATATTGCTGAGTGCGGCGTAAAACTAAACTCGCTCACTCGTTCGTGGGTAGATGACCATACAGTGGAAACACGAATACGTGCATACAGACAACTGTCCTGTTTGATGTCGCCCGTTTGCCAAGTGACTTAGTTCAACGGTTCCTCTGTTCACCAGCACGCAAAGGGTACCCGATATTGAATGTGATAACCTTTAAGTGCCTGCAGGCAGGAAGAACTCGAAACTACTGATAGAGAAACGAATACAATAACGCATCCAAGCAGAGATGTACATGTTTGGATAACGAGCGCGGTAATTAATTGAAAAGTATAATAAACATATTCAGTGGAATGCGAAACCTTAAGATCAAGGGTGGTTCGGTTAATACCATGCTGAACTCAATTATTAAACCAACATGCGATACGTTGGGAGAGCCATTCTCCGATACCGTTAGAGCCTCTAGGACTACCTCCTTTGTGGCTTAGCTCCAT
Organism: Haliotis rubra; assembly: GCF_003918875.1. Lineage (NCBI taxonomy): Eukaryota > Metazoa > Mollusca > Gastropoda > Lepetellida > Haliotidae > Haliotis > Haliotis rubra. The sequence continues at coordinate 547,773 of NW_025767101.1, forward strand.
CCAGTGTATCACTAACGCCGAGGGAGGTGGGGAATCTAAGTTAAGGCTCCTTCACACTTATTTCGAATTGACAGGAATCAAGGACAATCAGCCAGGAAAAAAATATTTCCAACATTCGAACCGCCTTCGGGAGAGAATGTCAAAATAAACCATTTTTTCAAGCTTTGTAAGAATGCTGTTGGAAAACTTAGAACGCACTTCGAACCCATCTCGAATGATTCTTACTCATTCAAAATGTACTAGATCACGAAAGCAGCTCGAATGAATCGGAACACAGTAGGAATAGTTAGAATGCCGTTACAATTTACGAAGAATACTTAAAATGAATTTCGACTGCCCTACGAGTCTGATTCGATTGCTGCGTGAATAGCACTCGAATTGCAGTTGGAAAGTACCTCGAATGCTGTACGAATTTATATAGAATGCGTTCAGAACCCTCTTGGAATGACCCCTGAATATGGTTCGAACTAAAACAGAATGCAGCTCGAATATTTCAAATGTCCTTCAAATACAACACATGTTTCAAATGTAACACCAATGTCCGAAATGCATCAAGAATGCTGCCGGAATGTTCCACGACGGGGTATAAAAGCCTGTTGAACCTGGATCATTCATCAGTCTCTGCCCAACTCCTATACAGTATAGAGCTGTGTATCGTGGCCTAAGTGGCGAGACGATATATCCCGATACCAGTTTAATGAGGCGAGACGATATATCATGAAAGTATTGGCAAGGAACCTGCGAGACGATTATCATCACGATACAATAATGGCGATATGATACGTATCCCGATAATTTACAATTTCTAACAACAGAACAGATATGATAGATAAAATGACTGAAACTTTATTTGTTATACAGCAGAACTTCTGTTCCATTCACACTCACTTAAACAGCTGTTGATCTAATAAAGTTTCAGCATTTAATGCTTATGAAAGTACAGCCAAGCATATTCAGTATACTTTGATCTAATATATATAAATTTGAAAGTGAAGTTTCCTTTGGGAAGTTGTGTTTCTACACCAATGCTTTCACAAACAACTTAATGTAATTTATATCAGAATTCCGAATCACTGAAAAAAAATCTTAAGTCTGCCTTCTAAATTGTATCTTCTCTTTGTTCATAGTTGTTAATAGTGTTATTTGTCAAACAACTAAAACATATTTCAAATACTTGAAGACAAGTATTCTACAGTTCACAGAGTTTGTAAAATGTTCACACTCTTTGACTTATACACCAACTCCTTTGATCATGTAACAAACATAACAGACACAAACAAATTGTTTTTAAAATTCAGAAGGATATCAAAGAGACTCCTTTCCTATTACTAATGCAATATTCCTTTAAGTAGTATTTAAGTTGTGTCGGGATATATCGTCTCTTGTGGCGATACATCGATGTATCATGGACCCTAGCGATATAGATATCCTGATATATTGCTTAAATGTGTTTTGTATCGATGCACTCGTATCGCGTAGTTAACGATGTAAACATCAATACTATCGATGAATCGTTACCCCACTAATACAGTATGGACCCCTGGACCATGTTGCGTTGCTCCAGATTACTGTCTTCCAGCAAGACCTGATTGAAAGAGATGTGGAGGAGACCAGGAGAAGAAACAGGAGATTCCAGGCCAGACCATGGCTGACAGAGGAAAGGAGGAGGCTGTATGGACATTACACAAGACTGATGGAGGAGCTCAGAGTTGAGGACACGCAGTCTTTCTTCAACTACCTTAGGATGGAGCCTGTCATGTTTAATGGTGCAGGGAGTGGGGATAAGAATACAGAAGCAGGATACACATATGAGAAAGGCGCTACCTCCAGGCTTCCTAGCTTCAGGTGATAGGTACCCCAGCATCATGTGCAGCTTCCGAGTGGCAAGGAACACATTCAGCCTGATCATCCCAGAAGTATGTAAGGCCATTGCGGAGGATACAAGGATGAGGTTATCATTTGCACTACCACTCGAGAAGAATGGGCACCCATTGAAGAGGTATTCAGAAACAGGTGGAATATTCCTCATGCCGTAGGAGCTTTAGATGGCAAACATGTGGCCATTAGGAAACCTGTCAAGAGCGGCTCATTATACCACAACTACAAGGGCTACTTCTCTGTGGTCTTCATGGCCCCTGTGGATTGAAGTTCCTGTGGGTGGACGTTGATGCTTACGGAAGTATGTTTGATGCTCTGATCTTCAACGAGTGCGAGCTCAAGGATTGTCTTGAAGAGAGGAGCATAGGATTTCCTGATCCGTTCTCCTTACCCCAAGATGACTAACATTTGTCATGCTTTATTCTGGCAGATGATGCCTTGGAATAAGGACCTTTTGATGAAATCGTATGGTCAGAGGACTCTCCAGAGAAACGAGAGAATCTACAACTACAGGATCAGCAGGGGTCGACGGGTAGTGGAAAATGCATTTGAAATCATGGCCCAGAGATGGCAAATCCTCCTCACCACCATGCTGCCAAGGTCTTCCGTTGTGAAGGACATCATTGAATGATGTGTCGGCCTGCACAACTTGATGAGGATCCGTTATCCTTATCTCAACAATGGTATGATGGATGAGGAAGCAGCACAACTTGGTGCCAGGAGGCTGGAGACAGCTTGCACAGCTTGAAGATATGCAGCATGTTGCAGGAGGAAACAGAGACACCTAGGCTGGAGACAGCTTGCGCAGCTTGAAGATGTGCAGCATGTTGCAGGAGGAAACAGAGACACCTAGGCTGGAGACAGCTTGCGCAGCTTGAAGATGTGCAGCATGTTGCATAGGCTGGAGACAGCTGCAGATGTGCAGCATGTTGCAGGAGGAAACAGAGACACCTAGGCTGGAGACAGCTTGCGCAGCTTGAAGATGTGCAGCATGTTGCAGGAGGAAACAGAGACACCTAGGCTGGAGACAGCTTGCGCAGCTTGAAGATGTGCAGTATGTTGCAGGAGGAAACAGAGACACCTAGGCTGGAGACAGCTTGAAGATGTGCAGCCAGGAGGAAACAGGGAGACAGCTTGCGCAGCTGTGCAGTACCCGGGGTGTTGCAGGAGGAAACAGAGACACCTAGGCTGGAGACAGCTTGCGCAGCTTGAAGATGTCAGCGGGCAGATCCCCAAGCATTACTTCAACAACCCAGTTGGAGCCGTGCCCTGGCAGAACAGGATGACTGATAGATATGTGACATATGGACATTCGATTTGCTGACTTTTTATCATTGATCAGGTTTCTTATAAAAATATGACACCAACATATTACTGTGTTATGATGTTACCAGTCAATTTGTGTCCTCTGTCCTCAATTAAACGTACTTCCCATTTACACTAGTAATGGTGTTTTTTGTTTCAAATAAAAACAATGATATCAATATTTCACCGCTACTAAATAATAAGTTTTATGCCACAAAAAGATCACAGATCAACAGACAACATTTCAAATGTACATATCTTTATTAGTAAGACATACAACCTATTTTCAAAAACAATGAGACTTAGATAGAAGAAATCTGTTGAAATGTGTTTTATTTGCAAGGATTCAAATATAATAAAATCAACATATTTTAAGGCGTCTGTATACTAGACACAAAAGATTAAGCCAAATAAATACTTGCTCGAAATTGGATAATTGGGGCAATTAAGAAAAGCGATTAAGTGACAAAACATTAAAACCAAAAATACGGGGGCTTGTATTGTGTATATATGTGCTCAGGGGACGGTGATGAAATATGACCATTTGAAAAGCATTCGGGACGTTCTGACTGTATTAGAGGTTTATTCGATGTACAGTCGAGCTGTATTCTAAGTGCAATAGAAATATTCCGATACCTCTGAAGAATATTCCACCTAAATTCCAGCAGCAATCGAAGCACATTCGAGGCGCATTCGGGACATTCTTGCATGATTTGAAGTGGCTTGCCTTTTCGATTTTCCCTCGAATACGTTCAGAATACTTAGAGTGCAGTTAGAATGCAGTAAGAATACTTAGAATGCAATTAGAATGCTCTTCCAATGCTGTTCGATATTTTTCCACTTCGAATGTACCTCGAAAGTTTTGAACATGTTCAAAACATTCGAGCATGTTACAAGAATTGACACGAATAGTTGGAGTGCATTCGGAATGCAGTAAGAAGTTTTAGAATGCAGTTCGAATTTCCAGGAATCTCCAGGAATTTTCATTCCGACAGCATTCCGGCTCATTCCGCCTCAAGTGTGAAGGGGTATCAAACTTCACGAAGAAATCCCGGGTTCGAGTCTCAACATGGATACAGTGAACGAAGTCCATTACAAATTTACTTTGCCGTGACATTCCTGAAATATTGCTTAAAGGCGTAAAACTCACTTCCTCACTCCTCATAGCTACTTCAGTTTACATGTTTACCATTGTGTAGAGATAAACATCCAGTATCTTCTATCTCACACTTTAAAACATTACTATCTCAGTAACTGAGAGCACTGGACACGCTACAGAATCAATAACACCTGATACATCGGTACCGTTAGATCCGTGACCACCATTAAGTCCACTAAGAAAAGATAGATGGTGTTATTTCGGGGAAAGAGGACACAGAACGCCGTGCATACGGTCGATTACCGGCACACGACATAAGTGGACTTCCTGTTATGGACCGGAAATTGTCACCGTTGCTTAGCAACACATCAACATTGCATTTACGTTAGAGGGATCGATATACTTACCTTTAGTTTAAACTTTAGTATAAATTGGTATGTTACTGTATTTTATTGGAATATTTCCTGTTAATCATTAAATTTACGAAACTGACGTTTTTTAGTGTCCAGACAACGACAACGTGATTTCTAAATCTATCTAATTACCCTATCTCCGGTACACGTACATCCATCTGATGATTATTTATAAGTGAATGTCTCAGTGCGATCAGTCACATCTCTTTATGAAACCTCATAAAGGAGGCATTAATCTAACAGCAAAAACTTAAGAATCAAAATAGCGAAAACATATACATTCCCATTCAACAAAGCGACCGAAACACTATCGTAACGAGATCGTAACTCATCGTCTTTAACATTCTCTTACGATTACCGTAGCTCTACAGGACTAAGGGGTTTTTTATGTTTTAAAAAATCTATACAATCCACAGCTAAGAGTACATCTATGTTTCTTGAAGTCACAGACATGTAAAATTGTGTAGACGTGATTAACCCATTTCTGCCTCACCCAAGTAAGGCTACTAGGCTAGGCTACCCCAACGCCCCCTACAGCTCTGCAACAGTCGGTTCTGTGCTGTATTACTTTACACTTGCTTGACCAAGGTATAAGACTCTATACCGAAACGTCACATCATAATATAATAAGAGTGAGTGAGTTTAGTTTTACGCCGCCCTCAGCAAAATTCCAGCTATATGGCGGCGGTCTGTAAATAATCGAGTCTGGACCAGACAGTCCAGTGACCAACAGCATGAGCATCGATCTGCTCAATTGGGAACCGAAGACATATCAAATCTTTGAAGGGCATTTAGAAGTGCAATGCATAAGAAAAGCAAGATTTATGGATGTTAAATTCTTTATTGTGAATAACACGACGTTTCGGAGTGTATGCTTACTCCTTCATCAGGTGAATGGTGGGGAGTATGAGGGGGGGTATATATATATACATATATGAGGCACTACCAAGAAAACATGTTTAACAAAGTAAACAAACATGAGGCCAGTGATACACTAAAACAACATGATGTGATGGGAGTAAGTTTCGAAGACATATGTCAACCATGTCAGCGAGCCTAACCACCCGATCCCGTTAGTCGCCTCTTACGACACGCATGGGTTACTGAAGATCAATTCTAACCTGGACCTTCACGGGTATAATATAATAAGAAGTTGTTATCCATCAAGTATCGTGCCTTTCTTATTATTCATCAACTTCTAAAATGCTAATCAAACAGATCACTGCAACAGCCATGATATGTAGGCAATAATGTCTCGCTAAATACTATCATCTTTTGATGTCTTTTCTGTTCAAAGTAACATGTTTATAGGATGCCTTTCATATGTTTTGCTTTGTCAAAAAAATATCAAAATTACATCACGTATATCAATCGGCGCGTTATTTCTTTGTCACTGTGGAAACGTGTGTTGTATATTTACATACTGAGAGCCGTCTCTGCCAACGCCCTGTTACTTTTATCATCACATGCATGCAAACATACACCCGGTGATGTGTGTATGGTTACATGGTGTTTATTTCCATGGCAGTGTCAGGCCCACCAAACCTTGTCATCTGCATCTTCTGTCAGTGTGATGGAAACATTACTACGTTGTTTGGTTACTGATCGAACGATCGGAGTAAATATACGCGAAAGATTATGAGACTTTTTTGACAATGGAGAGAAGTAAAAGATGCATTTTTCTCTTTCTGTCTCTTTATTCGCTATCTGAGTGGCGTTATCTGGCTTGCATCCACTGCTAATAGTGAGTGAGTGAGGAAGACTGACTGACTGAGTTTAGTTTTACGCCGCTTTTAGCAATATTCCAGCAACATCACGGCGGGGGACACCAGAAATGGGCTTCACACAATGTACCCATGTGGGGATTCGAACCCGGGTCTTCGGCGTGACGAGCCAACGCTTTAACCACTAGGCTACCCCACCGCCCGTGTGAGGTAGAGAGAGAGAGAGAGAGAGAGAGAGAGAGTATGGTTATTTCAGCAATATAACGGCAGGGGACACCAGAAATGGGCTTCACACATTGTACCCATAAGGGGAATCGAACCCGAGTCTTCGATGTAACGAGCGCACGCTTTAACCACTAGACTACCCCACCGCCCATCAACGTACTGTGGGAGGACAACATGTAATGTAGGTCCCAAACGTCCACCACTTCGGTGACACCTTTACGTACAAGTAAACTTTGAAACATATTTTGAGCGCAACATGGTTTCTGGGACGCAACTATCATAGCGAAAAGTGCGCTCTGCCCCCTATGTCAATCCCCGGTACGGATCCGATACTACACCTTACTTAATATGATCAGAGATTGGCGTCACAGCAATAGAATGACACGTAAATGTATTATTGATAGGAACGATAAATATTCACTTCTTTGCAGGTGACAAGTATTGTTACGCTGAATATAGTCAGAATCGTTCAACTGACCCTACTTTTACAAGAGATTTCATATGAATATATAAATGGTGTTCTTGCTTATATTGTCCTACTTTGTATGCATTGATATACACTCGCATTGTTAATGTGGCATGTGCCCGTCGGCCTAAATCAGCCTTTCACACTCTGCATAACCACCCACGATATTGTATTTAATTTGCTGTACAGGTTACGGTATTATGGCGGACAATATTTCAAAGGACATGTCCAAGGAGCTAAAACAATCCCAGTATTAGACTCACGCTTAGTCTCTGAATATATGTATACTTTTGAGTAACAAATAATCACATTTTAATTGAAAAGGAGATTTAGTGAGATTCAGTGAGATTCAGACCCTGAACCTGAGTAAATCTAAACTAGCTTCATTTAGAGCTTTAGCATTGCAGGGAGGGCTTGGCAGTAGGGAAAATAATGTGGTTCAGGGACTGTGAGACAGACTATCCCAGTATGTGCCCGATTAAAAGCAGCTTTTAGTTTTATATATGTGCATTAGTCTTTCAACATTGTTTCAGAATAGACACTCGGTATTAGTGAAGAGTTTAAAGTGGATAGGGCAAGTCATTGTTATGGTAAGCTGTATGTTCAACCAGTTAAGTGCATCGCTCTCAACACAACCATCTCCAGGCCTAGAGAATGGAGCGACTGTCCGGAGAGCTGAATGTACATGAAGGTGGTTCGGTCCCAGTCGCGTTAAAAGATGGTATTTGTTATTACCCTGCCTGGCGGTCGGCACAAGGGGATTAAACAAGGACTGGACGGCTCGTGCAAAGGTAACTGAGTGTATGTGAGTGGAATATCCATGTTAAACTGCCACATGGTACCTTAGTCGCATAGTACTATAGAATCGTAAATAGCTCGGACTAGCGCACACGCGCGCACGCATGCACACAACGCACTGCACGCACGTCGCTACAGCTGTTCACCCCGTGCAGCAGCGTGCTAATTGTATCACGGATCATTTAAGAGTGGTACAGACAAACCAAAGAACATAATCGGGAATAATCTGGGATTCGAACAGTCATATCATGGTACAAGTAGGTGAAACCAACATTCACGGGAAGTAGCAGCACCTGAGATACACGGCGACCCGTCTTCCAGCTCAGCGCTATTCCTTGCCAGTAAATGTCACATATATGATGACAAGGCTACGTTTGCTCTGCAAACAGTGGTACTGGGTAAAAATTCAATTACGCAATTAAAAATGTACGCTACCGTTATAAATCAGCTTGCGTTCCTTAGACCTGGGACACTACTCAAGACTGTAGTCGAGGTACCACGGGACGAATTTGTAGGGTGGACAGTTAATGCTTGCATTTGTATACAACCCGAGTTTCTTGTAACTGAATATTTAATGAAAGTTAGAAATCGCCTTTAACATTTGAGCTACAATCAATACGCTTAGTATTAAATGGTTTAAGGACAAGAGATGGCCTTACACAAATTAATCTGATTCAGTATTTGTTTTCAAAACATTCACTTAAACTGATAACCTAGATATGTCTGGGGAAAAAACTGAAGAAAATTACAGTTCAGCCACACTGAAGCTAGACTATAGATACCATATTTATTCAGTTTTCTATTTATCATAAACCTATCTTACCTATAATATTAAACCCGTAGGCTGTGTTGATTTGAATGACCAACGCTTATCAATAGCGCTTAGCTATGATAGTACATACACTACACGCCAAAAGAAACGTTACCCTCCTACCGTTATGAATTATTGAAAAACTATCAGATATGTTAGAAGGCATTAGTTTACAAGAAAGCTTAACAACACAGCTTTATGCAAATCACGAAATAGATGTCTCAAATGCATTCATATGTGAAATGCATATTTTTCAGCAGAGTTGAATTGTCCTATATTCGTCCATGCCGAAATAACCAATAACAGTGATTTTGATGTTCAAAAGAAAGGTTGAAATAAAATTCTACTTTGGAACAATGTTAAACCATTTAAAGTCACCATTTTTCAAGTATAAAGACAAAAACAACTGTTATAGAGTGTGTAAAATTGTAAAATAATAATTCCTATGATTTCAGTCTTTTAAAACATTTTCTGCTGATTTGCATTAGTGGAAACAATTAAAACATGTCTTTGATATTGTGAAATAATCTTTAGGAACATCTAAATTTATCTTTGTTAACATTTTTGCTTGCAAAATAACATTTTTCCATTTTCTGTTTTACACATATTGCAATATCAATCGCCAAAACGCAGCAGCCATTTCACATGTAGAATGATTCTATAGGGTATGAAGAGAGCCTAGAATACATGATATGATACACAAGTACGAGAAATATGCCACGATGAACAGCTGAAGAGAGAGAAAGAACCATTGGGATGGTGCAGATGGGGTCGACGTACAATGATGTTGCCAACGCCCTCGGATGCCACCGTATCACGGTTATAAGACTTATTTAGGGCTTCAGACAGACTGAGATCACCGTAGACAGACCAAGAAGTGGACGTCCACGCATCACAACGCCAGCTGAAAATAGGTACCTCCGTCATTAAGGAAGGAGGCTAACGTTTCTTTTGGCGTTTAGTGTATGTATATGGGTACATGTAGGTCATGAGGAACACGTGAACATCGTATATGACCGTGACTCTGCGTAAAGTCTGTAGATGTTATAAATCTGTACACGAGAGGATAGTCAGCCGATTTTGTCCGCAACTTGCACTCACTTGCTTTACTTTATCATAGGATATATACTATACGGTCAAACACATACAACATGTGTGTGAATGTGTGGTGAATGAAAAAAACGCTATGTCATGGAAATCGTGCAGGCCGCATACCTTCCGTTAATCGCCTCTTACGACAAGCACAGGTTACCGTAGATCGATAGATGAAAATCGATCTACGCAATTGGGAGACGATGACATGTGTCAACCAAGTCAGCGAGCCTGACCACCCGATTCCGTTAATCGCCTCTTACGACAAGCATGGGTTACCGAAGATCAAGTCTAACCTGGACCTTCACGGGTCTAATATAATAAGAAGTTGTTATCCATCAAGTATCGCGCCTTTCTTATTATTCATCAACTTCTAAAGTGCTAATCAAACAGATCACTGCAACTACTTCATCCTACTTTTTGCTGATGATGTGATCTTGGTGTCCGATACTATTATTGGCTTACAAAATCAACTCAATATCTTAGAACGTTACACAAACGACTGGAAACTCTTTGTTAATTTCGAGAAAACAAATATTGTAATCTTCAGAAGAGGCGGTCCCGTCGCTTCAAAAGAGAAATGGTTTTTCAATGGCAAGTTACTGACTATCGCTAATCACTATACCTACCTTGGTCTTATGTTTTCTCACACGATGAATTTTAAAAAAAGTGTTCTTTATTTGCAATCACGTGCAAAGAAGGCTTTCATAAATGTTATGTCTGTTTCTCAGAATATAGGTGCCTTCACTCCAAACATATTTTTCAAACTATTTGATTCACAAATTCAACCGATTATGCTTTATGGGTCAGAAATTTGGGGGTTTCAGCGTCAAGAATGTCTTGAGAAACTTCATCTCTTAGCTTGTAAAGATTTCTAAATGTTGGACAAGCAACGCCAAATTGTATGGTTTATGGGGAATGTGGGAGATTTCCAGTTTATATAAATTCACAAATCAGATGTTTGAAGTATTGGCTTAAGATTCTGGAAATGCATGAACAACGAATACCTAAAATAGCTTATAATATGCTTGTTCATCTTGATAGCATGGGCAAGACAACTTGGGCTTCACATATTAGAAATCTTTTATTTTCCCATGGCTTTGGATTTGCATGGTTAAATCAGACAGTGGGTAATGTAACTCTGTTTCTTAAACGTTTCCGAGAACAGTCAATTAATATGTTCTATCATGAATGGCATTCGACTCTCGAAAATAGTTCAAGGTATGATCTATATAGGTCCTTTAAGAGCCTTATCCAACCAGAAATATATTTATCTGTATTGACATCAAGAAATATCAGACGCACATTTGTTCAGCTCCGACTAGGTTTATTAGATTTAAGTATTAATAAAGGTAGAAGATTGTCTATAGACAGAAATATGAGAATTTGTCCATTATGCACTTCATCTATTGAAGATGAAATTCATTTTATATTTGTATGTCCATATTATGATGATCTTAGAAGAAAATATATTTCAAGTAATTATCTATCAAAATATCCAACAATAGCCTTTGTCTCAATTCTCACTTCCAGAAATGAAACTGTTATCCGCAACCTTTCTCTATTTGTAAAACATGCTGTTGTCTTGAGAAATGATAGGTTATCTAAGCAATAACCATTATAATTGCCATTGTATTATGTACTGTAATTATGTATATGTATGTAACTCCTTGTATATGGGCCGGAGGCCTTGAATACAATAAACTTGACTTGACTTGACTCGGATCTGTAATGAGTAGAGATACTTTGATTTTCGTGAATTGTTATTATAGCGACCTCGTTTAACTGATGAAAATACGGACGAATACGTGCGAGTAATACATATGCACTGTCTGATACATCACAGTAATTCATGCGTTAGTACATGTAGGTCATATCGTAAATGGCCGTGACTCTGCGTAAATCGTTAAATGTTATAAATCAGTATTCGAGAGGATAGTCAGCCGGTTTGTCTGAGACTTGCACTACTTGATTTTCTTTATCATAGGATTTACTATACGTTCAAACACATACAACATGTGTGTGAATGTGTGGTGAATGGAAAAAACTGCTATGTCACGGACATCGTGCAGGCCGCATACCTTAAGCCCATTGACTAACAAGACTCGCTAATAAAGCTGACCCGTTTATCGTGGTGTTTTATAGCATTTCGTTTTCTAAAGCCAGAATGACTTAGCAGAATACTGATTTAAGACACATTCAGTGTGTTCCACAAGTTCCATACCGCCCTGATGGTAAGTAAGGCGGGTACTTATTAGTAAATCAGAACTGTAAGGATTAGTCAGCAGGTTTTTCCCAATGCTTTATAGTTGGCAAATCGGAATGACGAAGCATATGAACATGTTAAACATTCTGCGGCATTCAGTTTGTTGGTCAGGTGAAAGTACCAACTTTGATACTGTTTGAAAGACACAAATCATAACAGAAAATGACGAAGCACTTTTCATTCGAACTTCCAAACTGTCACACCATCTACAGTCCTGAAAAGGTTCTTTCTGTACTCTCCGACTTGAGAGAATTAGCTTGGCCTAGTTTTCGTAATTTACGGTCATTCTTTTCGGAATACCTGTATGATAAATTGGCTTTCAGTACATCTGTCCGTGCTTGCTGGCTGGGCACAAGGCACCTCAAAACACACGTCGGCCATTAAATGTTGTTTTATTAATATGAAATATATCAGCCTTGGTAGATAAAGTAGTCCCCCTTGGAGGCGAAGCTTATCGCCAAGTATAATATGATAAATATTTCATGGCACAAAGGGAAATCTTATATCTTATCCATAGCATTTACATAATTAAGCAAGACTATAAACAGGGAAAGGGCTTGTTCTGTGTATGAATTTGTGCATATATTGATACAGTTTAATATACATCATGGGTATATCGGTTTCTTTGATGAGGCTATATATTGAATTATTTTTGTGAGGTCGTCTATCCATGGAAAATTCAGACACTCTGAAGTGAACTTTAAAAAAATCGATTTAATCTTCATTATGTGTTGTTTCTAGATGATCTAAACAACCAAGCTAAGTAGCCATTCAGAAATTAGAAAATAAATTTAACGCTAAAATGTCCGATACAGCCTCGAAAATGTGTTTAACGACGACAAATCGACGATTGGTCGAATTACAGCCCAGGACATACATGAACAGATCACGAAGAATTAAGCAAAGAGAAAACTTGTAACAATGTATTTCCATGATCGATCATGCGTAAAATGCCTAAAAACAAACACTGGACAACGAAAGTCACGCCATGTGATTGATAGACGTAGACGAAACAAAAACATGTATTTGTTAATGAAAGGCTAGCAGATTTCTATCCAATTACAATCTTTTCGTATGTATATATAGCTCGTGGCATGATGTTAAAGTGACAACCTCTTGCATGGTAATTAGTAGGGCTGCGCAATATAACCGGTATTTACCGGTTCAGACATGAAATCGATACGTAATGCGATACGCTGATCGAAAATCGGTATTTCGACATGCATTCGGAAAACTTCGAAACACTCGGAAATCTTCGGATATTTCCGTTTTTCACACCGGAAATCAGGTTAAGTTCGGTTTGAAGTTGCGTTCTTCATTTTTGTTCAAGTGTTTCGCAATGTTTTGTATCTGAATGTTTAAATATTTACTCATTGATGACCAGTGATCTCGGAAATATCCTGACCAGATCAAGTTGCTTTTTTTGAGAGTGGAGAAACTTGTTCAAACTTGTAACCACTGTGTTGATGCTAAATTGATCTTTTCCTTGTTTCATTTGTGCCAAAAATTATTTATTTTGTCACGATTAAAAGTTTTTACTAAAGCATAGTGATTTTGTGGTGTTTTTGCTTTTTAAATCAAGCATTAACTCGATTATAAGTAGTTTTTTTGTTTTACAAAAATCTTGCAATATATTGCAATACATATCGCAATATATACTTTTGCATCGCAATATTAAAAATTCTCCGCAATAGCCACCCCTAGTAATTAAATCACTGGGATCGTGTATCGCGGATGAAGCTTAGTAATGCTTCATCACAGGTTAGTGACTACATACAGTGGGATGTGCAGCATATTTACATCAGCAGCATGAACTGAAACCCCTCCGGGCAGATGTATAGAAAGAGCAAATTGCAATTTTTGTCATTAGTGTAAGCATAGGCGGATCCAGAGGGTGGTGCAGAGGTCCGCACACACCCACCCACCCTCGTCCTGAAAGTTTATCAAATGACGATTTAAACTCGCGTGAAAACGGGTGAAAATGCCCCCAACCCCCTTTCACAAAAAGCTGTGTCCGCACCTGAAGTGTAAGTAATGTTCCTTTCCAGCTGACTAAATATGAGCACACGTGCATCTGCCTTTGTTAAGTATTGCAATATTTCATGCTTCTATTTTCAACTGCTAAATATTGCATGCTTCTATTTAGAGTGGCGAGGACTTTAACGCTGCCATTTCCCCGTTGTGATACTGTAATGATGGTGATCGATCGCGAATAACACATCCTCTGTGAATCCCACCCGTGACAGGTGTTTACAACCCGGATTTTGTCACTAGGGCGTTGCCGTATCTTCACGACACGAAATGAAAGTATGTGAGTTAATTGGTTCTTTGCCGCTCGGAACACATTCCGTTTACATCACGGCGTGTCAGCCTGAGGTGGGAGTGAAGTCCGAGGTGAAGGGTTCCGAAGGTTTACCGCTCGAGCGAACACCACGAGCACGGGTAGGATGTTGGCAAACCTGGAAACACAATCACAGGTACCTGTCGTAACTAAGGGAGGCAACTCTACAAAGCGAATTGCGGCTTCTTAGGTGACTGGGCCACCCGTGTCTCAGAGTGAAAGAAGTGTCTCCGATTGATGTCACAGTGAAAACGTATCAAACAATGCGCATTCTGTTTATAAACAGCTTGGGTTCCTGGTCGAAGATCCGGGTTAGAATATTGATCTTCAGTAACCCATGCTTGTCGGAAGAGGCGACTAACGGGATCAGGTGGTCAGGCTCGCTGACTTGTTTGACACACGTCATCGTTTCCCAACTGCGTAGATCGATGCTCATGCTGTTGATCACTCGATTATTTACAGACCGCCGCCATATAGCTGGAATATTGCTGATTGCGGCGTTCAGCAACAAACCAACTAACCTAGTAAACAAATATCCCTGTATCACGTGCTCCATTGAAATGGACGGCGGTCAGACCCCGAGACTGGCTGAGTTGGACTTGTGGATTGTTGATCATTGCACGTGTTTTCAAGCAAAGATCTGTTTGGGTCATACTCGATTATTTCCATACCTCGTGCTTTAGCGTGAATATTGCTAAATGCATCGTCAAACACCGTTTAAATAACCTCTCAATATCAAATGGTTTACGGACAAAAGAGCCTTAATTGGCAAAGAAAGGAATTTGAAGTTTTGGGTATTAAATTCACACCTGAATTGAATGACTTATGGGTAATCAACACAAAAAAGACTTGAAGAAATTAATAGATTATTGGCAACATGGAGAAAAAGACATCTCACAATGATCGGCAAAATCACTGTAATTAAAACATTGGCTCTTTCAAAACTTGTTCACATTTTCAATTCTTTACCTAATCCAGCTGATGAATTTATCACTTCCCTTTAGAGACTATTTTTCAGATTCATTTGGAACGACAAAAATGATAAAATTAAACTTAGCACTTTGAAAAAGGATTATACAGAAGGGGGTTTACGCATGATAGATATTAAAACCTTTGTTAATGCCATGAAATTATCCACACTCAGACTTTATTTGAGAAAAACAAATATGAGTAATCCATGCAAGTTTCCATTAAATGATATACTAAAATATGGAGCAAATTTTCAGAATATTGTTGAAATTGATAATCCTTTTTGGAAAGATGTTTTATTGGCATGGAAATTATACTGTAATAAGAATACCATAGAAGCAGAAAACATTAAAGGAATTTTAGCACAACCTTTATGGCTGAATAGTAATTTCAAAAACCCAAATCACTTTATCAGGCATTGGGCTAAAAATGGAATTTTAACAATTAAGGACCTTTGTAATGAAGATGGTTTTATGTCTCTTGAAGATCTGAAGTTCAAATTTGATATTAGAGGTACATATATGGATCTTCGATATGTTTTCTATATCATACCTGAATCATGGAAATTGACCATAAAACAATACAGAAATATACATAACAATGATCTGGATGATAACTTTCTTTATAAAGATTTTATGGATTTGAAAAAAGGTTCAAGATTATTTTATGATAAACTCTTATCTGACAATATTAAACCTCATATTTGCCTAAAATGGGAAAACTTATTTTACGATATTGATTTTGATTGGCGTATGATTTTTAATATTTGCAGAAGGAATGTGAAAGATGTAAAACTTTTAGACTTTCAATTTAAATTTTGCACAGAATTATTTATACAAAAAAAAGAACTTATGAAAATGAAACTGGTTGACAATGCAGTATGTAGCCTTTGTAATGTTGATAGTGAAACTTTATGTCATGTATATTGGGAATGTGTTGTAACCCAAACCTTCTGGAAGGAACTGGAAAACTGGATAATCCAAAATATACAGAAATTTGAAATAACAAAGACCTTGGTTTGGTTTGGAATTTTGGGTAATAAGCCATTGCTAAATCATATAATCTTATCTACTAAAATATATATATATACTTGCACTTTGAAGAAAATAATTCCAAAAGTTAATAATTTTTTAAAATTTTGAAAGACATTTATACGGTTAAAAATTTCATATCCAGAAGGAACAATAAATCTGATAAATTTTCAGACAAATGGTTTCCTTTATTCTCAATATTTAATTTCTGACGTAATCTTTAATGAAAGGGGAATAATTGTTACTGGGGTATATTCTCTCTATGCTATCAGTTGACCTAACATTTGTGTTGAACCCAATGAACTTTGATCATGTATTTATGCATTTATTGCTTTACTTTATATGCTTGTACTCAATTATGGGAACAAATAAAAAGATTTAAAAAAAAAAAAAGCCTTAATTAACATTCACGAGCATTTGTATTCAAAACGTGCCATCACAAACATATATACATATTTATATATTTTTCTGCTTAGCGTAGGGGCGGTGGGGTAGTCTAGAGGTTAAAGCGTTCGCTCGTCACGCCGAAGTCCCGGGTTCGATTCCCCAAGTAGGTACTATATGCGTGAAGCCCATTTCTGGTGTCCCCCGCCGTGATATTGCTGGAATATTGCTCAAAGCGGAGTAAACTCACTCCATCTGCTTAGCGTAAACCCTATGTTACCTATAATATTGAAACCCGTAGGTCGTCCAACCCGTTTCAATAACGCTATTATAATCCCTTTGTAGGTGTACCACACAGTACGTACTTGTAGGTCTTATGTAATACATATACGTTGTACATGACCGTGATAGTACACAAGTCAGTAATTTGCATAAATCAATATTCGAGGGGCCAGTCACCCAGTTTTGCCTGAGACCTGCACTTACTAGCTTTCCTGTATCTTAGGACATACTATACGGGCAGCGTATGCGACATCTCTGGTGAATGGACAAAATCGCGATATCACGGAAATCGTGCAGGCCGCGTATATGAACCCTATTGACAGAGAAGATCTGCAAACAAAACTAGACTCATTGATCGTGACGGCGGTCAGTCTCCGAGGTTGGTTGCGTGACGCTTGTGAAGGGTGGTTAGTTGCAGTATTGTTATGTCAAGATCTGCGTGGCTCATACTCGATGGTTTCCATACCTCGTCCTACAGCTTGACTATATTGCTTAATGCATTGTCAAACACCATTCGTCCACAAGCACTATCAAATGTCAACGACATATCCATATGAGTGAGTGAGTTACCATAGGCGAATCCAGGGGTGGTGGTGGTGGGGTTGTACAGGGGTGTCCCCCCCCCCAACACCCCTCCCCTTTTGTGCTGAAAGTATGTTAAATGAACATTGAAACTCGGGTGAAAATGAAGCGTGCACCCTCCTTTTCTCAATTGTGTGCAAACCCCCCTTTCCCAAACTGCTGTATCCACCCTGGTTAGTGGATGATCTATCACTCTCTGTTTGATGAGAATTTAGTTCTGTATGTTGGTGCGCATATATCCATTATAAATAATTTATCCGTTTCTACTTCAAATGTAAATGTCTAGTTTAAATATATGTGTGAATGGTGTAATTATTTCGTTTTATGACATAAAACTCATTATTTCTAGTCAATTAAACAATGTATTCAGATGTAACTCTCCACAGCTTGATCTTGTTTCGACTTTTATTACCCTCTGCAACAGGGAAAGCAAAAATACAAATGTACATTTTAAAAATTGAAACCACGTTGAGCGATATTTCACCGATTTGAGAATTCGTGAAATCTTTCAAGGTCTTAGAATTGTGGATGGAAACCCGTGTCTCAACTAAGTACTGAGAGTCGAACGCAGATCCCTAACTTACGGTACACTAATAGTACTAACGCCCAGTTCCTCGACTCACGTCTAAGTGCCGGGAATCCCATCCGGGGTCCAATGACGTCTACTAGCATTGGGAACTGAACCCGGGTCTTCGAATCACGTCTATATACTGGGAATACCCACCCGGGTCTTCGAATCACGTCTAAATACTGGGAATACCCACCCGGGTCTTCGAATCACGTCTATATACTGGGAATACACACCCGGGTCTTCGAATCACGACTAAATACTGGAAATACCCAGCCGGGTCTTCGAATCACGTCTATATACTGGGAATACCCACTCGGGTCTTCGGACCACGTCTAAACTGGGAATACCCACCCGGGTCTTCGAATCACGTCTAAATACTGGGAATACACACCCGCGTCTTCGAATCACGTCTATATACTGGGTCTTCTCGAATCACGTCTATATACTGGGAGTCTCAGTCGGGTCTCGAATCACGTCTATATATACTGGAAATACACGCCCGAGTCTTCGAATCACGTCTAAATACTGTGAATACACACCCGGGTCTTCGAACCACGTCTAAATACTGGGAATACACACCCGGGTCTTCGAATCACGTCTATATACTGGGAATACCCACCCGGGTCTTCGAATCACGTCTATATACCGGGAATACCCACCCGGGTCTTCGAAACACGTCTTTATACTGGGAATCCCACCCGCGTTTGGAATCACGTCTAAATACTGGGAATACCCACCCGGGTCTTCGATTCACGTCTATATACCGGGAATACCCTCCCGGGTCTTCGATTCACGTCTATATACTGGGAGTCTCAGTCGGATCTCGAATCACGTCTATATACTGGGAATCCAACCCGGATCTTCGATCGACTCACATCTAAATAC
Source organism: Haliotis rubra (assembly GCF_003918875.1). Lineage (NCBI taxonomy): Eukaryota > Metazoa > Mollusca > Gastropoda > Lepetellida > Haliotidae > Haliotis > Haliotis rubra. The sequence continues at coordinate 566,895 of NW_025767101.1, forward strand.
TAGGAATCCCAGCCGGGTCCCGAATCACGTCTAAATCCTTGGAATCCCATCCGGGTCTCGAATCACGTCTATGTATTGGGAACCCGGGTCTCTACTCACTGGGAATCGAGATAGTTACACCCGAACGACCCTCTAGAAATCGTTACCAAGTTTCGATCACACGAAAACTTTGTAACAATTAACATCTATCAAAGTAATTTCGGTATCGCTGCAGGTAATTGCGACACAGCCATAACAAGATGCAAACACACATAATGACTACACGTGCACAAAGGCTTCTCAACGTACCATTTAGTAGGTATAACCGTCCTGGCATCTGCAGACGTAGTTAACAGTAGAAACCCCACCTGATCGTTATCGCAGTGTTTACATTAACAATCAACTTGTCTTTCACTCTCGTTCGAGACAGTTTCGATTTTCACCGCCGATGCGAATCCTTGATGTGTAAACACAGATTCTGACGTCTTTCTGTGAAGTTCAGGCATGGAAATATATATATAACACGTGTGTGGATGTATATGTGTGTGTATATTTACATATATGATCAATCATTACGTAAATACGCAGGTGGATGACACAGGCTAAAACTAAACTATATAGGTTTAATATGGATATTTCTATCATGCCATTACAGTCAATTACGCTTATAACAAACATGTATATAACTAGCTTTTTGGGGTATTGTTTTTCCTACTTGTTGTTTTTGGTCGAAATGGGTATGACGTTTAAAACTAAATTAGTGGCCCCTTTGAGTTCGTTATAACCGTGGTTTACTATATATCGTGTCACTGATTACTAAGAATTTGGTCTTGATTCCAACCAGAAAGACGGGCGGTGGGGTAGCCTAGTGGTTAAAGCGTTCGCTCGTCACGCTGAAGACCCGGGTTCGAATCCCCATGGGTACAATGTGTGAAGCCCATTTCTGGTGTCCCCCGCCGTGATATTGCAGGAATATTGCTCAAAGCAGCGTAAAACTACTCACTCACTCATTGCTACCAGAAAGACCCCAATTGACTTGTGAAGTGAAAATAAAATCATGTGTACACGGATCCATTATACGGGGTAATGACGTTATTGCCTATTAGCATGATCCATCGGTGTATGGAGCTTAACACACATTGATTATTTCATTCATTAATGTATACCTCGAGTGATTAAATCCCTCACACCCCTTGTCTCACGCTTCACATACACACCCGCATGTATCATATCCATATATTCTCATATCCCAACCCCCCTACAGACCCTAAAACACAAAACACCACCCTGGGTTATATCTAAACCAGTAACCCAACTCGGTCCGTAGCCCAACCCCTAAAGAATGTATTACATAGGAGTCCGACTCAAGTCTGAACTTATTTGTAAGTCCAGATTGAATAATTTCTGAAATTAAACATTAGTTTCGGCTCCTTCTGAATTTTACTCTTTGTATGTTGGTATATATTTATCAATGGATTTTATTAATTCATTATGTATTTCTTGGATTAAACGCTCGTCACCTGTAACAGTACACGTGCTATCTCTGGCGTAAACGTTTTAAATTTCCAAGGTAAACTGTTGTTTTGTTTGAATCACTTTCGTCGGTCACAAAAATGTCCGCTTGGGCTTTGATCTGTCCTGAATCAAACGTCGAGCACTTAGTTCCCAGACTGCGACTCCAACGGTGAAACGAAACGTTCCTGATGTCGGAGTTGAAATACGTTTTTTAAATCCTCTGCAGTTTAATTGTATTTTCACAAGGATTAAACCGGTTGTCCTAATACCTGAAAATAACCGACGCGGGTCAGAGAAAAGAATCTATTGCCAACAAGGCATCCGTTTCTTTTATCAAAATATTACCCTATAAATCTTTTAGGATACATTGTGGTTAAGTGTTTTATGTAGAAATGGAACAGTATACGAGAGGGACTTCATTAGATCGGTTACAAGAGAATGTCCTCGTTGAGGTCCTGTCTAAAGATAGAACGAGCGTATACTGTCTAAGTCCTAGCTAACATGGCCTTCATTCAGATCCCCTTATACAGAGCCCTTGCTGTTAACAGTGGTAACGTCTTGAGAACACAGACCTAAGCCCTCTGAGCCTAAGCAAACACATTTCTTTGCCCCACAAACTCCCAACTCTTGTCTCATTGTGCACTGGGTGGCGAGGTCTCGTCACTCAAACACCAGAGCACGTGCAGGGGACGGGAAATGTCTGATCAGACGTCAGGGACTGAGGTGGGAACAATCGGAGGCGTTAGTGGGGCATAGCTGAACATCAACCGTTACACTATTAACGTTCCAGATTTGAAGGTGGAGCGAGTAGATGACGGACTTCATAACAAAGAATTACCTCAGCCACATAGGAATCCATCCTTTGCTATATAATCAATATCCACCCACCCACTTCAACCACAGCACTCCCTAAAGACACGACCCACCCTAACCCTACCCAGCCCCACCCATGGGATGGAACAATAGTCCCTTACGCCATAATCATATCCTGCTGTTGAATCAAATATTACAATGTGACTATAATGATAATATTAATAGTACTCACGATCTTAAAATTGGTGCTATGACTTTTTCTGCTTTTAAATGACAATGTAATGAATACATGTTTTTGAAATAAAACTCATTCCGAGTATGTACTTACAATGTCTATTAATGCAAACTTGTTCTCGTCACTATATGGCTGGAATAATGCCGATGTGACGCAAAACCCAACTCAACCCAACTCACGATAATGGCATGGTACTATTCCTTATCTGAACGGCTTTAGCAAAATGTTCTCACCAATGTTTCACTGATTCTATAGTGCTATCCACCCTGTTATCACGTCTATATACTGGAAATACCCACTCGGGTCCCAACTCCATGAAGGTAATTATGTGAGTGAGTGATGTTACGGCATTAAATGGCGAAGAAACTCCGCCGTATTGTGTTGGTTTGTTGTTGAACGCCGCACTCAGCATTATCCCAGCCATATAACGGCGTAAATACCGAGTCTGGGCCAGAAAATCCAGTGATTGACCTCACAAGCTACGGAGGTGCAACAGGACGACATATGTCAACCAACTGCAAGTCAGCGAGGCTGGCCACCCGATCCTGTTAGTCCTGTGACTCAGACCAATTCTCCAAGCCGGATCTTCACCGGTCGCAGTAATGAGTAAGTGAGTGTGTTGAGTTTAACGGTGCTATGGACAGTATGCCAGTGACATCACTGTGTGTCAGCTAGATGTGAAACCCGTGTGCATTAGCATATAACACACAAATTCAAGTTAAAAGACCTTTTTTAAAATGCAGGAATATTCGATTCTGGTGATCGCGTACGAACTGATTTCATGAAGGGGTGCGGTTCGATTCCCCGAATACCCGAGTGAACCGTAACAGCCATACTGTACATGTTTGCTGGTAAATACAAAGCGTATATAGGTCAGCAAACTTTGACCTTACACATAAGCCAAGCAGAGAGATCCGTGTTTGTTGGAGTCGTCACCGCATATTACACACATCAAGAAACAATTGCCAGTGGGTTGCCATGAATAGGACAAGAATAGAAGATTCCCTTCCACAGTCAAATCAGCGACATTCAGATTTTGAAGAGTTTTACTTTATTACGGCCAACGTCGATTTAAATAAAAGCGACAAAACATGTTCATTATCATAACAAAAGCCATCGTATTGCTCCAGCTAGGACACTTGTTTGTGTTGAAGAACCACTGTTATAGTGATGACACCCGGTGTTTGCGAAGAGGTAAGCTTAACATGCTCCACCGGCCCTCGTCTCTGTGAGAGGGGCAGTTTACGCGAATGGAAGATGGTTCCAGCTTTGGTTCAATCCTACAAGCACCACAAGAATCATCAAGGATCGCGATAGGAGGGCAATATCGACCATGCGACCTATACATTCTATTGTTTTCAAATCTATGCTAGTTTCGGTGGCCATTCTTGATTATACACACATTCAATAACAGTCCTCCCAGACGTTGGAATGTAAGTACTTCTGGGCCAGGCAATTCAGTGATTGACTTCATTACCATCGATCGATCGCATGCAGTCAACCAATTCTCCGAGCGTGACCACCTGATCCATTTCGTCTCCTCTGACAGCAAGAACTTGTTACTTGGGATTGTTCTATATTATTACCACTAATTCCCACGGACTAGGCCATCAAAAGAACCAAAATAGACAGATACATTGAACGTTTGATGTCTACAGATAGGGACCTAAATGTATTATCGAGACAACAGATATATGGTACACTGTAACTCAAGGTTGATGATGACAGTCCAGTGTATTTCTCTGGAAGGGAGTGGCGTGAAGCGTCCAATCGTCAAAGACGCCGCACTTTACTATGCAGAGGTGGGCCTAGATTTTCGAAGCTCTCTTAGAACTAAGATAGTCGTAAGTTAATGTTAATGTATGGCACTTACGCCTATCTTAGCGCTAAGAGAGCTTCGAAAATCTAGGCCCTGAGTCCCTTTTGAATGCCAGAAGCCCATGATCCTGGGTCCGAATCAAATATTTCGCCCTAGTATAATTCTTGTTTTGATAGCTGCTTATCGGTGAGTCTGGGCTCTTGGGGAACACCTAAACCTGCATCACTTCAAGCTTTTCTCCCATAGCAAGAAGACACGACGAAATACTTTGATTCTATTTAAAGCTAAAATTGCAACACTCACTCACTCACTCACTCCTCTGTATTCTGAGGCCTACTTTTACTCCATCAATATAAATCGTTTTTCGTACAATAGCACGTCGGTAGAACAGCACATTCTATTCAGCAAAGTTGTTATCAAAATATATTGAACGGTTTGCGCACCACCATTCCTTTGACAACTGTTGCATTGATACCTATTCATAGGCATTCTGCATAATGTTCCCCAAACACATTCAAAAAGGCCAAATGTTTAACAAATGGGCGTCGAAATCGAGTTGTAAATGAAACTCGTAATGTCCACAGTTGAAAAGCAGAGCAGCTGTAAGGATGATAGCAAGTCATTCTAAAGACATAACACGCCAAGTTGAGCGTGTTGTATATTTCGTTTCTGGGTAATTCAGACTCAACTCCTCAGATGGGTGGTAGAGGTGGGTTTGTCATGATTTTGAATGGATATTGCTAAAACCATCCATACGAGGTCATTGACTAGTCATTTTTCCAGAATAATAGCACTGCTGACAGCTAGCAGCTTAAACCTGAATTATAGGAGAACCCCAAGGATAAGGACGAATCAGGGTGGATTTAGAGAAGGGGGATTCAAGGTGGATTTCGAGAAGGGGGATTCAGGACGGATTTCGAGATGGGGGATTCAGGATTCGAGGATGGATTTCGAGAAGAGAAGGGATTCAAGACGGATTTCCAGAGAAGGGATTCAGGACGGATTTCCAGATGGGGGATTCAGGATGGATTTAAAGAAGGGGGATTCTGGACGGATTTCGAGAAGGGGGATTCAGGGTAGATATTGAGAAGGGAGGATTTACAGAATGGAGGATTCAGGGAGGATTTAGAAAATGGAGGATTTAGCGAGGGGTGGATTCAGGGTGAATTTAGAAAAGGGAGGAAAATCAGTCTAGAATCAGAGAAGGTCGCAAGGGTTTATCTGTCACCGTCAAGCACGCTTAATATGTTATAGTATACAAAACAAAAACACTTGGTGATATGATACGACAATTGAAATTACCAAAGGAGACAATTGAAATTACCAAACTCATCTGGGATGTTGTAATGGGGCACCTGCTCCATTTTCCAAAACAGTTTATCCGTGCTTGATTGAAAAACATGACCTTTACATTGTAAACATATATATCAACAAACATCTCGTCCCTCGTGCTAGACTATTATGCATGAGGGCCCTGGCTATGTACCATCTAGCGTTTTGATAAGAAATCGTTTTCCTTGCGGATATTTTGCAGCGTCTCCCCCAGTAAACTACACTTCTACATATTTTAACATGCCCTTTCGATAATGAAATATGTGAATTAAGCTACAGTACTAGATGGTACCTCACTCCATATTGTTCAAGCCAGCCGCGTTTATTAGCTGGGCGTCACCTTTTGAATGACGCCATTTGTATATGTGTACCAGTAGTATTAGGCACGAAGAAAAACGATTCGTGTAGTATTCTTCCAGTCGTATCATATCTTAATATAAGAGTTAGATCACGACATGACAGCTGAGGATGGGACGCGCGAGCTGAACATTGTATGGGCTTCTTTGCATTAAACATACTGCGTACAATAAAATTCCGAATACAAGGATGATATCGTTCCAAATCAGAGATTGAGTTTGATTCAAAGCGATTTTGAAGTCTAGTGTCAGCGTAATTATGGAATGAGAGCCTGGAGTGGAACAGGTTTCGGGCGTTTACCGATTTGGCGAAAATGACAAACTCCGACCAAATCAGTGAGTGAGTGAGTGATTTGGATTTAACTCGAACTGATTCCAATCATAGACCACTTTGGTGATTTTCTGCTCCATTCTTGTAGACCATTAACTCTTTGTATATGTAGACGTTTCGTGCGGTATATGGGGATTCTGGGTTGTCGGAGTACGTCCTAAGAGGTTCGTACTAACGGGGTTCTTTAATGCGCCGACGTCCTGGTGTAAGAACGCGAAGGTTGACACTGAACAAACCCTCCGATTATTTACGTTGGCAATACCTGTGTATCATATGACTAGAGTAATTGTAGAGCTGTATCAGATGACCGTCAACAGGGGGACTGTGACCTTGGTTTGTCATCTTACCCGTTGCCATGGATGTGAGCTCACCTAACAGTCCCTGCCCTGCCTCCCTCCCCTCCTGACGACCTGCCACACATCACAGCCCTAATGATTCTGCCACACAACCCCACTCCCCACCAACAACAAAAATGGCCGCGTTCCACAAAGCGATCTAGCTATAGTGTTAAATTACGACTATCGTAACTCTGATGTTTGAACATTCGCTTACGTTAGTCGTAACGCAGGAACAAACCACAAACCACAGAGAGATCGTAACTGCTGTGGTTCCTACACTTTAACGTAGGTTAAAACGGTCGTACTGCTAACACCGCTTCGTGAGACAGGTCCCTTCTGAAGTAAAAGCACCTGAATGAAGTCCGCTGTGTAGGGAAACGCCTCCTGCCCGAAAACCTCAAGTATTTGACACTAGACACTGAACAACTATCCCGTGTTGAAGCTAAGTAATAAATACTCTTCAGTCAATGTCCATATTCAGGGTTAATCAACACAATATTGACTCGTGTTCCTACTGGAGAATTCCGCGCTGTTACGAAGGTAACGGCACAGATTAGTTGACGTAATGGTGTGGGAACAGATTCGTGTGCTACTTTTAACGACCTGATGACGTTATTTGATAGGACATATTTGAACACTAAATACAGTGTGGCTATCTGTATGAAACAACACTGATAATCGGGTTTATAGGCTTGTTATGGCTAATATTGACACAATAACCCATACTACTCGTTATATTGTGCATCAAGGACGAACTTGGGCCATGAGTAAGTCGACTATTCATGAGCACATCAGTTGTCGCCCCTAGACAACAACCTTGAGGTATTACTGTACGACACCATCGTGCATTTGTTTGCACGTTATGAACCAATCATAAGAATTTGTGGCCCCACATTAGACCATAAATTTATATTGCTTGATCGGATGTTGAACTGAAAGTGCTGGCTTGAGATAGTATCGACAAAGCGGCGAAATCGTGTTAGTCGCTAATGTAAAGCTACCATTCACGCCTTCAAAAATGTTCATAAAAGTCCGTCGCTGAATTGAATGAGTGAGTGAGTTGGGTTTTACGCCGCCTTTAACAATATTCCAGCAATATCACGGCGGGAGACACCAGAAATGGGCTTCACACATTGCACACATGGTTTGAATCGAACCCGGGTCTTCAGCGAGACGAGGGAACGCCTTAACCGCTAGGTTACCCCATCGCCTCCCGAATTGAATTGAATTCAGCCAAACCTTTTCTTTGGGAAATGTATTTTTATAAGCGTTGGTCTAAAAACACGATGGGTTGATTTACTACCCGTGCTGTATTGTTTTACGTTTATATATACATAGTCTCTGACAAATACCTAGTTTAATCGAAACATTTGATGTAATAAAGATATATAGTGTTGGAACAAGTCTTAGGGTAATTAAAAATCATATATTATAATTTGCATTGCAGGGTAGTTTCGACAATGGTTTTCGAATATGCATCATAACAAATTTCAATTTCGGCACCAAAATGAAAACAAAAAAGGACAAGAAAACAAACACGAAGTTTTTAAGCCGTCTGAAACAAATCTTTATAGGATAGTGTCGTTTGATAAAGCTGTCGGAACGCTACGGATGTCGTAAGTCTGCGTTACGTACGACCGTCGTAAGTCTGCGTTACGTACGACCGTCGTAAGTCTGCGTTACGTATTTTTGTTACAATGATCTTGAACTGGGGCCACGGTGCGCGCTATTCTATGACCCTCCTCATTATTCTGCTTCGGAGCCCATATCGCAATGATAATTGACATACATGTCTCACGGACAGCTAGGGATTCTGTGTTCTGACATAACGCCCCAGGCTCAACAACCGTCAACTGCATCCAGAACGGGACATCATAACATTTCGCACAACGCTTGCCCCGCTTTTCTTGTTTAGAAACAAGGCAAGGACCTTTTTATGTTATTGGTTAGAATGAGCAACACGGCCAGATGACTTAGAAACAGTTTTCAGGATTTATACATCGTAGACGTGGTCGTTGTGGCATCGGCAGTTTCTACTGAGAGATTTGAACCAATGACCACCGAATCCTTTCATGGGTAAGGGATACAAGGTCTCAGACAAATTATTACAAAAACACACCTCCGTTTTAGATTATTTAGAGTGAGTGAGTTTAGGTTTACGCCATATTCCATTAATGTGGTCATCAGTCTGACGCACGTTTTTATCAGTCTAGGGTTTTGGGGTTAAAACCATGTTTCATGGTAAAGATGTGAGAAGCCTATTGTTTTTCTTCAATCCATGAAAGTCGTAAGGGTCGACTAATGAAGGATGGGGATATCAGACTCACTGACATGTTGATTCATGTCATCGTATCCTGTCGGCGTAGATCGATGCTCATGATGTCAATCACTGGATTGTCTGACTCGGTGATATATGATCGCCGTGTAATAACAGGCATTTTGCTGAGTCTGGCGTTAAACAATAAACACACTCACATCATTAGACAGCTCTGTCACGCGGTCGTCATCAATACCATGTTTACATTTCGTGACCTTCTGAACACGTATAATCGGTGTAGACGAAAGCCACATATTCATAAGACATTATGCTGACAATGCGAAAGAGCCATTACCGATTTGTTTAGGATCCAGTTACAAAGGAATTTAAGAAGGAGAAGTCACGCCAAGCCTCAGTTAAAATCTGCGCACACTACAAGTGATTTAGTCTGTCTCACAGTCCCTGAACCACATTATTTTCCCTAAAGCCTAGCCTTCCCTGTAGTACTAAAGCCCTAAACGAAGCAAGTCTAGATTTTCCCAGGTTCAGGTTCTGAATCTCTGGTCTCCCTAGGGCTCCTTTTCAATCAAAATGGGCTTGTTTGTTACTATCAAAATTATATATATTCAGAGACTAAGCCTTAGTCTACAAGTGCTTATGACCCCCAAACATATATTCGTATTCACTGACTGACATCTTTGAAATACGTCACTTCAGTTTGTCAGGAAATATACTTAATGTTTCGAGACATTCCGGCGTTTTAGCCCGTTTGAAAAATCTTAAATAAAATTGTAAATCAGGTATGCAATTTAACTGGAATATATCATTTGTTTAAGTGACATTGACATTAGTAATTATGGAGTAGATGGAGTAGACCTCGTATTCGTCTTCCGAATAATCAAATTATATAAATGCACTTCAAAGTAATAAACCCCGTGGAGACTTTGTCTGAAGCCTGTTGAGAAGTCATATGCATTGCAATTTGACTGAAAATACACCTCTATCGGATTTTAATAGGAAATCTGCCTTTCTGTAACATCCTCCTATTAGAGTGAGTTAGCAGCCAAATTCCCTCAACATACATCCGTCTACACACAATGGTGAAACACGAACTGGTCAGATTAATATCTTGGATACTCGTGTTACCATGTAATGAGTGAGTGAGTGATAGGGTGAGTGAGTTAAACGCCTCTTTAAATAAAACAGTATTGCAGCCTCTGTTGTTTACAATCTCAATCTACCAAATAGTACTTAATAAGTTCGTTATAACGTTAACCCATTTTCTCACAGAATTAAGTACAATAATTGTGTGTAGAATTCTTTAGTTATGCCATCCCAGTATATTTCAGATTATTTCATTTGGTACATGTTATATCTTCTCTTTAGTATGGAATATATCATATAAATTTTCGAATCTAAACAGGAGACAACAAATACAAACTAGAGCTAAAACTCCCAACACATGGCATGAGAATAACAAATCAATAGAGAGTACGCATAGTTACAGTTATAACAAATTACCATGACATTGTCTATATGTAGCGAAACCTCCATAATCCGGACAACCGTTTCGGGACCAAAGGTAATGCACCATTGGTAGAAAGAGAAAGTAATGTCGGTCTGTGTATATAGAGAGTCTGCAATTATGTATATACTCTACTCCTCCAACAGAAACGCCCGGAAAGGCAGGTTTCCGTCTATTGTTGACCTTGGACTTTCACTTGAAATGGTTCTTCTTACACGAGCAAAGAAGTCAAACCGCAGAGTGCATCGTCTTTTAACAATACTGTTAATAGATTTCAAGTCGCCCAAAAACAACCCCACAAGTCAAGACCGTTCAGACAATGTACAGTTATTGTCGACATTGGAGGAAATTGTAGAATTGTACTTGTACGTTTCATATTCAAATACTTTTGAGGATGGATGAGCGAGCTTTTCTCGCGATGAGGGGAATTATCGATCTATGTCTTCTCGGGACACAAAGACTGGAGGAGAATCTTTGAAGTTACCGTTGCCATTGCTCGCACAGGTAAGGCATCGCAGCTGATCTACGAACGTACGAGTACAAGACACATAAAAACCCGAATAAACAATCCACCTACCTTGACTTTATCGCTGTCGAAAATCGCAGACGCACATCCGAGAAACACAAACATTAATGTCGCCAAAAATTCGGCTAAAACTGCTCTCCAAAACGGAAAAGATTTCGCCTCTCGCAAATCAAATAATTTTCCTGCTGCGCCAGGTCCGAATCTTATTGAATCAATTTTGTTGGCGACATACATGAAATACCCCTCCATGGTGAATGATTATCCGATGAACAAAGACCTAATTGCTGGGAAGAACAAGCACTGCGTTCGAGCAGACGACACAAGGCGAGCAAGCAGCATCTATTGCTCGTGCGAAGTGTTTGACATGTATTTATATTGGTCACCAGTGTCACGTGACTGCTGCGACAGTTACACTCATTCATAAGAAGCACTGGAGTTGTGCTTCACGTTGCCCTGTGGGTCATTGGCGTTACTACGGCCATCGGAGTTGATACACTGTGGATACACGTCGCTTTTGCTCTTTGTGTAGTGTTTGGCTAGCTGGGATTGCGGGCTACAGTAGAATGATTTATTGAATAGTTATGGGTGGTTTAAGTGCGGCGGCACTTCGTGAAAGATTAGATGTGTCATTTCGTTGAAAGAAAAAAGGTGTTAATGAGCTTATGATTATCATACGTGGTTATGTTCATGAAATGTTGCGTTATAACATTTTCATGCAGATACTCGTGTTCTGTGCAACATGCATGCCATTTGTGTAGTGTTTTGTGTCTCTATTTTTGTTTTAATTTTGCGTGGGGGTGGGGGTGGGGTTGGAGTTGTATGTCGGGTGGTGATGGGGTGGGAGAAGATTTGGGGCATTTTTACGAACAGTCTTGGGAATGAGAGTAAATTGGTTCACGGTTTGGACTTGTCCATGGACCTTTCTAATAAAACTACCCATTAAGATCCGGGTTAGAATTGGTCTTCAGCAACCAATCCTTGTAAGAGGCGACTAACGGTATTGGGTGGTCAGGCTCGCTGCGTAGATGATGATGATCGACTGCTGATGCCAGTCACTGGATCGTCTGGTCCACTGGATGTAGCTAATTCGACTTTTTCATAAATTGTTTTAGTCTTTTCCATGGCCCTTACTTATTATATTTCCTTTCGATTGACATAAGGCATGTCCACGGACCTTACTAATACCCTTTTCTACAGATATCACAAGATATTTTCCTCGGACCTTACTAATACAACTTCCTACATATAACATAGGGAGTGTCCACCGACTTTACTAATAAGACTTTCTTTCAGATGGCATATAACTTTACGCTAGTCCACCGGCCGCTTACTTATTCGACCTTCTTATAAATAACGTCAGGTGTGTCCACGGACCTCACCAATACGACCTCCTTATATATAACGTTAGGTGTGTCCACGGACCTCTGCAATACGACCTCCTTATAAATAACGCTAGGTGTGTCCACGGACCTCACTAATACGACCTCTTTTAAATGACACTGGGTGTGTCCACGGACCTCATTAATACGACTTTCTTTTAAATGACAGTGGGTGTGTCCACGGACCTCACTAATACGACTTTCTTTTAAATGACAGTGGGTGTGTCCACTGACCTCACTAATACGACTTTCTTTTAAATGACAGTGGGTGTGTCCACGGACCTTAATAATACGACTTTCTTTTAAATGACACTGGGTGTGTCCACGGACCTCACTAATACGACTTTCTTTTAAATGACACTGGGTGTGTCCACGGACCTCACTAATACGACTTTCTTTTAAATGACACTGGGTGTGTTCACGGACCTCATTAATACGACTTTGTTTTAAATGACACTGGGTGTGTCCACGGACCTCACTAATACGACTTTCTTTTAAATGACACTGGGTGTGTCCACGGACCTCACTAATACGACTTTGTTTTAAATGACACTGGGTGTGTCCACGGACCTCACTAATACGACTTTGTTTTAAATGACACTGGGTGTGTCCACGGACCTCACTAATACGACCTCTTTTAAATGACACTGGGTGTGTCCACGGACCTCATTAATACGACTTTCTTTTAAATGACACTGGGTGTGTCCACGGACCTCACTAATACGACTTTGTTTTAAATGACACTGGGTGTGTCCACGGACCTCACTAATACGACCTCTTTTAAATGACACTGGGTGTGTCCACGGACCTCATTAATACGACTTTCTTTTAAATGACAGTGGGTGTGTCCACTGACCTCACTAATACGACTTTGTTTTAAATGACACTGGGTGTGTCCACGGACCTCACTAATACGACCTCTTTTAAATGACACTGGGTGTGTCCACGGACCTCATTAATACGACTTTCTTTTAAATGACACTGGGTGTGTCCACTGACCTCACTAATACGACTTTCTTTTAAATGACACTGGGTGTGTCCACGGACCTTACTAATACGACCTCCTTATAAATGGCATTAGGCGCGTCCACGGACCTCACTAATACGACTTTCTTTTAAATGACACTGGCTGCGTCCACGGACCTCACTAATACGACTTTCTTTTAAATGACACTGGGTATCTCCACGGACCTCGCTAATACGACTTTCTTTTAAATGACACTGGGTGTGTCCACGGACCTTACTAATATGATTTCCTTACAAATAACATTGGGCGCGTCCATGGAACTTACTAACAAGACAACTACACTGGGCGTGTGCACGGACCTTACCGATGCAGCAGTTGACAAACCTATGGACCCCGCTGTGGCGAGGAGAGCTGAGAAGCGAGATGGGTACACATGCACTTTGGTTTCCAAAGTCAACAACAGTGGCCACACGGTCTTCTATTCGGTCTCTGTCAGGCAGGTTATGAGTAATATTAGCCATGTGTGCCTTGTTATTTCACGACATGTCTTCGAGTGGTTTGTGCAAGCGCACGGCAACTAAGTAGGACATGCTGGACACAAAGCCGGCCTTTCATATCGCACAGTTACGTCAACGGTTAGGGAGCGGTAGGGTAGTCCAGTGGTTTACACTGGTCACAGCGTTCACTTTAGTCTTGCTGCTGGGCTGTACTGAGTGATAAGCCCACGCATTTATAGTAATTCTATCCTTTAAAGAGGCAAGTGTAGATAAGGCTAAGACCCCAGTCTGTTATTAACATTTTTGTTTTAGAAATTATCATATAAACTATTAATTATTACCTTAGAGACTTGTGCAAGTCTACGTTCGCTCGTCACGCCGACGATGCGATCAATGTGGAGCCTATTTCTGGTGTACCTTGCAGTCATGTTGCTTGAATATATCCGCCTCCGTGGTGGAGTGGTCGCGGGTTCGATCCTCGGCCGCGTCATTCCAAAAAGACGTTAAAATATGGTACTTGTTGGTCCATGCCTGGCGCCCGGCATTAATGGGTACAACAAGGACTGTTAGGCTCGGAGTCAGTATAATGTGTCTGAGTGGGGTATTCATGATTAGCTGCGGCATGGTATCTCAGTGAGCTAACACTATAAAACCAGCTTAAGTCTGGGCTAGTACAAGCAGCCCACATACGACCCGCATTACACACAGACAACTAGTTTTACGCCGCTTTTAGCAATATCACGGCGATGGACGCCAGAAATAGTCATCACACACTGTACTCACCACGGTTAATACTGGAGAACTGAACTGATCTGCGATATGAGTTTACTGCAGATGTATTACGGTATATGTAATACATGCTCACCATGGTTACTGCTAAAGCTCACATATGCTGAGCTACCAATATTTTCTGATGAACTGATGTATGCAGTAACGAATCTGAATATGACGGAGTCTAAAATAAGAATTCTAAAACTAAAAAAAAATTCTAAACGGATTCTCAAACAAGATTCCAAAACTTGAATAACATTCTTTTATGATATTACATTATATCTCTGCGTTTCTTGCAACACAAACCGAAACATGAGTATCATTAACGAATTCAGACAATGACCTACTTTTCAGCCGATCCGGCTTTTCTCGTGTAAAAGTGAAAAGAGACACCACAAACACCTATGGTTACACTGAATTTCAATTCCTCGTTTCATATGAAAATGATATTTACAAGTTCATTTTAATTTTAAAATTTAATAACATCGTATTTCTGTTTTATGGCGAGGTGTAGGCAGCATGACCTTTACTAAAACGTCACAGACTGCCCCTGTTTGATGAAGTCGTACAATGGTTCACAATTCGTCTGGCTCATTGGTTTCACCTGTTATGTGTTCTTTGTGCTTTTCCGAATGTAGTTTTATAACGGACACTGTGATTGATATAATATCAAGTCCGTACCAGACCGCCAAACATTTCTAGCGGCAGAACCTCGTTTTGAGATTTCCACGATTTCCGTTTGTCAGAGCACGTTGTACGACACAGAACGCTGCACGACGTGTTTGCAAGGATTAGAAGGAGCGTAGTGTTGCAATATACAAGTGGTTAGATGTATCAAATAATACTGATTGATATTTATGCATCCAGTTGAATGAATCTTGTCTCACAATTCTGGACTGTTTATTGTACTAAGTTGCGCAAAAGGACGGAACCCAGTCAGCAGGAAACGAGACTGTTGTAATCAATGTTTTGACTTGTGGGTGAGTGAGTTTACTTTTTCGCCGCACTCAGCAATATTCCAGCCATATGGCGGCGATCTGTAAATAATCGAGTCTGGACCAGACAATCCAGTGATCAGCAGCATGAGCATACGATGACATGTGTGAAGTCAGGGAGCCTGACCACCCCATCCCGTTAGTCCCCTCAACGGCAAGCATGGGTTACTGAAGATCAATTCTAGCCCGGATCTTCACGGGTCTTCTTGCAACAGCTTGCTATAAGGAGGATCTGATGTTTGTGGTATGTCATTGTGCCGGACGGCGAGCATCGTCGCTCATTCCTTCTACGGCTGTTTTCGTCGTCTCAGAATCAAATATATATGCAGGGCTGGATACTGGTGACAGGGACGACATAATACCATGCACTAGTGGATGGCAATAATCCAGTGATACAACGGTGGGGACATCAGAAACGTTCAAACGTTGTGCCCAATTGGAGAATAGAACCCGCGCCTTTAGGTGTGAGGAGTGAACGCTGTAACCACTAGGTTACCCCACGACCCCATCCCGAGTTATGTTTTGCATCCGACATTTTTACACGATTTATGGGGGTTCAAGTTGATAAATAGCACATATCAAAGTCATATTTTACTCTTAAAATGAATTATATCTCCCCCAGAGGTATAAAAACGAGTTGTGTTGAAAAGCAGACAAGTGTACATACTCGAAAGGTAAATAACGCAGGTAAAATCACTACCAGGTGGGCTTCACTTGTGACATTAATCCATTTTAGGACCACAGGGTTTACACAATTACGTTCAGGTTGGTGAGTTAGGGTGTGTCTTAAAACATGTTTTCTCTTCTATACTACTTTTGAACGACTACCTAAAGCGATTGTTCGTTATATATAGACCCGGTTCACCTTATGGGCGGTCAATATTGATCGTCCCTTGCATGAAGACACAATGCCAGTTAGAAAGCGGTCAAATGTGGCATACTTTATATTTTGGATAACACTTTCTCAATAAAGAACAGGCCCCGATTTCTCGAAACAAACTTAAGTTTTTACTCAAATTTCAAACTGAGTTTGACTATTTGAAACAGCTGAATTTTAACTCAGCTGCATTTTTAAAATACAAAAAGCCCAAACAACTTCAGTATTCTGTTCACCAAACTTAAATTATCTACTATGTTTGAATTAAATATCGATTTCAGCTCATTCTGGAAAATGCGTTTTCTCAAATTTGAGTAAAAACTCTAACTTAAGTCAAAACTCAGACTTAAGTTTGTTTCGAGAAATCGGGGCCTGATTCTATTACTTTTGGGATTGAGTCCCATCTGGGAGTGAAGCACCTCATCGACCTGGCAGAATGTTTATCTTGTTGGATGCACCGAACAATAGTTTTCATTAAAATGTAAACTGCATAAAGCTGCATGAAAAAGTAAGAACGACTTCATATTTATGTTCCGTTAGCTAAAAAAAGTGCACCTTCTGCTAATCTAATCCACAGGGGCACGGCGCTGACATTGTTGAATTTTTAGTTTACAAATCATTGGGAAAAGAACCATACAATCTGTAAGATGTTATACGTTGTTGTTCAGGTTAAAGAATCGTTTTATAACAGTGCATATTGAAATAATATGGCTAGTAAATGCATGTCAAATCTGGAGCTGTATGTCATCAAAACGTTCTTCAAATTGCTGATCTTCACAATCTTGAGTATCAATCGGAGAATCAAGTATGAAACAGCAATATTCCAAGTTTGGATACCCAAGTTCCTTACCACGTTCATGACATACTTTTAACATACCACAACAATTACGTGGATAACAAAATACACAAATACATGATACAAAATGCCAACTATTTATCACAGATAATGTCGTCCAAACTCCACACGCACGGTCGTTTGTGAAACTTTTTAGAAACTTATAACCCGTTTTAATTAACAGCTTTGAACTTTTCGATAACGTGCCTCTGCTGGAGCCTCAGATGGCAGAGCATACAATAAAGCAGGAATCATCTTGTATCAGTGATCGTCACTGGAGTGTGAAACGGTAACGATTTGTAGCCTTTAAGTAGATAATACACATGAACGCTGCCTGTACACATAATGTCTAACAGGAAATGGACCAAATTAATGTGAACATATGGACAAGATCATTCATACACATATATAATGTGCTACAGTTTGCACACATCAATAATCACGAGACTTCGTTTTCCTTTAGCAGCAATCATTCTATAGACAATTATTGAGTCATATTGTATTAATCTATAAGACCTTTAAGTCAACAAGCATATCAAGGGCATCCAACCTTCCTTGTAAGTCAACAACACAATGACTGATCCAAAGAGTGTAACGATTGCTACAAGCATCACACTCCAAAATGTTATGATTCTGAACAAAATTAAAAGCTTGATGAAATTGTGTTGATACCTTCATTTTCTCTGGATTTAGTATGTTCTTCAAATAATCACATCAAGTGTTGACAGTAATAGCACAAGCACCGTTTCCTGTATATAGCAGTTATGATAATTTAATCTAGATATTTTTAGTTATAATCAAGTACTATCTTCTTGGCATGATTCACTATGTTCTCTCTATACAGTCCCTGTTTATCACAATATAATTGGATATTATTTTTGCCTCTGAATTATTCCACATATTTCTTAGCCAAGTGATATTCTTAGCCAAGCAAGCCAATAAATTAGAAATATATTTCATAGTAAGATCTATGCATGAATAATTCTTTCCGTACGACCGTACGACGTGAGGAATGCCATCCCCAAAGGGCAGCATCGGCCCTCTTCTTGCCGAACCGTTTTTCTTTATGCATACATGTATGAAACCGTAAAGATCCTGGTTAGAATTGGTCTCCAGTTGTCGTAAGAGGCGACTAACGGGATCGGGTGGTCAGGTTCGCTGACTTGGTTGACTATGTCATCGTATCCCAATTACGTAGATCGATGCTCATGATGTTGATCACTAGATCGTCTGGTCCAGACTCTACCGCCGCCGTATTGCTCTAATATTGTTGAGTGCGGCGTTAAATAACAAACAAACCAAAATTATACATATGAATCGGAATTTCTGCACGAATAGGCTAAGTCAAAACAAGGTAATTTACTTAAGCTTCAGGTGTTTCGATGATCTGATATCGTTCAATAACCACGAAACTGTCTCTGCCTTTCCACTGATTTACCCACCATAACCAGAAATAAAGACCAGTGTCACGTGTATCGTATGTTCCCGTGTTTCTTCAGGTAACCAAATTTACTTGCCTTTGGAAGTGTTTGTATCTGATTCATGCCCATATACTCCTGACTTGGTCAGAATCGCGCAATGATAGAGTATGGACATGGTTTTGTAACTTTTACCAATTACAACGGATGGTAAATAGTCGAGTTTGTGTCAGTCAATTGAGCGGCTGACCGTATGACTGTTGATCCCCGCTGTCAGAGTACCACGATATCATATCAACAATGTCAGACATTGCAGCCAACCGATCCCCTCTTCCGGCCCTTTATCGACCAACACGGGATTCAAACTGGACATTCATGCTAATATGGATTCATATATTTGAAATCACACCTACCTTTACTAGATTATTCTCGAAAATCGCAGACGCAGCTCCAAGGAAGACAAACAACAATGTCGCCAAAAATTCGGCCAAAACTGCTCTCCAAAAGGGCCAAGTTCTTGCCTCTGACGCGTCAAACAGTTTAACTGCTTTAGCAGTTCCGAATCTGATTGAATCCAGTTTGTTGGCCACGTATATGAAATACCCCTCCATGATGCAGAAGTATCAGATGAACAAGGCTGTAATCAGAGTGCAGAACGATGTTTGGTTCGAGCAGACGACTTTTCGACATGTGTGGCTCGGGCATTTGTTTCACCGGTATTTGTTCTAGTCATTCGTGTCACGTGACCTGATGCCACAGGTACGCTCATGAATAACAAATATTTGGAATCTCTTGCGTTGCAGTATAGGTCATTCCAGAGAACAAGGCCACGGGAGTAGATCCACTTCGTATATGGACCTGAGTATAGTTGTTAACGTGTTGGTCTTTGAGCGTGGCTCGTGGGCTGCTGCAGAAGGATTCATCGAACGATGATGGGAGATTTATCATTAAAATTTCTAACTGGACCATTTTTATGGACATGTAAGTGTATTCTCAGCTGCAACGGACACGGTTACGCATTTAGAGGACTTTACTCAATGTGTATCATCCATTGATGAAGAGCAAGAATTTACCTCGGAGCGATATGTACAAAAAAAAGGTGAAATTCAGAATATTTTTTAGCCTCTACTTGAAACTTGAAACGACAATCCAAAACATTTTATGAATATGATGGTAGTTCTTCTGGATCAAATAATACGTCAGTGATTTAATATATTTCGTTATTAAAGATACAACGCGGAGAATGTCAAAACATTAAGCATTACACACCTATTCGCCAGATATATATATCGTAGATTCATCACTGTACGCAGTTTTGTGCAGACACAGGTTTCGGAGCAAGGGAAACAACAGAACTGCGACGTGAATTTGCTTGTGTGTGTATTTAATATACTAACACAACAAATTTGAAGAGATGCTTTGTCAATGTACATTGGGTTCATACAGATTCAGGCGGCGACAATTAATAAAGATATTAATATCAGTGCGGTTCGGTTACAGCCGACGATGCTGGCTTATGCAGTCGGTGTTCTGAACAGGAAAATATCGTGGAAAACTATGGAGGTTCTCTCTGATCCCGACAGTGTCCAGCAAATAATTAAAAACCTTTGACAGAGCACTGTGCCAACATTTGCATAGGAAGAGATGTAGAAACAGCCACAGTAACTACACGTTTTTGACAACAAGGTAATAGCCTTGGTCACAGCGAAAGGGGTGTCATCATTAAACTGTTGTATTAGAATGTGCATGTGTAACTCCAGTGTGTGTGTGTGTGTTAAACAACCAACCATTCCTCTTTTGTATAGTAACTGGTTTCCACATCCGTAAAATATATTGCTTTGGTCCAGGAAATGTACCACCAAATAACATAATCATCCACCATTGCCCTCTATAAGATCAACGAGGGATATTCTTTATGCAAACCAAATATATTTGAGACAAGCGGAATTGGAAGTGGAATCTCAAAGGAATTGTTAAACCTTTTGCAATCTCAGAAACTAACCAATTTGTGCAAATTTAATAAGAATGCATACAAGAATGAAGTGCTCGACTTCCTTATTGATAGGACCCGTGAAGGATCCGGATTAGAAATGGACTTTAGCAACCCATGCTTGACGTAAGAGGCAACTAACAGGATCAGGTGGTCAGGTTCGTTGACTTGGTTGGCACATGTCATTGTATTCCAATTGCGTAGATCTTTGCTCATACTGTTGACCACTGGATTGGCCCAGACTCAACAATTTGCAGCCAACCACCATATTGCTGGAATACTGCTGAGTGGGGCGTTAAACAACAAACAAACAAACCTCATGTAGAACTTCTGATCGGATTGGTCAAGTCAAAACAAGGGAATTTGGCCAAGAAGGGTTAGTTAAACTTTAGGCTTATCGCGATGATGTAATACCGATCAATAACTGATTCCCTTCCACTGATACATATCACACGAATAAGCTTACGTTCAAACAATAATGTTAGCACTTTCATTTTGCTGCATGAAGCCTTGCATAACGAAAAATGGAAGTTTTTCAATTTTACTTCTCTGGACTAAAACTTCATTTTTAAAGCATAATGAAATCGACGTGCACAATGTTTCACAATTGTATTCCTAGCACATAAAATACGCTCCATGGAACATATACGATCATATCATATGAATGTTAGATAGGTTTCCATAAACAGTTTTGTTTTGAAATATCCACTGTATATTTAATAGTCATGTTTCTGTTGTTCAGTTACCAAACCTATGGAGACCGTTTCTTGATGTCTTCTACATCAAACGGCTGTTTTAAATAATCTTTTGAAAATTGTTGATCAAATGGATATGTACCCTGAATGTTAAGGTGGTTCCCTGAAAGCAAATTCCATAATTGACAATTCTCGCTGTGCAATCCGTGTAAAGAAATATTTATCCAAATCAAATGGGCGTTTTATTGCTTACATGTAGCTTTTCGGAAGGCTTTTGAGTCCATCAATAGAAATGTTTTGCACTGTCTGTTACTATCAAATAACATTCATGATCGCATGTTTGACATTATAAGATTCATGTATGTAATATATGTTATATTTGGGATTACGATATTCTTTTTCTCAGTAAAATACACATTTTAGGACTTGTCCCATCCGAGATTCGAACCCGCACTCTTAGAGTCAGCAACCTAATCACCACCACACAAAGTCACCGATCTAACCCACTCAGTGAAAATAAAATGACTGACTGATTTGTTGATTTGTTGATTGATTGAATGAATTTCATCAATGATTTGATTTGTTTGTTTGATTTTGTGTTTGTTTGTTTTACGCCTCAGTCAGCTATTTTCCAGCTATATGGAGATGGTCTATAAATATTTGAATCTGGACCAGAAAATCCAGTGACTGAAAATTTGGCCATACTTATATATATAGTTGACCATACAGTTTTTCTGATCACCCGATCCCGGTAGTCGGGTTGCTGAAGTCCTATTCTAACCTGGATTTTTATGGGATGTCCATTAATGAGCGTCCGTAAAATGCACAGTAGCACGTATAAGAAAGTTATCACGCTCGTTCGATATATCTGAAATGTCTGCGTTAGGCCCGACTGATAGGCACGGGTTCGATCTCAAAAGTCGAGAGTAAACCAGATGAAGAACACATTAGACGAGTTGGCCAGTAACTTGCCAAAAGAGTCATCTAAATGGTGGCAAAGGTTGTTGGCATGGCTGATGTGGTGTTCTCATGCCCATGGTTAGTTTCTCATAATACAAATCACTTAGGTATCTGGTCCATACTCGTATACATACTTGAGGCTGTCATGCAGCTCCAAAGTAAAACCCTTCCAATATACTTCCTGAACAGTTCACATGTTCGTAACTTTAAAATATTGTTATCTTGCTCGACTCTGACAGTTGCAAAATGAGTGAGTGAGTTTACTTTTACGTCGCACTCAGCAATATTCCAGCTAAATGGTGGCGGTCTGTAAATAATCGAGTCTGGAGCAGACAATCCAGTGATCAACAGCATGAGCATCGATCTATGCAACTGGGATACGATGACATGTGTGAACCAAGTCAGCAAGCCTGACCACCCTTTCCGTTAATCGCCTCATACGACAAGCATGGGTTACTGAAGATCAATTCAAACCCGGATCTTCACTGTCTCACAGTTGCAAAACAACACATACCTAACCTGATAGTGTAACAAGGTCAACAAGCGTGTGACAAGCATAAACACGAGACTAACTTGTAAACTAAACACGTCAAACATCTAACGTGACGTGAATCGCTTCTAACTATGTAGGTTGTGTCAAGCTTCTCGTCATATGTCATTCTTCCTCATGATACGGAGACAGTTTGGAGAACGTAATATGTTACAGTGAATATGTAAAACCAGTGATTATGTATAATTCCTGAATTTTTTAGTGATTTATGTATAATGTCTAATTATACATAATCACTGACATTTTCAGGGATTATATAAAATCACTGACATTTTCAGGGGATTATACATAATCACTGAAAAATAGACTAGAATTTAGACATATTCCCTGAAATCACTTCTTGTGTAGCTTGAAAAATATTTCACCCAAATCTCGTTTAAAAGTAAACACTCAATCCTCCATTAACAGTAACAAGTAAAATCTCGTTTAAAAGTAAAAACTCAATCCTCCATTAACAGTAACAAGTAAAATCTCGTTTAAAAGTAAAAACTCAATCCTCCATTAACAGTAACAAGTAAAATCTCGTTAAACATTAACACTCAATCCTCCATTAACAGTAACAAGTAAAATCTCGTTTAAAAGTAAACACTCAATCCTCCATTAACAGTAACAAGTAAAATCTCGTTTAAAAGTAAACACTCAATCCTCCATTAACAGTAACAAGTAAAATCTCGTTTAAAAGTAAACACTCAATCCTCCCATTATTAACAGTAACAAGTAAAATCTCGTTTAAAAGTAAACACTCAATCCTCCATTAACAGTAACAAGTAAAATCTCGTTTAAAAGTAAACACTCAATCCTCCATTAACAGTAACAAGTAAAATCTCGTTTAAAAGTAAAACTCAATCCTCCATTAACACTCAAACATCCTCCATTAACAGTAACAAGTAAAATCTCGTTTAAAAGTAAACACTCAATCCTCCATTAACAGTAACAAGTAAAATCTCGTTTAAAAGTAAACACTCAATCCTCCATTAACAGTAACAAGTAAAATCTCGTTTAAAAGTAAACACTCAAACAGTAACAAGTAAACACTCAATCCTCCATTAACAGTAACAAGTAAAATCTCGCTTAAAAGTAAACACTCAACCCTCTATTAACAGTAATAAATAAAATCTCGTTTTAAAGTAAACACCCAATCCTTCATTAACAGACAGACAAAATTGTATTCAATATTTCAGGCCATATGACCTATAATACAGTTGTTGTTTTTTGACATTGTACAGTCGCGTGGAAATATACATATACCTGGTACATACAAATAGTAACGTCCAATTTAAAAAATCTTTATAGGAATATTGAAACAGAAAATATTATATTGGTATTTCTTGAGTTTAACCAGTTTTCATTAGTTGTTCTTCTTTGTAGCTGGAATATTGCTGAGTGCTCACTCACTCCTCACTTGTACACAGTTGAGGTCATAGGGAGGTATCTGTTTCAAACACATTGATAATGTTTACAAATGAAAAGTACATGAAACTCATCCTCGACATAGCCTTCATTACAATAATGACAAAAACTGTTATTTTTATCATATACATTTTTCCATCGAAGATTATTAAATTTTTCTAATGATATTCGTAATTTACAGAAATCTCTTCTTAAAGGTCTATCCTGTAGTTCAGATACATATTTTTCAGGAACAAGTAATGATTGTATTTTTGCATAATGACACAGTAATCTTGAGGGTGATAGTTGACAGTGCCAGTTTTGTGAAAATATGTCATTTCATCTTTGCTTAAGGATGAAGGTAAATAACTTATCATTTCCAACATCTTGAGATATCGAAGTAAGGGAAAAACCAGACATAAAAAGAATAATTGTTATATCAGACAACCGAGAATCGGTCCCATTATCATCCAATCCTTTGTAACATGTTATAACATTGGACAGTAAATCTATTTGAACTCATACGAAGCAGCTTTATCCAATCTTTGACAGCCCTTAACTGTGATGAAAGAAAGAGGCTGGCGCGACCAGTTTTTCCTAAAAAAGCTTTGTTAGAAGCATATTTACTAACACCTAAGAAATGTTTAAAATATAAAGCATAATGTTTTCGATGGAATCATTATATTTAACTCACGATATTTCAGAACCATAGAGAAGAATTGGTGCTATTTTTCTGTCAAACATTTTAGAAACAACTGGGAAAGATATAAACGTATTTTCTTTATAAACCTTAAATACAGGAGTCAAGGCTTTAGATGCTTGCAAAACCAGCTGTTTATGACCATGATAATCTGGAGGATACAATCAATCCTAAATATATACGTCCACTTTTCAAATTTATTAAGAATACCACTTTTTCTGAAAACAATAACATTTGTCTTTTTCAAGTTTACTTCAAGGCCCCATTTCTCACAATATAATTGAAGAACATTTAACTGTTTCTGGAGGCCACTGGTTGAAAATAAAAATGCCAATAGTAAGAACATTATATCAATAATGTCTTGTGACACAAAAACTCCATAACCACATTCATTGTACATGTCAGATACAAGTTCATTTATGAAAAAGGACTGGACTGAGCACACTGCCCTGCCTTACACCTGATGACGTTTTGACACATTCAGTGATTCTTTCATCTGTCCTGATACATGCCTTAACTGATGAGTACATACTCTGTAGAACATTTGACAATATACCAGTTAATTCTTTACTAATTAATAGATACATCATTTTTCTTTCTGTCTACATAGTCAAAAGTCTTTTTAAAATCAATAAAGGTACAGTAAAAACTACCTTTCGGTTTACTTAAATATTTCGTACACAAAGTTTGAAGCATAAATATATTGTCTGATGGGTCTTAATTGGGTCTAAATCCAGCTTGGGGTTCTGATAACAAATCATTTACATCTAGCCATGTTCTAAGACGTTTTTCGATTACCACAGAAGGCAGTTTGCCAGTTACGTTCAAGAAAGAAATACCTCGATAGTTATTTGGATCAGATATGTTTCCAGATTTATGTAGAGAAATAATAATTCCAATGTTCGAGGAGTAACAGTAACAAGAAAAACCTCTAACAGTTAAAGGAAAGGTTCGAATAACAGTAATGTAAAACCTTGTGTAGCAGTAAACACAAAATGCCGTGTTTAACACATATAAGTGAACCCTCGTATAACAGTATACAGTAAAACTCCGCATGGCAGTAAAGAGTAAAGACTTAGATAACAGTAAACAGAAACACCTCGCATGGCAGTAAACAGGAAAGACTTAGATAACAGTAAAAAGTAAAACCATCTAGAGCAGTAAACAGTACAACCACGTGACCTCCATTTACTCCAACCAAAGAGTTCTACCCCTGTGATCTGAACAGCAAGAGCCTCAAGCTGCCTATCTCGAAACAGGATGGCCCCTTTAACTAGGTGTCACTTGCACATCACTTGCGTTGGGAAACGTACTACTGACTTGGCGACTGTCTCTATTCCGCTTTGATTATAATAATAATAAATTGACGTACAAAAGAAAGTACACACCTGGTGCTTTTGGATTACTTTCCAAAAAGCAACGTAAATAGTTTAAAAAGAGTGTTTACAGTGATATATAAGTCACAGACTTTCCTAATATGTTGCCAAAACACCACAGATATCGTGCCCAATTGCGAAGTTGTCAGTCAAAATTACAGCACTTTTAAAATAATCCCAAAACACCAGGTGTGTACTTTCTTTTGTACGTCTGTTTATTATTTACTTCCACTTCATAATGAGTTCAATACAGATTTAAACAACACACAAACATTTCCGTGCAGCCATATTCTGGCAATACCACGATTGCACATGTAAATGATCGAGTCTGGTTCAGACAAACCAGTGGTTGAAAGCATGAGCAAGCATCTACATAGATGTGCTACGAAGACATGTGATTAGCAAATTGTTATGACACTGTCATTACAAAACATTTGGATATCAATGAGAAGGAGAGGGTAGCTTAGTGGTTAAAGCGTTCGCTCGTCATGTCAAAGATCAGGGTTCGATTCCCCAGTTGGGTACAATGTGTGAAGCTCAATTCTGGTGTCCCCCGCCGTGATATTGCCGGAATATTGCTAACAGCGGCAAAAAAACATATTCACTCACTCACTATCAATGACAATTTGTGAGCGTGAATCTTCACTGGATATTCAGTTAACCAAATGAACAACAACAACAACAACAATAACAACGACTTGTTGTAATATCCATGGACGTCAAGGGATCAGAACAGTGTGCCACATGCATACAATGAATACCTTCAAACAACAACACACGTCATAGGACATTAAGCTTAAGTCAATGAGTCAAGATGTTGTCTGTGTCTATTGCGTCAAGCCCTTTACGTTATATCTTCGTTGTGAACCAAATACGTCAAGCTTTATGACGAGTCTACGTCAAGGAATGGACCTCCGTGATGTCCCTCTGATACGTTGACAGGTAGGGAGCGGAGTTTTAACGTCATAAACATGTCTGTCCGTCTGTCCCAGGTAACAAACAGACTATAGGGTATGTGTGGTGTTGTAGCTGAGAGTTGTGTAACTGAGTAGTAAGAGAAGTAATTATGATTATTCTTATTCTTATTCTTCATAATTTATGACTGACTGACTGACTGACTGAGTTTGGTTTTACGCCGCTTTTAGCAATATTCCAGCAACATCACGGCGGGGGACACCAGAAATGGGCTTCACACATTGTACCCATGTGGAGATTCGAACCCGGGTCTTCGGCGTGACGAGCCAACGCTTTAACCACTAGGCTACCCCACCGCCCTCATAATTTATGGCTAGAGGGGGTTGATGATGATTTTTAGGGAGAAGCATGTACTATGTGAATGACACCCACCCCCAATGCATGTCATGTACAAAATCAATGACCCCCACCCCTTTCTATAACTTCTGAGCATAATTTTTTAATGTTTATATGTACAAAATTGCTGACCCCTCCTACCTCCCTAGAACATCATCCCCAGTAGCCATAAATTATGAGCTGTCCCTTAGCGCTTAACTTTATGTTACGGGTTTTAAATGTAGTCATAATTTATGGCCATGTGTGTGTGTGTGTGTGTGTGTGTGTGTGTGTGTGTGTGTGTGTGATGGGTTTTATGGAGAAGCATGTACAAAGTAAGTGCCCACCCCCCCCTCATGTCATGTACAAAATCAATCAATGACACACACACCCTTCCCATAATTTGTAAGCATAATTTTTTATATATTTGTACGTAGAAAATTGCTGACCCTCCTAGTACATGTGCAGAATATTGATGACCCCCCTACCTCCCCAGAACAAAATGGGTGACCCCCGTTTAAACCATCATCACCCCCTCTAGCCATAAATTATGAACGGTCCTTAACGGCATTCTGCTTACCTCGAGCTACCGCTAACTCGATATAGTTCCACAATTTCGAGTTATGTAATTAGTTCCACATTCATGTGCTCCCTCACAAAAGAATTGTCTTACATAACACACCGTATGTCTCCCACGGAACGTCGACACACCGGGGGTGACATTGCCTGGTCTTGTATTTAGTACTTCTGTATCTCAAACTAGGAATATCAGGACTACGTATGACGAATGAATGTAAACTGAATGAGCAACAGCGTGTTTCCAAGTACCTGCAGCATGGATGATACAGTTTAACCCACACTAACATATGTTCACACTGGCATTTAGGGGCTGTGTAGGTTTTGAAAACGGAATATATTACTTCATTAGAGATGCATGTGCGCCTTTTTCATGTATGTATATTTTATGCTGTTTGTGTAAATGTTAGCTTCACAAATACTTTCAGGTTAAATTAGCACCACTTGGGTTTCTGGACAAGCGGGGACACGCTACGTGTTATTAACAGGGGCGGTGGGGTAGCCTAATGGTTAAAGCGTTTGCTCGTCACGCCGAAGATCCGGGTTCGAATCCCCACATGGGTACAATGTGTGAAGCCCATTTCTGGTGTCCCCCGCCGTGATGTTGCTGGAATATTGCTAAAAGCGGCGTAAAACCAAACCAAACTCAGTCAGTCAGTCAGTCAGTTATTAACATCAGTTAGAAAGCTGAACAATCTAAGTTATACTACAACTGTGATTAAGGCTTTTAGTTTATTTTCCATTCCCATTTTAGATAAGCCTGAAATATCAGTCGAAATTAATTTTGCTAATATTATTTTGCACCTTGAAACAAAACACAAAATGCTATCTCTCTCTGGAACATATACCTCACGGGTGGAAGTAATTCTTTCCATCGTCATCGTCATCGCCATAACCATCATCATCGTTATCGTGACAGTTATAATTACAAGGGCTAATATCACTTATTACTCGCTATCTCATTGCTGTCCTTGAATATAATTTTACAATATTTCTTGAGTGTCGCCAGAAAGGACTTCAGTCATCAGAATACCACTTAAGGCCCGTAAACAAACAACCCAGTTTGACCCTCGGGGCTATATAGCCATATACCAGTCTGTGTATGATATACAACATGAAGCACGTGACCCCGGGTCACTCTCATAGAACAAAGCTGTCGTAAATACCAGAGTGACACCTCTAGGCGTTATAACCAGGTTATGTATGCAACACATGGAGAAACACAAGACAATCCCTCACCGCTCGCACGTCAAACTATATACACAGTTTTCATCAGAGTAGAGGGTTTTTCTAAACAATGAATTATCACACGATCCCTGATTCCCTTAGCCTCTAATGATTCAAATACGGGTTGTCCCTGACAGGTATGTTTCAATGAGTAGACAAACTGGGAGTAATCAGCTATACAGGTACAGTACATTATATGTTTATGTTTCAATGAGTAGACAAACTGGGAGTAATCAGCTATACAGGTACAGTACATTATATGTTTATGTTTCAATGAGTAGAAGAACTGGGAGTAATCAGCTATACAGGTGCAGTACATTATATGTTTATGTTTCAATGAGTAGACAAAATGGGAGTCATCAGCTATACAGGTACAGTACGTTATATGTTTATGTTTCAATGAGTAGACAAACTGGGAGTAATCAGCTGTACAGGTACAGTACATTATATGTTTATGTTTCAATGAGTAGACAAACTGGGAGTAATCAGCTATACAGGTACAGTACATTATATGTTTATGTTTCAATGAGTAGACAAACTGGGAGTAATCAGCTATACAGGTACAGTACATTATATGTTTATGTTTCAATGAGTAGACAAACTGGGAGTAATCAGCTATACAGGTACAGTACATTATATGTTTATGTTTCAATGAGTAGACAAACTGGGAGTAATCAGCTATACAGGTACAGTACATTATATGTTTATGTTTCAATGAGTAGACAAACTGGGAGTCATCAGCTATACAGGTACAGTACATTATATGTTTATGTTTCAATGAGTAGACAAACTGGGAGTCATCAGCTATACAGGTACAGTACATTATATGTTTATGTTTCAATGAGTAGACAAACTGGGAGTAATCAGCTATACAGGTACAGTACATTATATGTTTATGTTTCAATGAGTAGACAAACTGGGAGTAATCAGCTATACAGGTACAGTACATTATATGTTTATGTTTCAATGAGTAGACAAACTGGGAGTAATCAGCTATACAGGTACAGTACATTATATGTTTATGTTTCAATGAGTAGACAAACTGGGAGTAATCAGCTATACAGGTACAGTACATTATATGTTTATGTTTCAATGAGTAGACAAACTGGGAGTAATCAGCTGTACAGGTACAGTACATTATATGTTTATGTTTCAATGAGTAGACAAACTGGGAGTCATCAGCTATACAGGTACAGTACATTATATGTTTATGTTTCAATGAGTAGACAAACTGGGAGTCATCAGCTATACAGGTACAGTACATTATATGTTTATGTTTCAATGAGTAGACAAACTGGGAGTAATCAGCTATACAGGTACAGTACATTATATGTTTATGTTTCAATGAGTAGACAAACTGGGAGTAATCAGCTATACAGGTACAGTACATTATATGTTTATGTTTCAATGAGTAGACAAACTGGGAGTAATCAGCTATACAGGTACAGTACATTATATGTTTATGTTTCAATGAGTAGACAAACTGGGAGTAATCAGCTATACAGGTACAGTACATTATATGTTTATGTTTCAATGAGTAGACAAACTGGGAGTAATCAGCTATACAGGTACAGTACATTATATGTTTATGTTTCAATGAGTAGACAAACTGGGAGTAATCAGCTATACAGGTACAGTACATTATATGTTTATGTTTCAATGAGTAGACAAACTGGGAGTAATCAGCTATACAGGTACAGTACATTATATGTTTATGTTTCAATGAGTAGAAGAACTGGGAGTAATCAGCTATACAGGTACAGTACATTATATGTTTATGTTTCAATGAGTAGACAAACAGGGAGTAATCAGCTATACAGGTACAGTACATTATATGTTTATGTTCATGAGTAGACAAACTGGGAGTAGTCATAATGGGAGTAGTCATAATGGTAGTCATAATGGGAGTATCATAATGGGAGTAGTCATAATGGGAATAGTCATTATGAGAGTAGTCATAATGGGAATAGTCATAATAGGAATAGTCATAATGGGAGTAGACAAACTGGGAGTAGTCATAATGGGAGTAGTCATAATGGGAGTAGTCATAATGGGAGTAGTCATAATGGGAATAGTCATTATGAGAGTAGTCATAATAGGAGTAGTCATAATAGGAATAGTCATTATGGGAGTAGTCATAATAGGAGTAGGCATAATGGGAGTAGTCATAATGGGAATAGTAATTATGGGAGTAGTCATAATAGGAGTAGTCATAATGGGAGTAGTCATAATGGGAATAGTCATAATGGAGTAATCATAATGGAGTAGTCATAATGTCATAATGGAGTAGTCATAATGGGAATAGTCATAATGGAGTAGTCATAATGGAGTAGTCATAATGGAATAGTCATAATGGAGTAGTCATAATAGGAGTAGTCATAATGGAGTAGTCATAATGGAGTAGTCATAATGGAGTAGTCATAATGGAGTAGTCATAATGGGAGTAGTCATAATGGGAGTAGTCATAATGGAGTAGTCATAATGGAGTAGTCATAAAGCAGTAGTCATAATGGGAGTAGTCATAATGGGAGTAGTCATAATGGAGTAGTCATAATGGGAGTAGTCATAATAGGAGTAGTCATAATGGGAGTAGTCATAATGGGAATCGTCATAATGGGAGGATACCACCAGATATCTGCACGTGACGATGCGGATACAGGATACATTTCATCAGTTCAACTTGTTATGTATGCGTGTCCGTTTGTGTAGGGATGGAGGGAGGGAAAAGAGAGGGCGGATATACATATATTTAATGTGTGTGTGCGTGCGTGCGTGCGTGCGTGCGTGTGTAGGTAGGCGGGTAGGTAGGGTAACAGAGGGTAGAGATTATACATACATATAATGTGTGTGAGCGTGTATGTGGGTAGGTGGGTGGGTAGGGTAACAGAGGGTAGAGATTATACATATATATAATGTGTGTGAGCGTGTGTGTGGGTAGGTGGGTAGGTAGGGTAACAGAGGGTAGAGATTATACATACATATAATGTGTGTGAGCGTGTGTGTGGGTAGGTGGGTGGGTAGGGTAACAGAGGGTGGAGATTATACATACATATAATGTGTGTGAGCGTGTGTGTAGGTAGGTGGGTGGGTAGGGTAACAGAGGGTAGAGATTATACATACATATAATGTGTGTGAGCGTGTGTGTGGGTAGGTGGGTGGGTAGGGTAACAGAGGGTAGAGATTATACATACATATAATGTGTGTGAGCGTGTGTGTGGGTAGGTGGGTGGGTAGGGTAACAGAGGGTGGAGATTATACATACATATAATGTGTGTGAGCGTGTGTGTAGGTAGGTGGGTGGTAGGGTAACAGAGGGTGGAGAGATATACATACATATAATGTGTGTGAGCGTGTGTGTGGGTAGGTGGGTGGGTAGGGTAACAGAGGGTAGAGATTATACATACATATAATGTGTGTGAGCGTGTGTGTAGGGGTAGGTGGGTGGGTAGTGTGTAAGCAGAGGGTAGAGAGATTATACATACATATAATGTGTGTGAGCGTGTGTGTAGGTAGGTGGGTGGGTAGGGTAACAGAGGGTAGAGATTATACATACATATAATGTGTGTGAGCGTGTGTGTAGGTAGGTAGGTGGGTAGGGTAACAGAGGGTAGAGATTATACATACATATAATGTGTGTGCGTGTGTGTGTAGGTAGGTAGGTAGGTACGTACGTACGTAGATCTGATTACTTGTGTCACCATGTTGTATACCGATCGATACTTTGTTTAGTTTGGCTCACTATTTAAGTTCTGTACGTCTTGGTTTCCCAATAACAGAAGACGCTGCATTATAAGGCTGTTTCTGGCTCCTGCATTCTTCATGTTAAGCATCTTTGGTTTTAAACCAACATACACGTGGCTTTCTCCAAAGTTGTAACCATCTGAAACAAGTGTCACTTTCCTTCCGGGTGCGTACACTATCAGTGTACTATATACGGAATCGAACTCGGAGCTCAGCATCTGACCTGTCAAGATCAGAATACATGTAGGAAGCTGCAGTCGCACTTGGGTGGCCGGGATACTGCGCGTGACGATGCGACAGGATACATTTTCACCAGTTAAACTTGTTATCAAAGCTCTGACTCACAAAAACGATGTAATGTCATGTTAACGCATGCTTGCAATATGTTAACGATACACGCAGTAGATAAAGCACTGTATTTCATATATTCACCTTTAGAACAGACTGCATGGTAAGTAACAACACGTGCATTTTTTTAGTACCTTGGACGTCAGGTAAAGAGGTATGTTAAAAAGCTTTTTAAACACACACTTGTCAAAGTTCAAAATGGCTTTAACCAATAGTGAAGTAGTTGTGCCCAGTTGACATTTAACCAGACGTCTGCCCTTTCGTAACCTTAGCAAAGAACAGGCTTTCTTTAGGCCTTGCTTGAGTGGAAATATTAGAAAAAACACTATCGAAAAGCAAAACCTATAATACATTATTGACTGATAATACGTGTAAATACGCTAGATTTCAAAGTTTTGATAGCTAAGTGGGCAAAATAAATATTAGAATACCGGATATCTGAAAAGGGGATTTTAAACTAAGAATTACAAACATTATTAAAACATTGGCAGGCTGGACAGTTGTGGGACACTTAAAACTTTGAGTTTAAACCATGATACCCGTATTACATACATCTCCATCAAATGACCAGTACTGGTGTGTTCCTTTTTGAACCAACATCAAATATGGGTGCATACATTACTTTCCCGAATGTTAATGTAATCCTTTTCCCTCAGTAAGGAAACTATGCCACACACCTTGGTAGAATATGTTTCATATGACGGGAACATTATATATGACATGACACATAAAGCAGGATTTATCTACCTTGGTGCGCGCAGGAAACTGTGATTCAGGTTCAAGTCCCAGACCCCTTCTGATAAGGCTTCCAGTTTTGTTAACACTATACACATGCTCCCGTGTTTATCAAAGTGGTAAACGTTTGAGACCTGCATCGCATAGGGATTTCTACCACAGTTCCATTTCAAGCTAGTCTGTCTCAGAGTCCCTGAACAGCATTATTTTCGCCTCTGCCTAGCCCTTTCTGCAATGCTAAAGCCATAAATGACGCAAGTGTAGATTTCCTTAGGTTCTGAATTTCATTTCTTACCGGACCATTTTCAACTTAAAAGGAACTTCTGTTTCTGTCAAAATGATATATATATATATATATTCATTTAACATACATACGAGTGTAAGGCAGCCACGATGGAAAATGATCGTCAATGTATCTGAAAATGATCCGGCACACCGTCTAAACCGGCATTTTATTTCGGTCCCGTGGGGTGCCGGTTTAGACAGGTTTCACTGTACTCACTTTTGTGTTTTCACTTTTTTTATGCCACATTCGGATGGATTTCAAATATATATCACAGGGCGTAATAACTGAGTCAGGATCAGAGAATCTAGTGATCGATATAGTGAGCAGCTCCCCACGCTGTTGGCGTACGATGACACACAATCTTTAGGTGTTTTGCTTGTTGTGTAACTCCGCATTCAGCACTCGGAGGTCTATAAGGGCGGTGGGGTAGCCTAGTGGTTAAAGCGTTCGCTCGTCATGTAGAAGACCCGGGTTCGATTCCCCACACGGGTACAATGTGTGAAGCCCATTTCTGATGTCCCCCGCCGTAATATTGCTGGAATATTGCTAAAAGCGACGTAAAACCATACTCGCTCTACACAGAACCGATCTTACTTGGTGGTGCATACAACGCATTCAAAGACTGTAAATAAGATTCTGTAAATAATCGAGTCTGAATCAGACCAGTGATCAACAGCATGGTCATCGATCTATACAATTGGGATACGATGACATGTGTCAACCACGTCAGCGAGCCTGACCACCCGATCCGTTAGTCATCTCTTACGACAAGCATGGGATGCTGAAGGCCAATTCGGATCTTCAGGGGTCAGCGAGTCTCACTACCCGAACCACCCAACGGACTGGCGTAGGTTTCTGTGGTATTACTCAAATGCTCAATGAAGACGACATCTGTGATTTTGTGTCAAATAACAGGCATTTATTATGAATATCCTGCTGATATTTTCACGGGCTACGCATCCTTTTACGGATAAAAGGTCAAATCTGTTACTCAACAAGGAAAGGCAGATGTCATTTATTATTCATCCGTGTGCATGATCGTCACGAACCTATTCGGATGTTGCAGTGCCATTTAGATACACTGAAAATAGTTCCGGCTTTAAGCGAATTACTACGCGAGTTCTCTGTGTAATATCGCTTTTATAACTGGAGATGAAGACAACACTTCATCACGAAACACACGGCAACACTCTTTTCCCCACCCCCCCGCTCATCCCCGAAAAAAAATTCCCTGAGGTAGATGTCGGGTGGAAACGTGGAGCTATATTAGTCACCGGTAGATGTCGGGTAGAAACGTGGAGCTATATTAGTCACCGGTAGATGTCGGGTAGAAACATGGAGCTATATTAGTCACCGGTAGATGTCGGGTAGAAACATGGAGCTATATTAGTCACCGGTAGATGTCGGGTAGAAAGGTGGAGCTATATTAGTGACCGGTAGATGTCGGGTAGAAACGTGGAGCTATATTAGTGACCGGCAGATGTCGGGTAGAAACGTGGAGCTATATTAGTGACCGGTAGATGTCGGGTAGAAAGGTGGAGTTATATTAGTCACCGGTAGATGTCGGGTAGAAAAGTGGAGCTATATTAGTGACCGGTAGATGTCGGGTAGAAACGTGGAGCCATATTAGTCACCGGTAGATGTCGGGTAGAAAAGTGGAGCTATATTAGTGACCGGTAGATGTCGGGTAGAAAAGTGAAGCCATATTAGTCACCGGTAGATGTCGGGTAGAAACGTGGAGCCACATCAGTGACCGGTAGATGTTGGGTAGAAACGTGGAGCTATATTAGTGACCGGTAGATGTCGGGTAGAAAGGTGGAGCTATATTAGTGACCGGTAGATGTCGGGTAGAAACGTGGAGTTATATTAGTCACCGGTAGATGTTGGGTAGAAACGTGGAGCTATATTAGTCACCGGTAGATGTCGGGTAAAAAGTTGGAGCTATATTAGTGACCGGTAGATGTCGGGTAGAAACGTGGAGCTATATTAGTCACCGGTAGATATCGGATAGAAACGTGGAGTTATATTAGTCACCGGTAGATGTCGGGTAGAAAGGTGGAGCTATATTAGTTACCGGTAGATGTCGGGTAGAAAGGTGGAGCTATATTAGCGAAGAGTCGATATCGGATAGAGAAGCGGAGCAAGCAGACCAGCAGATGTCTGGGAGAAAAGTGGAGTGATATTAGCGACTAGTAGCATAAGTGATAAGATTCGACTGCCAATCACTAATGAGCACTATCAAACTGAGCAAACAATGCTGATATGTATGCCTGTTGCCATGGGCCCGGGACACGGAATCGCTGATGCTATATCTAGTCTATGATCACGGATGTAGGCATGTTCCGGATAATACACTAGGGTGCTCCCTAGACATCTGACCCCGTTCCTCAGAGCGATCGTCAAATGATGGTAACTCCCATTACATACTCTAACATAGACTTACGACTGTCGTAGCGCTACGATCGCTTTGAGGAACGAGGCCTAGATTTTCGAAGCTGTCTTAGCGCTAAGATAGTTGTAAGTGCCATACATTAACATTAACTTACGACTATCTTAGCGCTAAGACAGCTTCGAAAATCTAGGCCCAGGGCCTGGACTATTTGCATTCGGCATTGATTTCCAAATAGAATAATTATAATGAATGATTAATAACACTCATATTTAATAGACTGCATAAATATCTTTTTTGTCAAAATCGCTCACCATAAACGATTTACTGTACTATAATAACTCATAATAACTACAAACTTTAGTGGTTGTGCTTGTAAATATTTGTACATGTACACGAGTGTCAAATCTTAGTAATAAATGTTGTTTTGGGTTGCCCATATTTATTTAGTACGTTTTTTCTTCTAACCTTTTTCATATTGCCTCTTTGAGTTAAGAGAGGATTTTTGCCCGTGCAGGTTTTTGTTTAGAGAAGGGGTGGATTATTTATGTGAGGATTTGTTTTGGGTACACATGTAATGTTTGGGGAACAATACTACCAAATGAGTTATGGTTACACTGTTTAAGTCAGTTTACTTCACAAATGTTTTCAGTGCTGCAAAATACACCTCAACTCGCCGACCCGACCCCTCTTCACAAACGCACGCACACACACACACACACGCACACACACAAATAGAAAATAAGCCCAACTGCACACACAAACACACAGACTGACAAGACACATACACACACTAAACACATTCTTCCGTGCACCCCACCCTTCCGAACCCCACCCATCCATACATACCAACCCTATCCCTCCATGCACCCCACCCACCCCAACACTATCCCTCCATGCATCCTACCCACCCCAACACTATCCCTCCATGCAACCCACCCATCCCAACCTTATCCCTCATGCACCCACCCACTCCAACCCTATCCCCATGCACCCCACCCACCCTAACCCTATCCCCCATGCATCCTACCCATCCTAACCCTATCCCTCCAGGCACCCCACTCATCCCAACCCTATCCCACAATGCACCACACCCATCCCAACACTATCCCACCATGCACCCCACCCACCCTAACCCTATCCCCCCTATCATGCACCCCACCCACCCCAACCCTATCCCACCATGCACTCACCCACCCCAACCCTATCCCACCATGCACCCCAACCCTATCCCACCATACCCATCCCAACCCTATCCCTCCAGGCACCCCACTCATCCCAACACTATCCCACAATGCACCCCACCCATCCCAACCCTATCCCACCATGCACCCCACCCACCCCAACCCTATCCCACCATGCACCCCACCCACCCCAACCCTATCCCTCCATGCACCTCCCCACCCAACCCCAACCCTATGCCACCCCATGCACCTCACCCATCCCAACCTCTATCCCACCCCCCACCCCAACCCTATCCCACCCTATGCACCCCACCCCCCAACCCTATCCCACCATACACCCCACCCACCCCAACCTTATCATCCACCCCAACCTTATCCCACCATGCACCTTACCCACCCAATGCACCTCACCCATCCCAACCCTATCCCTCCATGCACCCATCCATCCCAACCCTATCCCTCCATGCACCTCACCCATCCCAACCCTATCCCTCCATGCACCTCACCCATCCCAACCCTATCCCTCCATGCACCTCACCCATCCCAACCCTATCCCTCCATGCACCTCACCCA
Organism: Haliotis rubra; assembly: GCF_003918875.1. Classification (NCBI taxonomy): domain Eukaryota; kingdom Metazoa; phylum Mollusca; class Gastropoda; order Lepetellida; family Haliotidae; genus Haliotis; species Haliotis rubra. Next base: position 605,669 of record NW_025767101.1, read on the forward strand.
TCCCAACCCTATCCCACCATGCACCCCACCCATCCCAAACCTATCCCACCATGCTCCCCACCCATCCGAACCCTATCCTCCATGCAACCCACCCATACCAACCCTAACCATCCATGCACCCCACCCCACCTAGCCCTACGTCCATGCACCCCACCCAGCCCTTCCTCCATGCATCCCCATCTGGTTCCGTGTATGCAGTACAATATCATAATTGAATCAACAAATCGCTGTCTAAATCTTTCATTAAACTCCCCACGCCTAACGTGTGTGTGACTAAGTAATGTGTCTGCTGTAAGGATGTTTAATTCATCTTGCAAAGCACCGGAGTCAAGTCCGCCTCTCTTGTTTCCAGGATCTGAGGAGGTAAAGTCTTAGGTGACCAGTCGGTGGAAACACGAGTATATTCATACACCCGAAACATAAGTGCCAAAACGTGGGGCTTCACCCAGGGCAAGTTACTGAGCACAAATGTGCGTCTGTTCGGTCAGCAAGGAATGGACACCCGACATGTGGATGTTACAATGCTCCTTGGCCGTTGGTGGCTCGGGTTGCATATTCCCCAGGAAGTTGAGAATTCTCGCTGTAATCCATACTGATCCAGTTGTCGGGGAACAAATATACCGCATTTGATCACAAAACAGTATCCGGATAAATGCGGCAGGTACTATGCATTAAATAATAATAACAATCCATTTGACGACAATCACCGCGTGAACTACATGCACATATGAGACCAATGCTGGCTTTCCTGGCTTCAGTAGTTTCTTTGATGATGTGCGCTAATGTATGGAATCCGAGAAGGGACATTGTCGCTAAGTCGCATTGTCGCCCTCTCAAAAACAACTAAAGAGAGGCAAAATAAACCAAAACGCGACACGCGACATCGCGACAATGCGACAAATGGGCGAAATGTCGCGTTGTCGCGTTTTGGTTAATTTTGCTTGTATTTGAGAGGGCGACAACGCGACAATGTCCCTTCCAGGATTCCATACTAATGCACATGCAAGAAATATTGTCAGGGTTCATTTGGGGATATTTTCATTAATACACTTTTAATAAAGAGGTTACAACCAACAAGATGTACAAAAAATTAAAAATACATAGATTCCTTATTCGTATCCAGTATCATTTGATAACTGGAATGGGCGCTTTGATTGCCAAGAAGTTAAAGCATTCGCTCGTCACTCTGAAGACCCGGTTCGATTCTCCCATGAGTACAATGTGTCCCCGCCGTGGTATTGCGTGAATATTGCTAAAAGCGGGGTAAATCCTCTCACTCACTTAACAACTTGAGGATTCTTGAAAACACCGTAAATATCTTATCACTCAATGATCAAAGTCTGTCACTAAACATTACCATGATTAAATAGACAGACGAGGAACATGAACTGAGTGTTCCGCTAACTGAGGTGACAGTTCCTACAGATGACCCGCGCTAGATGTTCACGGTGTGACTTGCTCAGACTGATGTGGTACATTAGAAGGGACAGATGACACGTGTACAATCCCTACCCCAGTGTAATTGTTAAGTCTCTTACACAGTCGAACTCACGGGGGCTGGATTCCCATTACAATGTTTTGTTCAGGAAAGCTCGTTATGGTAACACCATGCATACTTGAGACGTTGATAATTGCCAAGAACCTGCTTCGATGTGTCAACGACCAAAGTTCTGATAATGTCTGAATGTGAAGATAATTTCACTGGCCTTGGTATAATGTTGTTGGACAGTCCCTAAACCATACCATTATTCCTACGAGCCCTTTCTGTAATGCAAACACCCAAAATAACGCAAGTCTAGATTGCCTCCCATCTTACGGGAGTTCCTAAAATTAAATGGAATTTGTGAATGACACCCTTAAATAAGTGTTACTTTTGTGAATTACACACTTGAATGAGTGCTACTTGTGTGAATGACACCCTTGAATGAGTGCTACTTGTGTGAATGACACCTTTGAATGATTGTTACTTTTGTGAATTACACACTTGAATTAGTGCTACTTGTGTGAATGACACCTTTGAATGATTGTTACTTTTGTGAATTACACACTTGAATTAGTGCTACTTGTGTGAATGACACCTTTGAATGATTGTTACTTTTGTAATAATGCCTAAATTGTTTGTTACTTTTGTGAGTGACGCCCTTGAATGATTGCTACTTTTTGTGAATGAAATCACTGAATGGTTTATTAATTTTGTGAATAAGACCCTTCGAAGTTCAGTTACTTTTGTGAAAGAAATCCTTTTATGGCTTTCATTTTGGTGAATAATACAAATGATTTGCTACTTCACATTGATGACAGTAAAAATCATTCTATTGACACAGGTGGTATCATTTTGACGAAGCCCCGAGATCGAGCGTGATGTAAACCATCCAATGATTGTAATTCGTATAAGGATTGTGACAATCACTACTTTATCCTTATCTAAGAGGGGCGGTGGGGTAGCCTAGTGGCAAACGCGTTCGCTCGTCACGCCGAAGACCCGGGTTCGATTCACAACATGGGTACAATGTGTGAAGCCCATTTCTGGTGTCCCCCGCCGTGGTATTGCTGGAATGTTGCTAAAAGCGGTGTAAAACCAAACTCACTCACTCACCCTTATCTAAGAACGCAACACTGCATAGGAAATTGCAACATCTTCAGTCACTGAATGAACGGCAAGCTGCATTATCTTCTTCAACTGAACGTCTTCTACAACTGAACGTCTTCTACCACTGAACATCTTCCACAGCTGAACATTTTCTACAACTGTGTGTGAGAGAATCTAAGCGAGACCAAGTAATTCTATTTAATATATGACTGACTGTTGGCTGTTTACCATATTCTTGCATTTAACACGTCCATCGCAATTTGTCAGCAATCGTGTCACTTTGGCATCAGGGATGATGAACGAGTTTGATTCTGAAACTGACGCATGCATAAGAAGCTCCAGTCAGCATATTTATTTAGCATATATGCATAAATCCAGACAGAAGACAATGGAACCAGTGTGTGTTGACAGGTTACACGTGTCAACGACGTACCCAATAGTGTTGCGATTATACAAGATTTGTATCAACAGTACAGCGTAGGCCTATTTCAGTAACCCTGTCAAAGGGTTGTATGACAGGATAATTCACACTAAACACTATATTATGTTTGAAGACTCTCTGTCTCTGTTTAATGGAGAGGTATCTGTAAGTGGTGACTGGTAACTGTTCTCATCGGTCAAGCGTGCTGACCGCAGACCGGGATTGACAAATTGCTGTCGGTGTTACAACCTGTGTCATCTGTCTGAAAGAAAGAGGCTGTAGTAATGTGTCCCCTGGGTGGGCCGGGAGACTCGAGTGTTGGTCAACACAGCACGGGCTGGGAGACCTGTGAACGCATGTACACGGAGAGCATTGTGTGAACCTTTAGCGATTTGGTTATGGAGCTCACTGGATTTCTTTAAGCAGGATATGCTTACCCCTAACATCTGGTGTCATCACCAGTGATACATTCATGTAACTTTTCACAGCTTTTCCCCTTTTCACGGCATTTGTTTCCGAGGATAGTGAAGACTGGGTATTCTTTTGCACTGACGTTCTACATTAATCATTTGTGAAAATATGTTATTTTCAACCATTAGGTTCTGGAGCTCAATTGAGACAGCTTATCCAACAATGTCCCTCGTGACCATTCATAGGGTGAGTGAGTGAGTGAGTGAGTTTAGTTTTACGCCACTTTTAGCAATATTCCAACAATATCACGGCAGGGTACACCAGAAATGGGCTTCACACATAGTACCCATGTTGGGAATCGAACCCGGGTCTTCGGCGTGACGAGCGAACGCTTTAACCACTATGCTAACACCCATCCCCCTCCCTCCCCTTTCTCAACACACACACACACACACACACACACACACAAATTCGTAGGTGTGTGGGTTTGTGGGCACTCAGCCATATTCCAGCTATATGGTGGCGGTCTGTAAATACTCGAGTCTGGACCAGACAATCCAGTGATGAACATCATGAACATCGAGAAGAACGTTTAGGTAAACTCATCGCGTAGTCCATAGTAGCTTTAATGAAAAACATGAACTCTGTACACACTCCAGATCTGATTCAGTTCTTAACACTGTGCCGGGGACAGGATCCTTTCTCCAAATTTAAATTTCAGGTTAAATTTATCCCTGTGTCAAGAACTAAGGGTATATTTCTTGTTTGGGTTTGTTTTTGTGTCGTTGTTATTATGTTGTTGTTAGAGGTTTTTGTTGTATTTATTTATTACATATTTATTTATTTATTTATAATGTTTTACAGATTAAAGATAGTATGCAGCAGAGAGGGTTCGGGTGATCCTGGCACAGTCAGGCTGGTAAGGCTCATCATCAGCTCAGGGCCCTTGCCCCGTCTACACGCAGCCCAGACAGCGAATGGGACTTCTCCCAGGAAACGCTGCCTAGTCGAACCCACCAATAACTTTCCGGAGAATATGAAGGCTCCCCAACACTGCAGCCTTCTGCATTACCCAGAGTGTCAGAAGGGCTGTGCTCCCGGTGGAGAACCCGGACATTCTCCTAATCTGCGCCAAGAGATCAGGAGGTACCAAACCTAGGGCACCGAGAACAATGGGGAGCCTGACGACAGTGTACTTGGGATGCAAGCAAGACATTTCAAAGGCGAGGTCCGCATACTTAGTATGCTTTTCCTGAATCTTGCCAGTCACATTGGTGTCAAAAGGGACAGAAAATTCAATGATATATATAAATTCATTGGCTGTATCAAAAAGGACAAGATCAGGTTTATTGGCTGGAATTCTCCTCAGGCTGTATATGGGCCTATTCCAGAGAAGTTCGAAAGCATCATTTTATTTATTTATTTATTTATTTATTTATTTATTTATTTATTTATTTATTTATTTATTTATTTATTTATTTACTTATTTTATTTATTTATTTATTTATTTTATTTTTATTTTATTTTTTATTTATTTTATTGGGGGGGGGGCATTTTGGCTTGCTTAGGTTTGGTTTTTGTTGAGTTTTGAGTTTTTTGGGGAGAGTGCGGATATAGAACTTCGCAGTTTGTGTTTCTGTCCCTTGGTGTTGTTTTTTGGACATAATCTGTCGCACTTCTGAGTATGACCTGAAGTGAATACATGCCACTAACGACAACAACAATGATGATAATTGTTTGTTGTTTTGGGTTCCACTTTGCAGAACGTTCGGGTAAACATATGAGCCAGAGAGGCCAAAACGAGCACTGAACTACCGCTGTGTATGTCATTCATTTCCTACCACTGTACCCAGGGCAGGATTCCATTCTTGGGGTATGAACAAAAAGGGGTTTCGTCGGTTATTTGTGCTTTTTTGTTTGCTTTTTTATTTTGTTTTTATTTTTGTTTTTTTTAAATAAAATTCAACTAATAACGCGAGCTGTGCTGAAGCATACAGTACTGCCGTGGCCTCTGATCTTCCTGTAACTCGAGGCTTTTATTACATAATATTCATCTCTACAACTCAAATGGAGCTCAAATAGGACCTGCTTCGATATTCAGAATTCCACTGCTGACTGCAAAACATAACTATTACTCTTGCATTAATAACTATTTCCAAGGGTGGGGATCATTAATTATGTCATATAACGTAGTTAATGTATGATTGTATTACAGAATTATACAGTACTTGGAACATAATTACCATCCAGCTCGAGCTCTAGCATCATGCCCTTGGAATATATTGGGTTATAATATTGTAAAATCCCATGTGTGCAACCATATACAGAAGCCATAGCTATGGTTTAATATCTTTCGAAAAGGGCATCATGTATTCCATTGGTCTAAGAGTGCATATGATATAATGGTCTTGTGGTGCATATGATATAATGGTCTTGTGGTGCATATGATATAATGGTCTTGTGGTGCATATGATATAATGGTCTTGTGGTGCATATGATACAATGGTTTTGGGGTGCATATGATATAATGGTCTTGGAGTGCATATGATACAATGGTCTTGTGGTGCATATGATATAATGGTCTTGGAGTGCATATGATATAATGGTCTTGTGGTGCATATGATATAATGGTCTTGGAGTGCATATGATATAATGGTCTTGGAGTGCATATGATATAATGGTCTTGAGGTGCATATGATATAATGGTCTTGGGGTGCATATGATATAATGGTCTTGGAGTGCATATGATATAATGGTCTTGGAGTGCATATGATATAATGGTCTTGGAGTGCATATGATATAATGGTCTTGGAGTGCATATGATATAATGGTCTTGGGGTGCATATGATATAATGGTCTTGGGGTGCATATGATATAATGGTCTTGGGGTGCATATGATATAATGGTCTTGGAGTGCATATGATATAATGGTCTTGGGGTGCATATGATATAATGGTCTTGGAGTGCATATGATATAATGGTCTTGGAGTGCATATGATATAATGGTCTTGGGGTGCATATGATATAATGGTCTTGGAGTGCATATGATATAATGGTCTTGGAGTGCATATAATGGTCTTGGAGTGCATATGATATAATGGTCTTGGAGTGCATATGATATAATGGTCTTGGAGTGCATATGATATAATGGTCTTGGAGTGCATATGATATAATGGTCTTGGAGTGCATATGATATAATGGTCTTGGGGTGCATATGATATAATGGTCTTGGGTGCATATGCATAATGATATAATGGTCTTGGAGTGCATATGATATAATGGTCTGGTCTTGGAGTGCATATGATATAATGGTCTTGGAGTGCATATGATATAATGGTCTTGGGGTGCATATGATATAATGGTCTTGGAGTGCATATGATATAATGGTCTTGGGGTGCATATGATATAATGGTCTTAGGGTGCATATGATATAATGGTCTTGGAGTGCATATGATAAAATGGTCTTGGAGTGCATATGATATAATGGTCTTAGGGTGCATATGATATAATGGTCTTGGGGTGCATATGATATAAGGACGTGCACTTTTGTGTGTAGCGAAATGTAAGAGTGTGTAAGAAATAAATGACTGATTTTGATGCAATACTTAGACATGAACATCACTACAACACAATAGACAAATATAACACCTAGATAGTGATTCACATTATCTTTAATGGCATCAAATGAAACATAAACTTACATAAACAAAATATCATTTATTTATTATTTTTTTTATTTTAATATTTCACAAAATATAAACTGGCAGCTTGAAATATTTACATCAGTATGCTATGTAGAAAATAATACCGGGATATTACATAATCAAAATGTAGAAAATACAGGATGCATGTACACAATGAATAAAAAGTCAATAAGGTACAAAATATTTATCAAAAACAAAACACGCATGGAGATAATCACTAACTCACTCTCACACATGTGCATACACGCATCCCACACACATACATGCACACACACATGCACGCATGCACACACACAGAAGAAAACAAAACAATCATCCTCCCAAAACCGATACCAAAAATTAATTTCCTTTCACAAGCAAAATTATCACATGCACTCATATGAACTCTCTTGAGTAGCAAGGGACATCACATAGTAAAGCCTGCAACACAGATAGACAAATAGTGTTATAGACAATTCTCAGTATCATGTACACAATGTCAACTACAATGAGCATCAAGAGGTGACTACAGCCTTCAAACCCATGAACAGTGCACTTGGTCAACTGACCAGCCACAGGACAATGTGTGCCCATACTCCTGAGCTGTTTACTGGAATGTGCAGAACGATGTAAGTACCCTGCTAGCCAAAATATAAAACAAACATTAGGCACATCAGTTGTGGTCCCTTTGTCCTCAAGCAGTCATATCTTCCAGGGGTAAAAGAAGGCATTTGGTACCATGGCTGTTTATAGACGTGAACTCATCAAAGGTCTCAAGATGTCGACGTACCACTGTGTCATAAGACACTGTGCATGAACAATAACTAATCTTCATGAATACATGAACGCAGCATTAACAATAAAACAATTACCGTAACAATAAGAACATCCATCTTTCATTACAGTAATGATTTATTAATGATAAAGTAATGATAACTTTGGATATGTATGCCTATCTATTTTCAGGCATGATTTCAAAAACTCATTTCTGTGTGAGCTTCTCTGAAACTTCCATGTTCTTGTCCAGACAACCATTAATCTCTTGTTTTAGTCCCTGTAACATTCACAGCTTGACGCACACTGTCTTCTCCTCTGTGAAGAACTCGAGGGACTCTTTGGCTCCCTCTCGTCCAATGCCGGACTCCTTTGTTCCACCAAAGGGCATGTTAAGATCTCTCACAAGCCAGCAATTGGCCCACACAGTCCCAACCTGAAAGTCACAATACCAGTATAAACCAGTCTGACACTGTATATTGTACAGCACTTGTATGGATGCAGATACAGCTATCTGGAGACATGGGCAGCATAATCTGCTAGGTGAATGCAAATAATTAAGGATAGAAATTGATGATTCGGCATGTTTCTTAAAGATGTGTGCGAGTCTGACGTTGTTGATTGTTGTTTTCTTTGCTTTTGTTAATTTGTTATTGCCAGTCTTGAACTTCTTCATCCAGAAGTTGCAAATCTGATTGAAAACTGTGGAATAATTACTTAAATATCATAAACGACTTCTTCTTTTATCATATTTTACTGAACAGATCATTGTTGGATATCATCTACATATTCTCACATGATTATGGATTTCACGGACACCTAGTAGGAAATATTGATGAAAGCATTCATAAAATCCACCAACTCTATTGGGATGCTGCTGTAGTTGTAAGTTTGGATCTGTGGTACTTACTCCTGTCACACCTGAAGTCAGCCCACAAACTATCCACCAACTTATCCAACAGCTATCCATGGTGGTTTAATGCTGCTCCTACCTGTAACTTCTGAGCTATCCGGTGCATTCGGCTGAGATTTTGGGTCCAGAGAGTTGCACACAGACCATATTTCACACTGTTAGCACGCCGCACAACCTACAGTACAACAGACATGTGACACAGTGGTGCTAACTGTACATTTGGAACACACGTCTTTAAAAAAATATTATATTTTTAAACTGATTTTACTGCATTAAGGTCTAAATAGATCAGAAGATTTTCATTACTATGCAGTAAGATTACAAGTAGATTTATTGAATGAAACTCTGCAAAGTCTCTCTGCTATTCCGATGATGTGAAGAATGGACTATGGAGGTGTCAACACCTGCCCTCATGGAGAAACCTCACCTCTTCTTCCGTCTCGAATGGTACAATGCAGACCACCGGGCCGAAGATTTCTTCTGTCATGAGGCGAGAATCGTCAGTGACGTTTGTGATGACGGTTGGCCTCATGAAGTAGCCCTGGAACATGAGTCAGTGAGTTGATAGCTTTTAGCAATATTCCAGCAATATTGATGGACAAAACCTGGACACATATTGCTTCCACTCAGGAATCAAACTGGGCCCTCAGTATAATAAAAATAATAATAGTAATAGTCTGCTTATATGGGGCTCATATCCAGGCACATTGCCTGCTTACGGCGCTACATACATTACTATCCCCAGTCATTGGACACTATCGTACTTTCCGGTACTCTTTCAACTCTACGGGGAGCATACAGCCATGCTGCCTGATGAACTAAACAGTGCAATGAACTAAACACTCCCATTGCCAGCACATCCTCACGGGTACCCATTTTACAGCTGGGTGAACGGAGTCAATTTGGATCTAAGTATCTTGTCCAAGGATACTACGCAAATGTGCCCACCTCGGGACCAGAACCTAGGTGCCCCCTAGGAGTGTGATGAACTGCAGCTTAAACAACCAAATCACTCACTAGTGCCCCACTTTTGCTATTATATTTAAAAGTGATCAAACCATCAAAAACTAAATCTCATTTGACAACTGCAAAGGAAAGGAAACAGACATATAGAACTTATTCCACAATGTTAACTCAGTGTTCCATGAGTGAGGAATACAAATTAAACAGTATAAACTTCCCATCTCAAATAATTTTTCGGTACTTGGATGTTAAGGTGAGGTGAGGTGAAATTGGGTTTAATGTCGTGCTTGAGAATATTTCGCTCATATGACGACGTGCATGCGTGTGTATGTGTATGTGCGGCTGCTTGTACTAGCCAAGACTTAAGCTGGTTTTATAGTGCTAGTCCACTGAGATACCACGCCGCAGTGAAGCATGAATACCCCACTCAGACACATTATAATGACTTCGAGCCGACCAGTCCTTGTTGTATCCATTAATGCCGAACGCCAGGCAGGGACCACTAAGTACCATATTTTAACTTCTTTTGGTATGACGCGGTCGGGGATCGAACCCGCGACCTTCCGCTCTCCGGGCGGGGATGTTAAGTAGGCATGGGTATAGGCAGTTCAGTAACACTCCTTTAGTCATTGTGCCATTGTAACATCTTACATTTCTGCATTTCTCTGGCAGATCCAGTTCCTTCACACCATCCCCACACAGGACTGTGGCTCCATCTGACCTGGCAATCTCCACATACCCCTTGACCTTTGCAAGGTGTTCCTTGCTGATGAGGGCACCGGTGAAAGTGTTGACATCTTTAGGATCTCCAACAACCAGCTCACTGAAATTACATAGTCATGATAGGCACCTTTGGCCTTTGGGATCTTAAACAACCAGCTCACTGAAATTACATAGTTATGATAGGCACCTTTGGCCTTTGGGATCTTAAATAACCAACTCATTGAATTACATAGTTATGATAGGTGCCTTTGGGATCTTAAACAACCAGCTCACTGAATTACATAGTTATGATAGGGGCCTTTGGGATCTTAAACAACCAGCTCATTGAAATTACATAGTCATGATAGGCGCCTTTTGCCTTTGGGATCTTAAACAACCAGCTCACTGAATTACATAGTTATGATGGGTGCCTTTGGGATCTTAAACAACCAGCTCATTGAAATTACATAGTTATGATGGGTGCCTTTGGAATCTTAAACAACCAGTTTATTGGGATTACAAGGTCATGATGGGGGCCCTTTGGGATCTCCAACAACCAGCTCACTGAAATTACATGCTCATCATCAGGAACCTTTAGGGACTACAGGTCATGATCAGGGGCCTAGGGGATCACCAACAACTAGATCACTGAAATTACATGCTCATCCTCAGGAACCTTTAGGGGCTACAGGTCATGATCAGGGCCCTAGGGGATCACCAACAACTAGATCACTGAAATTACATGCTCATCGTTGGGAACTTTTGGGGATCTCCAACTTGGCAAAGCACACCTGTGGTTGATAGAACAGTCTTTGAAGTGGAGTCATAGCTAAGTCATGAAGGCCATTGTTATAACATAACTAAACTATTGGTTATAACACAGCTAAACCAACAGGTCACATGGACAAATCTGTCATTGAAGAACAACTTACCTGGCTGCCTGGACAAATCTGTCCTTGAAGAACAACCTACCTGGTTGCCTGGACAAATCTGTCCTTGAAGAACAACCTACCTGGCTGCCTGGACAAATCACTCCTTGAAGAACAACCTACCTGGCTTCCATGACAAATCTGTCCTTGAAGAGCAACTTACCTGGCTGCCTGGACAAATCTGTCCTTGAAGAGCAACTTACCTGGTTGCCTGGACAAATCTGTCCTTGAAGAACAACCTACCTGGCTGCCTGGACAAATCACTCCTTGAAGAACAACTTACCTGGCTGCCTGGACAAATCTGTCCTTGAAGAACAACCTACCTGGCTGCCTGGACAAATCACTCCTTGAAGAACAACCTACCTGGCTGCCTGGACAAATCTGTCCTCGAAGAGCAACTTACCTGGCTGCCTGGACAAATCTGTCCTTGAAGAACAACCTACCTGGTTGCCTGGACAAATCTGTCCTCGAAGAGCAACTTACCTGGCTGCCTGGACAAATCTGTCCTCGAAGAGCAACTTACCTGGCTGCCTGGACAAATCTGTCCTTGAAGAACAACCTACCTGGCTGCCTGGACAAATCACTCCTTGAAGAACAACCTACCTGGCTGCCTGGACAAATCTGTCCTCGAAGAGCAACTTACCTGGCTGCCTGGACAAATCTGTCCTTGAAGAACAACCTACCTGGTTGCCTGGACAAATCTGTCCTCGAAGAGCAACTTACCTGGCTGCCTGGACAAATCTGTCCTCGAAGAGCAACTTACCTGGCTGCCTGGACAAATCTGTCCTTGAAGAACAACTTACCTGGCTGCCTGGACAAATATGTCCTTGAAGAACAACCTACCTGGCTGCCTGGAAGAATCTTGCTACAAACTCCTGATAGATGTCCTGCTGGACATACAGCCGGCTGGTGCAGAGGCAAATCTCCCCCTGGTTGAGGAAGCTAGACCTGTGATGTTTAAAACACAAGATATAGGCTACATCTTGATACATAGGCTATAAGGCCAGGAGAGTGTCTTTAAAAAGACAAGAATTTTACAATCAAACATTATACCAAACACTGCCACATACTAAGAACTCTGATGACGAAAATGGAGAATCCTCAAATTACCATAATAATTTTACCGCCATGTTGCTTTGATCACTACCCAGAATGCAATAGATGGATATCAATGACCACTATCCTGATTCTCAGGTAAAACAAATAGTCCAAAAGTGACCATTAGGTCTGAAAAAACAACAACCTATTTTACGCATTTATACCATTCTCTGGTATCACAATCACCAATATCTTCTCAGAGCAATCTGGGTATTCATCGAAACATGGAAATAAAAATACCCTGGTAATTCAAGAAAGGGATAAAAGGGTTAACTTACATGGGCTTTTTTTCAAATGAACTTTTGCAACATTGAAATAAACCAACTACTTTAAGGATTTCTTTTTACTTAGCTTTAAGATACAGCTTTGTTACAATACTATATTTTATAGAACGAGGATTGCAAAATGTTCTGGCGACAGTGTTGGCAGTATGTGATCGAGTGCGCTTGCATTACCTGATGGTGGTCAGTATACACTTGTCCAGGTCTGCATCACTGAATATAACAGCTGGGTTTTTGCCTCCAAGCTGACAGTAGAAACCATTGTTTCAAGTTTAGAAGGTTGTTTAAATACATACAGATTGCTCGAGTTGTCACGATTGAACATTCATTTTGCTCTGGACATGTCAGAGTTCAATACAAAATGGCTTCAACACAATGTCAGTTTTGGCAATATAGAAAATAGAAAATTAGTTAGTAAAGTAAGGATTAGTAACACAACAAAACACACCAAAAAACTTGGTTATCAATATTACACTAATAACTTCACTTATCTGATGGAGTAATGTTCATCCATGGGTATTATTTAGGAACTGACTTTCAACTTGTGTAAGCTCATATGGGTCTGAATCTTCATAGCGTGAGGGCATAAACTGTATGAATATTAGATTGTTTGTGCGTTTGTTTGTTGCACTCAACAATTCTCAGCTATATGACGCCAGTCTGTAAATAACCGAAACTGGACCAGCCAATCCAGTGATCAACAGCAGGAGCAAGACATTCATACAATGTTTGGGCCTCACTCTATGAAAGGTTCATAATCTAAGGTAATCACAAGTGAAAGTCATTTCATGTCAATTGTTTTACCAATGTCAGTATTCTATACCTTCAGAATTAATTCATTGCTAATAAGAAGGAGAGGCAACGTGAGCACATTGCTCAAACCTACAGGAATTAATATGCTAGTATTTGTATAGCGCCAATATCCAGCTGGTTTTCCCCTCTATTATTGGATGTCAATCTCAAATCAGCACATCGTCATATCAATCTCAACACCCTGGGGATCATACAACTCTTGCAGCCACTAGGTGCACCGAGTTAATGAGGCTTTCCCATCCTTACGAGGTACCCATTCACAACTGGATGGATTGGGAACATTATAAGTCACAGTACTTTGTCCAAGTTTACTCCACGTTGCTGTACATGCAACTAGGTGTTTGCACGTATTCATGTGGCCATCATCTGGCCATTTACCAACGCATTCGTGGGTTCTTTTAAGTAAACAATGTTGTGTACTCAGTACATGACCTTATTTTTTTATATATATAAGTTCATGTTTTTACCAACAGCCATACAACAACACAGTGTAATTCTGAAATAAAGGAGAATTGATATGGGCACATTGCTCATCTTGCCCTATAGGAAGATACTTGCAGTTTGGACAAAAAAAATAGCTTCACATAATATCATCATTAGATGAAAACGTGTCTTAAGAGCTACCTCAATAAGGAAAGTGGTAGACATGATAAATGTGATGGAAGAAATTTCCAAAGGTGTTCATGAATCCATGACCATGACAAGTGTTAGGAGTCACTGATCAATTGCTGATGATTGACAGGTGATGAAAGAGATGTGTTAGATAGTTTCAAAGGTTACTTTGTAGTTGTCACAGATCAAATATTTCAGTAATCTTGGTAAATGCATTACTAATTACAGAGAAAAAATGCGCTGTTTGCTTCCAAGTCGAGATACAACAACTTCCCTCTTCAAAGATCATACAAAAGGAGGAAGATGTTTTTGATGTTGTTTAGTTTGAGTAGGACGCCAGAAACACATACTGGGAGCAATGGTCTTCCACAGGGATTGCATGTTAACATACCCTAATGTTATGAATGGTATCTCTTTAAAATCATCAGTCCCCACTTTACGAAAAAATATTTCACTCATTTCATTTTGTTTAGTGATATAATAAAAGAAATTGAGCATCTACTATGTTGAAAGCATAATTAGGCTTCTTTTCTGATCACCAACCAAAATGCAGACCCCCATCTGAACCTCACATTTTGCTACCTCAGGTTTAAAACACTCAGTCACTGAAAACAAATATAAATGATACTTGCTAATGTGAACACTTCTGTTACATTTCATAAGCCCAGACCTAGTGGGCTAAACATCCTTGTCATACATCTCCCTTGAAAGGATGGATAAGGTCGTTAACAATATCAGAAACCATATACTAGTATTGGTATATCCAGGTCTCTGACAATACAAACAATAACAAATATCATGTATACAATATATTAGCATACCCACACTATATTCGAGTTATGACTGGGAAATTTAATGAGTAGTTTTCCGTAAATCTTCTTGGAATACTTGGTAATTATGTCATCTCAGCACCTACCAACCAAATGTAAATATGAATTGATCATCAGGTCAAAGGGAGATAATTAGACATGTCTTTGAAATTATCTCCCCTTTGACCATGCAAATGCTTAGCACATTCATTGTATATTAAGGTCTGTCTACGCAGGTAGCACCAGCAACCCAAACCTCAGAATCATACCTCCAGGGACAGTTTTTTGCAGAGTGGTGCTGCAGCCCTACGGAGTCTTTCTGCTGTGACCGTGCCCCCAGTGAATGACACGATGGGGACATCAGGGTGTGTCACAATTGCCTCCCCAGCTTTGGATCCCAAGCCAAACACGAAATTAATAACTCCAGGAGGTAGACCTGAAACACATGTATTTCCAGACTTGTTTGTTCCCTTTTCTCAAACAATATCATGGAAGATCTCATATGGCAAATTGCTCAAAGATGCTCTAAAACCTCTAAGACCAGCATTTTACACCCAAAAGAGTGCATTTGTAAACTGAGTTAGACACAGAGTGAGTGAGTGAGTTGGGTTTTACACTGCTTTTTGCAATATTCCAGCAATATCATGGCAGAGACACCAGAAATGAGCTTCACGCGTTTTATCCACTTACTGAGGGGAATCGAACCTGGGCTTTTGGCGTGACGGGCAAACGCTTTAACCACTAGGCTACCCCACCGCCCCTGTATTTAGATCTAACCCATACTAACCTGCAGCTTTGAAGACTTCACACAGTTTGAACGCAGTCACCGAGGTCATCTCGCTGGGTTTGGCCACTACAGTATTGCCAGTTATGACTGCTGGAGCCAGTTTGAATGTGAGGAGGTACAGAGGCAGGTTCCAGGGGCTGATGAGGCCTGCCACACCCACTGGCTGCTTGATGGTGTAGTTGACAGCATCAGCACTGTCCATTACATTGGATCTGTATGGAGGACCAACAATGTCTTATCGGTTTATGTAACTTGATGTCTTGCTGAAGACGTAAAACTGTCTAATACCGGTCAGATGAGAAAGTGATGTTTCGATATTTTACACTTGAATTTATTAGGTCACAAAAACACTGACACATTTCTGGCATTTAAATTTAAATTAAAACAATCAGAACAAGAACATCTACTCTGTTCTTGAAGAGTACATATTGCACACTATCAGGACATGTCATTCACCTGTTCATATCATAGAGAATACATCATGCAAACAATTGGGCGAAGACATTCACTTATTCACATCACAGAGAATACATCATGCAAACAATTGGGCGAAGACATTCACTTATTCACATCACAGAGAATACATCATGCAAACAATTGGACGAAGACATTCACCTATTCACATCACAGAGAATACATCATGCAAACAATTGGGCGAAGACATTCACCTATTCACATCACAGAAAATACATCATGCAAACATTGGGAGAAGACACTCTATTCACATCACAGAGAGAATACATCATGCAAACAATTGGACGAATACATCATGCAAACAATTGGGAGAAGACATTCACCTATTCAGATCATAGAGAATACATGAAGCAAAGAATCGCAAGTTATGGACAGCTCGAGGGATGTCCATGGCTTTAGCCAACCAGACTGGTTTGCCCTGGTCATGTGACTCTAACTCGGCAAACTCATCAATTCGGGTCTCAAGAATGTCAGCTATCCTGTTCACAATCTTGGAACGTTCCTCTACAGGTGTTTGTGACCAGCTAAAAGACAAAATAAATACAACTAAATGAAATTTGTTTCTGTTTTTACTAAAAACAAAAAGCATGAAATGAATCATGCACTGTTATCAACAAATTGTACTCCTTTAATTTCTGTGGATACTTAGGGTAGTGTGTAGTGCTAGCTAAAGGGTGAGTACATTTAAATCTCAGAATTTTATTCAACTTAGGATAAAAGTTATTTAACAAACGATCATGGTTTCAAACCGCTGATCTGTTACGAGGGAGGAGTGCAGTGAAAGGGACAGCCAGGTGTTCGAGAAGCACGTGCACAAGTGCCCACAAAGTTATTGATTCATTAACCTGTGCTGGGCCGTCTCCATCCTTTCTCGCACACCAGGCTGTCCCTTTCTCTGCACTCCTCCCTCGTAACAAATAGTGAACTGTGTCAAAATTTTAATGATAGTTTGTTAAACAACCTTTTAAATTTTAGGACATAAATTCTGTAAACAAACAATTTTCAAATATAAGAAAGCTGTTGGGTATTAGTAAATGATAAACATGTGTACTATTTATATTTATGTGGCAATTTTGTACAATGATAACATTTGCAATTCATCGGTCCGACTCAAACGGACTGTATATTTGGGTTATAAACTGTGGGGGCAACTGGTTTTGTTTGGTGCAATTTAAAATAAATTCCTTCAAAGCCTGAACAGTTGATGGCACAAATACAGCCAGTGTGAGCAGCCTGTACCAAAATATGATGGCCTACAATTATTATGTGCGTATGGAATTTCTAATCTTCAGATATGATCATATAATTTCCATTTGCCAATACCATAGTTTCCGAAGATATATCTTGAGAATTCCAACAATTCCCTATTTATTTATTTTTAGCTTTAAAGTATGGTAATAATGATGGGTTTACTCCGCTAGAACAAGTGGGTTGTGTAAATACTTTAAGCTAAACAAGTGTCCAATAAGAAAGTGGCATGTTTTACAATTAGTCACGTGATAACCCAGACAGTCATTCTTGTACCCAAAACACAGCGACATACATGGTTCTGTGTTCAGTTTTATCACCGTTTGCTGACCCCACCCTGATATTGCTGCTTCGGGGCGCTAGCTGTGACACGGGGCAGTAAAGTTTAGTTTTCTATCATTTATAACACTATTTCAGTATAATTTACAAAGAAATCGTTCTAAGGTAGAAAGGGTGTCTATCTGTTAGGGCTGCGCAATATAACCGGTTTACCGGTATTTACCGGTTCAGACATGAAAACGATACGTATTGCGATACGCTGATCGAAAACCGGTATTTGACTTGCATTCGGAAAACGTCGTAACACTCGGAAATCTTCGGATATTTCCTTGTTTCATTTGTGCCAAATATTATTCACATTTTTATTTTATCATGATTAAAAGTTGTTCTTAAAGCCTAATCAAAGCATAGTGACTTTGTTGTGTTTTTGCTTTATAAATCAAGCAGTAACTTGATTATAAGTACTTTTTTTGTTTAAAAATACTTCATGCAATATATTGCAATACATATCGCAATATATCGCAATATGAATATTCTCTGCAATACCCACCCCTACTATCTGTTGTATTAGACATTTAAATTATAACACTAAATAAATTTCATCAGTAGCAACAATAAAATACAGACCCGTGCAAAAGGTTTTGGGCACTTGACGTAATTTCCATAGACTTACATGCTATTTCAGTGTAGAATAAATTATTTTTATGAAGTGAGTTTAGGATGGATCATTGTAAAATTTGACAGGCAAATTTGAACTCATCTCTGCTCTGCGCACATAATTTCAGTTCAATTTTCCGACCACTATTTAACTAATGACATCACTTTTATCAACTTACGTATGGTTCCACAAAGCCCAATCCCATAGCCCGCCATGTTAAAGGAGTTCACGGCAATGTACATTTGTTGGTTAAATTGTTGCCATTCGATAAATAAGCAACGGAAAATTAAACAGAAATTATGTGATTGTAGGTAAGATTATTCCTAACAAATGTGCAAGTTTGACTTGGATTTTACGAAAATTAAATTAATGTAAAATTATTTATGCTACATCAAATTAACATGTAAGTCTATGGAAATTACGTCAAGTGCCGAATACTTTTTGCACGCCTCTGTAGTTCTAAGTAAAAAAGGTCGTATTTTCTCTCTTGTATTACGAGTTTTCAATTCAGAAAAATTTCGTTGGATCATAGGTTTTCGGTTGTCAGGTGTAATTTGCGCTTGAAACAAGGCGGGTTGCGTCACAAAGACGTACTGTACAGTACATTGTTATAAAATGGATGATATCTTGTGTTTAGATGAAGTTGTCTATAATAGGTTAGGGACATGTTTTACAATTGTTTATGTGATAATTTAGACAACGACGGGTGTCGAAAACCCAAAACATAAGGATATTGTAAAATTACCCTGTGAATGCTTGCTTAGCTGCCAGGACTGCGGTTCCAACTTCTTCTCTCCCACTGTCTGGGATCTGCGCCCAAACATCGCCTGTCGCCGGATTATAACTGTCAATGTAGTTATCTGTAGACAAAAACTCTCCATTGATGAAGTTTTGGACACATAACATACGCATGATGATCAGAATAGCTTCGTCAGCGACTACACAAAACACTAGCTGTTGCAGAAGATTGTCACGAAGTTTGTTTACGAGACTTTATAACCTTTCAGAGTCCTTGAACCCATGCGGTGCTTGATTTTGATTGGTTCAAAACGAAGGCGGGGCACTCTGGCTTGTGGGGCAAACAGCATTCCCGACATTAAGTCCAGATAAAAAAGAAAGGCTTTGTTTTTCAGCATTGTTATGTATGTACGATCATAAATCTGTTTATGAGTCATAATTATGATATTAGATTAGATTATGTTCCCGTATGAGACAATACTACACGCCAGGGTGATTATCTAACATAGTCGAATGTCCTATGAAAGCGATATACAGGCGATAACACTGACACACATGTCTATAAATAATAGACAACTTTTAATGTACGCAGGTACGCCACAAATGGGATCTATATACCGCGGTCCAAACTGGGATCATGTGTGGTAGGGACTACGTTCGTGACTTGTTATAGAGTCATGTCAGCGAAACCCTAGACTAACGCTTAGCCTCTGAATATATATAATTTGGATAGTAACAAACAAATCCATATAAATTGAAGAGGGGCCCCAGGGAGACCAGAGATTCGGAGATCCTGAACCTGAGGAAATCTAGACTTGCTTTATTTAGGGCTTTAGCACTGCAGAGAGGGCTTGGTAGAAGGGAAAATAATGTGGTTCAGGGACTGTGAGACAGACTAGCGTAACCCCAAAGAGGACATTTATCAACCTTCTAGGACGGAGCTGAGGGAGATATATTTCACCGATTACGGCCTAATCCGTGGAAGAAGGGAAATGAAGGGATGGACTGAGAACGCTTATAGGCCCCCACACGCATAACACCCCACACTCATACCCAACAAAAAGAAAAGGGACGTATTATGACAAGCGTTTACACATCTTCTTAAAATATTACTGAACAACAACAAAAAATGATAAAAGAATGTCTGTTGACATGAAACTTAACAAAGCATACAGGTGGAGCTGTGGAGACAAATGGTGAAGTAACTATAGAATAAAGTGGGTATGAAAATAATAAAGTGAAGTGACAAGTCAGTGAGCAAAATAATGAGACTCACTATTTAGTACTGCATGACAACAATACAAAACCAATATTGAACTTATAGTTCATAAAAGATTAATGGCAATAATGATATAACAAATTAACCAGATGTCAACAGGTATTCAAACAAATTAAGACATCCTGTAGTGGTGACAAGAAGAACTGACAAGTGCTCGTGGAGGAGAAACACTCATAAATTGTGGTTTTGTGAAAAAAAGAAAAACAAGCAAAACAAAAAACAAACAAACAAACAAAAACAACAACAAATAACAACAGTTTACCATGGATTTGGAATGGAAACCATTCATTTTAGAAAATATGAGAGGTAAGCCACTATGTGACAGTGTTTTGTGTATTTTATGATACAATTAACGACAACAAACCAGGAAATACAAGAAACACATACTACATGCTGTCGCACGTGCAGCATGCTTTATAATTTCGAAAATAATAATAGCGTCCACAACCACGGACTTTTACAGAACGAAGTCAAGGTAAATCTTTCGACTGTATATCATATAACATAAAGCATAATATAAAGATCACTTTAATACATATAAATACAATGGATAGTTTAATGTATAATGTGTGTGTAGCAAAATAAAACCATCTGCATATTATGTTATTTTATTTAAAGACAGTCTCTCATAACCCTAAATGGGTGGCTCGTTAATGTATTTTACTGTACTGTATATATGTTCTTATGTACGAGGTGAGACTTTAATAAAATAACTGTCTGTCTGTCTGTCTGTCTGTCTGTCCACACCGACCAGTTTGTTTTTACACCTATCCAATTAAAGGTAGAACTTACGGGACCTAACCAGGTATAGCGCCTTTACCGAAGTAAATTGTCACGTTTTTCATCTAACTTCTCGGCGCAGTTTACCGTATCTAGGCTCTTCGTATGCGCTTTCATTACTCGAGTTTATTTTAAAACTAGGAATATATCTTCACCGTAATTGACGAAATAGATGCGACATACCGTACTAAGAGTTGTCAGGCGCGCATTTCCGTACACGTTATATATACGACATGCTGCCTAAACTTCGTCATAAAATATAGAAATACGATCTTTGTAAAGTTTAAAATTCAAATTCATTTGTAAATACCATTTTCTTATGAAACAAGGAATTGGAAGTTTGTGTAACCATAGTTGTTTGTAGTGACTCTTTTCACTTTCACACGAGAAAATTCGGATCGGCTGAAAAGTATAGGTCATCGTCTGAACAGGTTAATGAGACTCATGTTTCGGCTTGTTTTAAATCTCACATGCGCCTTTGTTTCCATTTTTTTGTCACGTGAAGACAGTGATAACTTTCTTTTGGCCGGTAGTTTAGAAGCGTCGCAGTCACTGGACCGTCGATTCTTACCCGGAGTGAAACCAAGTTAAAAACTCGATCGACCCGGTAACTGCAGAAATTCTGTAATAGGCAATTAAACAAAGACTACATATGCATCAAGTACCTTGTCATCTTCTGCGGATGTATTGAATTAAACATATTTATTTCATGAAAAAAAACAACAACGAAATGTTCATGAACAAGCTCAAAAGAACTAACATGAAGACCGCTCCAGTATACATAGATACAGAATTGTAAGAAGCGATTTTATTGGATAAAAATTGGTTTCTAATGACGCTTTTTCGCTACAGTCTGCTATAAGGGTCGTGATTGGTCAAAATCAGACACGTGACCTAAGGCAGCCAATCATATCACGGCAATGGATATCGTCCTCGTAAACGAAAACTTTTAGATTTAGACGAAAGTTTTGGGTAAAATAATGCTATTTTGAACATATTAAGCAAGAAATCGCTACCTATTAGTTTATTCAATTTACATCGTTACTTTGCTCTTTGACAATGTTACTGTGGACCCGCTGCCGAAGCATGTGTCCGAGAATCGTTGTTTTCAATAACATTGCGAAAAATAGTTTATAATTTTAATTCGGTACCGAGCATATATTTCTGGATTGAAGTCTTTCCCAAAACAGCGTGTTCGTCGAAATTTCCCTATCACTTATGATAAAGGGATCAAAGGGATGAGTCGCTACGTCGCTAAACAAACAACGTGTCACTTTGAGTGGACAAGTCAGCAGCGCGGTCAACTTCAATCGTTCGGATTAACGCAGCTGTTTACAACTTAATTAGTCCCATCCGTTCCGACTGACCAGCGCTCGGAGGCGGAAACTGAATCATCGGACTAACGAGGTGTCAATTATATACAATATATAGGGAGATGATTTGGTGCCCGGTGAGTAGCGTTCGGAAGTCGGTGGATTCGGATTAACGAGGACCGGATTACCGCGGCCTGACTGTATATGAAACATTATCATGACAAGAACAATGATATCTAATGTAAATATATGGTATGACATGTAGTCAAAACAATTAAGATCATGATGATTGTATACATTTATGGCATTTGCAGTCGGGGTCAGTAGTAATATAGTTATGAGAATTATAGGTTGTAGCATATTGGTATCTCAGTTAACGTCTAGTTTCAATTATGAATTGATGGACTGATTTTAAAATATCGGTTGGAGTTTGTTGGTTCATAGAAGACGTTCCATATAAGATTATTTCTAATGAAAAGCAATTGGTATAATTAAATTTATTTACTCTTGTAGCATCAAATCTGGGACATATAAAGAAGTAATGATCTGCATCTGCAATAGGGTGGCCACACAAACAATCTGCTCTCTCTGATATACAGTACAATCAGAAATTATTGAGAATTTAAAGATTGTAATTTATTTATTTTTTTCACTCATTACTCACGTATTAAATGTGAATATTAGCAGAACATAACTCCAGATTCAAATACAGGTGAACAGTTAGTATTTTGTCGAGTCACCATGGGCAGCAATGCAGGCTTCAATGCGGCGGGGCATAATACTGATCAAAGAAGTTAGAAAGTCGTGGTCCATGCTGTCCGAATATCGGACCACCTCTTCTTTCATTTCAGCGATATTTGTAAGATTTTTCTTATTGACACTTTCCTTCATAAGTCCCCAAACATTTTCTATTGGATTTAGGTCAGGGCCATAGGTTGGCCAATCTAATAATGTCATATTTTGGGTCAGAAACCAGGCCTGTGAATGATTTGAACGATGTTTTGGGTCGTTGTCCTGCTGGAAAATCCAAACATTTCCATAGAACACGTGAGCAGATGGAAGTAAATGTCCCTCGATAATATCTGTGTACCGCTCACTGTTCATATTCCCTTCAAATACACAGAGGGGCGTTGCCCCTAACACAGATATGCCACCTCACATGTTAAATTTCGGACTGTACTTTGGGCGCTGATACAAAGATTTTTCAGTTTGTTTGGTCCAGAATTTCAGTGTATTAGGAAACAGCCACACAGAACTTTCATCTGAGAAAATCACATTGTCCCAGTTAAAATTTCTATGCTGTAAGCACCAGTTCAACCTTTGCTCCTTTTGTTCAGGTTTCATGATCGGTGATGGAATTTCTCGACTTTTCTGCCAACCAATTGCATGCAGCTCAGTTCTAATTGTCTCCTTACAGACAGCCACAGTTCCTCTATCAATCATATCCAGCCTTAAGTTTTCTAAACTCCTTCGTTTGTGTTTAGAAACAAGAATACCGATACTAAGCCGCCTCCTGTCACTTTTCTGGGCCTACCTGTGCCTCCCTGGTGCTCAATGCCATATCCATTTGCAATATTTTTCAAAACACGATAAACAGTGGACAAAGGGATGCCTGTTCTACTTGAAATCACTTTAGCTGATCTGATTTCCTTGTTATAAACACTTAATAGCTGGTCAAGGTTGTTTATACTAGAAATCCAATTAAACATATTCCTAAAATTCTCAATAATTTCTGGTCATACTATGTTGTGTTTGTCAGCGTTGAGATGGTTACATCCCAGTCTAAGTAAACTTAGACTCAGTATTATTCGTTATACTCAGTATAGCAGTGTAACGAATAATACATACTATACTCAGTATAGCAGTGTAGCGAATAATACTGAGTCTAGACTGGGCTACATCCTAACCTTAAACGACAATGGAGTATTTGACAAACTGTGGATGTAGATGTGTGGATTCGACTGTGGATGTATTGCTACTACACAAATATTGAAATGTGTATTTCGAATATTAGGATGCTCTTCTATTCAACAAATGTCACCCTGAATGTAATATACATATATTATGAATGTTGAAATGTATATTATTGATAAGCTGTTGCATTGTTCCGCCCTGTTACTCAACCAATATCACTCTATGAATATTGAAATGTATATTTTGAATATGTGGATGGCCTGTTACTTCAACGTATATCACCCAGTAACTATCATGAATAATTTGATGATATTTTTTATTCTTTTACTTAACTAGTATCACACTATGAATATTGAAATGAATATTCGGAATAATTCGACGCTGTGTTTTGCACTGATTCTCTTAACCAATAACACATTGTGGGTATTGAAATGTATATTCAGAATATAGAGCTGCCCCATGTGGACAATGAAATGTGTATTTTGAATACTGGTGTAAAGCATGTACTCATGGAATCGAATAAAAAAATGAACAAAGTACCCCGAGCTCCCGTCCCGTTTTCTTCATTAAGTTGATCTGGAGAAAAAGGGTTCTCTTTCTACGTGGTCCATACGCAATGAAGTGTTTGGAGCAAACGGTCTTCCAAAGAGATATCCCCCCCAAAACGCAGACCCGTTAAAACAACACTTGCTATGGTTGGTTGGCATCCGTGATTAGTAGGCTGTACCCTTGAGTAAGAAAAATGGTATCACCCATGTAACGAGTTTTGCCAATGTAGCAAGTGATCCTTTATTTCATCAATATTTATTTAATCAATAATATTAGACGAGGAGGGAACCTGGCATCTTCGTCCACCCATGTCGCAACGATATTTAGTCATTCATGGCATCGGCTTGGCGCACGTCAGGGCACCGATTCATAGCTTCAAGCCAGGCATCTTGGACCTCGAGACCTGCAGCTCGCCGTATCCACTTACGAACCTCTACATCTTCTCTGTAAGCAACAGCAGCTCCTAGTTCTTGGGTTTTGCGCCAGATTGCCTAACAGAAATGGAACAGACACCCATTTACTTCAGTTTGTGGAAACACATTCTCAGCAGGTGAGTGGACCAGGCCATTCATTAATTAGGGGTGACCAGCAGGGCCCATTTAATTAGTGTGCTATTTTTATCTGCGTTTTGGAAGGTCTGCGTTATGGGAGTAAACCTGCAAAGAATATGAAATGTTGGAATATGTTATGGTCATTTTTGTAGAGAGGGTGGATCAGGTTCTACGCCGCCTTCAGCAATATTCCAGCAATATCACGTTGGGTTTTGAAACCCGGCTTTAACCACCGGCTTTAACCACCACCGCCATTTCTTTTCTAAAGGAAAACCGCTAGTTCTCCTTAATCATACCATTTTGAAGACTATTAATGTGAGGTGAGGTGAGGTGAAATTAGGTTTAACGTCGTGCTTGAGAATATTTCGCTGATATGACGACGTGCATGCGTGTGTATGTGTATGTGCGGCTGTTTGTACTAGCCCAGACTTAAGCTGGTTTTATAGTGCTAGCCCACTGAGATACCATGCCGCAGTGAAGCATGAATACCCCACTCAGACACATTATACTGACTCCGAGCCGACCAGTCCTTGTTGTATCCATTAATGCCGAGCGCCAGGCAGGGACCAACAAGTACCATATTTTAACGTCTTTTGGTATGACGCGGCCAGGGATCGAACCCGCGACTTCCGCTCTCCTGGCGGACGCTCTAACCACTACACAACGGAGGCGGTCATTAATGTGAGATGTAGTGGTTTGAAATGTGTGATCTATATTTCATACACTTGGAATATTGTTGAGTGCGGCGTTAAATAGTAAACAACAAACAAAATCTCTTCCTTCGTAAATTATCAGGCATACTATTTGTTTAATCAAACGTATCTCACGTCTTGGGCAGACCCCGTTGTTTAATGGCGAATAATTCCACACCTGTTACATCAAATGTGATAAGGCTTGTTGACATATGCGATTATATCAACATTTCTTTACGATATACATGCATATCGTTGTGACAGACGACATGCATTGCCATGTGTGGTTAAAGGTTACATTACAACTTAAACCAGCTGGCAAACTGGAGATAACTGCGCAAGATACAGCTTTGAAAAGACTGGTACCTTGAAGCTTCTAGCCTCCCAGGTGCAAGGGAGTTAACCCAATATGAAACTAGGTATTTATGGTTGGTTACCTCCCTTGCCTCGGGAAGCTGCCATTTATATAGCATAGTCCATGTTTAAATATAGGGTGAAATGATGTGAGTGATTGAGTTTGGTTTTACGCCGCTTTTAGCAATATTCCAGCAATATCACGGCAGGGGACACCGGAAACGGACTTCACACATTGTAAAGGATGTGAGAAAAGTGTAAAAACTTTCTAGAGTCCCAGTCTAAAAAAATCCTCTTCTATTCATAATGTTAACCTCAGATCTATAAACTTGTTCACAACTGTATGTCAATCTCGGATATAAAAAAATTATAAAGAAGTATGTTGTGGATAATTATTAGGACATTCATGCAATTATAATGTTGCCAACAGTTCACTGCAGTGACGATTTATTTTTTGGCATAGGTGTCTTACACTGTTATAGAGTTAGTTGTTCGGGTTTGGTTTTAAACCTCTACATACATACAATTTGTCAGAAATTTTGACACAACACTGAAAGAGACACCGTGATCCTGATAGTCTACTACGCAGATTCCACGCGGTTCCAACTCAGTTTGTGAATTCCGTAAGTACGTGGGTAAACGCGTTTGAGACCTAGTAACCATAGTAACACTTATAAACGAATAATGCATGCAAAAAGAAGATTTTTTTTCTTCTTCTTATAAAGGTGTTTTTATTAAAAATACATTCTGGACATTTCTTTTTTCCTTCTAATGATAATAATTTTCTGAAAGGTTGATGGGACGTCTATGTAAATGATTGACTGACTGAGTTTGGTTTTACGCCGCTTTTAGCAATATTCCAGCAACATCACGGCGGGGACACCAGAAATGGGCTTCACGCATTGTGCCCATGTGGGGATTCGAACCCGGGTCTTCGGCGTGACGAGCCAACGCTTTAACCACTAGGCTACCCCACCGCCCCCTATGTAAATGAAATAGGACCTGGTGGGTAATGTAATAGAAAGTACATGTATCTCTGTTTATTTAATACACTTATTTATGGCATGTCACAGTTGGTGTTATAGTTCTTACATTTATCGATGTTTTGGTATTTGCTAAGTTTCATTTATATTCCCAACCCTGAAATGCATGACATTTGTGGGAAAGTTCATGCCAAACCAGAGACAGTTTTCTGAAAAGTCTATGGGTTTTATTCACTTCTATCTTTTTAATAATTTCGTTTTTTAAAACTATTTTGTCAACTAGTTTAAGAGTCCTGATATGTTGTTATATGTCTAGTTGCAATTTCATGTAGGCCCTGAATGCATCATATTTGTTAGATATTTTATCGCAGGAACGAGGGAGGCAGTTTTCACGTGCCGGTTCATCACGAATGGAATGCGGCCCGACAAGGCAACAGCGCTCGTTTACCGTGGAACGACATTGTGAAAACACATTCAGTATGTAAGGGAGGTAAGCACAATTCCCTTCTTGATAATGTTGTTGTTTTATAAGACCTTTTAATACAATACATTATTACTTTCAATTTCCTCTGTTGGTATGGGTTTCGTCTCTCATTCAGACCCAAACAATTAAATCCCAAATATCAAATAATAGTTGCGTCCCTATTATTATATTTTATTGAGTTTATCAGTATTACAATACAGCTTAAAGAATGAATTACATGCTTATCAACTATTGTGTAACATGTTATCAAACATTCTGTGATATATAGTATGACCAGAAATTATTGAGAATTTTAGAAATATGTTTAATTGGATTTCTAGTATAAACAACCTTGACCAGCTATCAAGTGCTTGGTTTCATTCAAGAGAGACAACTCCGTTAATCCTTTTGCATTAGTTTTTGAAGAGTTATCCCCCCTTTGTTCACTTGCTAGCAGACGACATTTTCAGTGATCCTCAGTATGGGTGATTTTGAGAAGAGGAAGTTTATTTTAGAGTATTATAACAAGGACATCAGATCAGCTAAAGTGATTTCAAGTAGAACAGGCATCCCTTTGTCCACTGTTTATCGTGTTTTGAAAAATATTGCAAATGGATATGGCATTGAGCACCAGGGAGGCGCAGGTAGGCCCAGAAAATTGACTGTCGGTGACAGGAGGCGGCTTGGTATTCTTGTTTCTAAAAACATACGAAGGAGTTTAGAAAACTTAAGGCTGGATATGATTGATATAGGAACTGTGGCTGTCTGTAAGGAGACAATTAGAACTGAGCTGCATGCAATGGGTTGGCAGAAAAGTCGTGGAATTCCATCACCGATCATGAAACCTGAACAAAAGGAGCGAAGGTTGAACTGGTGCTTACAGCATAGAAATTTTAACTGGGACAATGTGATTTTCTCAGATGAAAGTTCTGTGTGGCTGTTTCCTAATACACTGAATTTCTGGACCAAACAAACAGAAAAACCTTTGTATCAGCGCCCAAAGTACAGTCCGAAATTTAACGTGTGGGGTGGCATATCTGTGTTAGGGGCAACGCCCCTCTGTGTAATTGAAGATAATATGAACAGTGAGCGGTACACTTCCCTGCTCACGTGTTCTATGGAAATGTTTGGATTTTCCAGCAGGACAACGACCCAAAACATCGTTCAAATCATTCACAGGCCTGGTTTCTGACCCAAAATATGACCTTATTAGATTGGCGAAGCTATAGCCCTGACCTAAATCCAATAGAAAATGTTTGGGGACTTATGAAGGAAAGTGTCAATAAGAAAAATCTTACAAATATTGCTGAAATGAAAGAAGAGGTGGTCCGATATTGGTACAGCATGGACCACGACTTTCTAACTTCTTTGATCAGTAGTATGCCCCGCCGCATTGAAGCCTGCATTGCTGCCTATGGTGACTTGACAAAATACTAACTGTTCACCCGTCATTAATCTGGAGTTATGTTCTGCTAATATTCACATTTAATACGTGAGTAATGAGTGAAAAAAATAAATAAATTACAATCTTTAAATTCTCAATAATTTCTGGTTGTACTGTATATCTATTATATATTGTATCAGTAATGATTTTGATTGCTGGTGATATATGAAAATCCACTAATATAAGGGCTATGAAAAAAACAATGTTATGCCATTATATTCAAAATATTGGTTGAAAGAAGCATCTGTTCGTTTGGTCACACAAGAAATATCTATAGCTTACATATTCAATGACACGAACACTTTCTGTACCGTATTCAGTACATGTGTATCTATTTACAATATAACAGAGAATATAAAAATAACGTTATTCTGTGTTATTTGGCAAATGCACTCGAGTGTTCTGTGTTTTAGGTTCCCATAGTCATAACATACACATCGCTTAACGTATATGCGTAAACAAGCTGTGTAGTACGTTAAAATAACCTTACTACCATATCATTTGCAAGGGCTGAATGAATTGATTTTATCGCCAGTCGCCGCAAGGAAACGCTGAGCTTGTCTGGCTGCATGATCAGCAGTTGCCAGTACAAAACAACTATCTTCCTCGTTGTGCACACACGACCAAGCTACCGTCACTAATAATACTATGCGGCGCCCAGTACAATCGAGGTATGGGCCTAAGACGAACCTAATTAATAATAGTGATCCGCGAGCAGGTTGTGCACAACAAACCAAGTGTGTGTAAACAAACCTTTGCGTGTGAAGTTGCGCAGGGCATTTACGTAGCTTAGCCGCTGGTTAACCTGAAACCGATCCGAGATGAGCACTTTATGGCTATGACCACCGCGCGATCCGAAGGTAACATTGCTCCGCGGAAGGATCCGAAATTTTCTTGCTCGGTATCTGGATCCGATGAAATCGCTGCTCCTCGTGCGGCCGGTCGCTCGTGCACGGTTTACCGGGCGGACCCCGGCGCGTATCATCGGACAGTGAGCTGACGCCACGCGCACTGAGGTGGGATCCGATATTATCGGGGAGGAAACGTTGGGTGTATGGGAAAAGGCGGAAGTTACACATCTCACTCCGCACTGGAGATTAACCTGGCGCATATCTCAGCTTGCAACGTTTCTCAACTTAGAAGGCACATCGACTTATCTATATCACACACCATGCTGATATGTTTACTTATATTACTCGCCATATTTCATGTAAATACTGTTTAACAATCTGGACAAAAAGAGATGGCCCTTCCCTATTTAAGCAAAACCAGTGCTGGATCGCAGGGGTTTTGTTGATTGTAATTGGGGTGTGGGTGGGTGGGGTGGGGTGGGGTGGGTGTTTCACCCATTTTGCTCGGGGGAAATCACATGTACTAGAGGGGGTCAGCAGTTTTGTACATAACTATATTATAAAGTATGCTTAAAAAAAATTTTTGGGGGGGGGTCTTTGATTTTGTACATGATATGCACGGAGGGTCACTTACTTTGTACGTACAATTTAGGGTGTGTGTGTGTAATTCACTTTGTACATGCTTCTGCATACAAATCATCACACACACACACACACACACATACACACACACACACACACACACACACACACACATAAATTATGAACGGTCCCTAATCTCTTTGGTTCCTGACAACCAAGTGAGTTTCGTACTTCACCTCTTTCAGCAATAAATGAGGGTTGTACTTATTTCGATATAACCTGTTGTTATGAGCAAAATCGTGTTCATCCCTTGTAAAAGGAAATGATTAGAAATGGTTCCACACATTGTATCCATGTGGTGAATAGAAAGAACATGGGTCTTCGGCGTGACGAGCAAACGCTTTAAACTGCAGGCTACCCCCCACCACCCCGCCACTACGTGTCATGGGTTTAATATCAAATGTATTTGTATCAACAAACGATAGTTAAACTAACATGAAGCATATCGAAATAGATATATATGCTATTGGCTGGCTTAACGTGAATTTGTTGAAACATTGATTTTAAAATATTACATTTTTTTCTTGAACAACGTTGTCCTATATTCGACTTAGGGCAGACATTTCAGTTTTGTGATTTTGGAGTGAGATCAGCATTAAATTTGAATGTTTAGTTCAATTATTTGTTTTAGTCTAAACAGGCCTGATGTACTTAATTGATATTATTTTTAAATGAATAAAAATAACGAAATGTATTCTTTTACTCCTGACGCAATATTTCTTTCCTAATATGCCATGCAATAGAAAACAATTTCAGTAAAACACGTTTAATTTTCCAAATTGAATACTAAATCACTCGTCGACCCGCAAATAAAACATTTCTTGCGCCATGAGCATGGCAATTATAAAATAAGATCCATCAATTTCCAAGAATACATTAAAATGCATTATAATTCAGTCGAACTTGAGAAAATGCATTCATGAAACGCTTTAGGGAGTAATCAGTGACGTACATTTATATTTTTATCGAGAACCGATTAAAGCAAATATAATTCATATGGCATATTTCATTTACACTACCTACCGTTAAGAAATAATAAGACCGATGCATAAAAACGTGATTAAACAATTTATTTATCTGGAGCAAAGCATCAAACGAGAACTTAAACAAAGCAATGAATACTCCCTTACCCACTGGAATTTTCCACATGGAAATTCCCCACGATCTGCGGTGTTTTCATTCACCCAGTTGCTATCGGTCAGAGAGGGTGACCGACTTGAGCGCTATCTTAATAACAACATTACAGCTGACTAACTGTAACAAAAACACTGTCCGAGTTGAAGAAGTAACTGACAAGAATGCTTACACAACTGGATAACTTTATTACTGCACGGGAACTTTTAGAAAACGGGCGACTATCGTTAGGTGATATTGTCGAAATCGATCGCATCATATATTCGCATTGGGTGCTCTACATCGGTGACGACTATGTTGTTCATGTCGCTGGACCTGACTCAGACATTCCATCTTCGGAGGCCAAAGTGATCAAATGCAAACTAAGTGATGTTGCGGATTGCAGTTTAGTCCGAATAAACAACAAACTAGTTCCCGCTCGTGAGCGCGGCTACGAGTCATTGCCGTGTGACGTCACACTGAGCCGGGCACATAGCATGGTGGGCAAGATTGTGACACATAATTTAATGACGAGGAACAGTGAACATTATGTCACAAACTGGAAATATGGCGTTAGTTGGAGTGACCAGGTTTGTGTTTTATTTCAATGTTTGTTCAAATATGAGAGATACAGATATGAATCTGTTGTGTAAGAGTACAAAATGTCCATTAGTACATTTATCATACAGTAATCAATTGTTTCTTGTTAAAATGTACATTTTGTACCAAAGGTTTTATTTGTTGCACTCGGCAATGTTTGAGAAATATAACCTAAAGCAACCATTAAATAACTAAGTCAGCATCAGACAGTCCTGTGATAGATGAGCAATGATGACCAGTAAACAATGATTATAATGAACTCAAGGGGATGTCTGACTTTAGTTCGATTATAGGCAGTTTGAAGAAATATTCAGCAAATGGCCAGGATAAAATATACAGCTCGTTATATCAGTCAGTTTGTTGTAAGCATATTTTACTGTGCACCTTCAGAGTACAATGATACTCTGTAAACTATTCCACCATCCATACCACCCCATCCATGTGTTGCCTTTTATTACAAGCCCAGGTTGCTAGGTACTAATCCTAAGGTGGAATTAGTGGGCTCAAAAGAGAATAAACATGCAATGATGATATTCTCCTAAATGTATTTTGTATTATAGTATATCCGTGACAATGTATCTGTCATTAAAAGTGATTTTCTGAATATATTGAACCTATTTCTACAGGCAGTGTATTTGTAGCTCATGATGAGGTTCTGTTTCATAAGCAGTTCCAAATATACCCCTGACCTGTGAGGTGAGGTGAAATTGGGTTTAACGTCACGCTGGAGAATATTTCGCTCATATGACGACGTGCTTGCGTGTGTATGTGTATGTGCGGATGCTTGTACTAGCCCAGACTTAAGCTGGTTTTATAGTGCTAGCTCACTGAGGTACCATGCCGCAGTGAAGCATGATTACCCCACTCAGACACAGCATACTGACTCCGAGCCGACCAGTCCTTGTACCCATTAATGCCGAGCGCCAGGCAGGGACCAACAAGTACCATATTTTAACGTCTTTTTGGTATGACGCGGCCGGGGATCGAACCCGCGACCTTCGGCTTTCCGGGCGGACGCTCTAACCACTTCACCACGGAGGCGGTCCCGCTGACCTGTGGATGTACACATCATAATGACTGATATATGCTGCTGTCATTGGTTCACCCTCAAGTATGTTAGGAGGAATGTATATACAGCCATAGCACGTCTCATTCTTGTCAGGTTTGAAAGCAGGAGTAATTTATTGCCTGAGTTGGGAAAGAAATCTGTCACAAACCTTGAGAATGATTTCTTATATTTTTACTTTGAACTGAATCACTAAACCTAACTGTGGATCTTCTTTCTCCTAAATACAGTAAATAATTAATATGTGTCATTTCAGTTGAAACCCATTTTTCAAATTTTAAGCATTTTGAACCTGGAAGAACATGAATACTTGTTGAACTTGAAGGATCAAATGTCATTTGTGGATAAACAGGTCCACAGACCTAATTCAAACATCTATATACAAAAGTTTCTTCAGTGATAATTATGGAGCAAATAATATAGTGAGTGAGTATGGTATAACGCCGTTTTTAGCAGTATTCCAGCAATATCACGGCGGGGGACGACAGAAATGAGCTTCACATGTGCCCATGTGGGTAATCGAGCCCGGGTCTTCAGCGTGACGAGCGAAGGCTCTAACCACTAGGCTAACACACACACACGCGCGCGCCCCCCCCCCCCAGCAAATAATATACTCCTATGTTCTGTAACAGATGTCTGTGTTATGGACAAACAAATATCAGTATCAGAGTAAGGTGATAATGACGTTTCTGCAAGGTGTGTCATGCTTTTACAATAATAACTCACTGTGATATAATTAAACTGGCAGGACATAATAGGAATGTGTTTGTTTCCATGCCTCAAACAATGTATTAACGACAGGCATTATTCAGAGAATCTGTGAGCTTGTGATGAGCAGCTGATGACATTACCACTTTTTTCGTCACTGATGACAGGGGTGTTCCATTGTTGTTTTCCTCCTACACTGAGCTTGTTACGCTATAGCTTGTGATGAAATATAAAGGGAGGTAAATTCTAATTTGACTTTCAAATGAAGTATTGTTGGCCAGTATGTTAATGTCTACAATGAAAATTGTTTTCTTATAACATTATGTTCCATTATTTTAATAAGGCACCATAATGTGTAGTATTCTCAGCAGGAAATGCCTTTCATCGAACAACACTGAATATATTTGACCTAAAATGTCAACTGTGTCAGATGTGTATGATATTACCAGTATACCATAATGGATACTGATTATCATCCTCAGAAAAACAATAGAATATAGTACTTGATATTAGCCACTCATCGTAGTGAAAGGGGTAACTAATGGCGACCAGGTTCCTGTTTGTTATACAAGTGCTGTGACCATAGCAACATCAGCAAAATGGCATACAACTTCAAAGTTGTCCAAAATATGGGCTTTTCATTTTTCTTTTGGCAACAAATTATGGGAGAAAGACATGCAATATGTTTTGTTGTTCAGGTCACAAGACATCAATCATTATTGCAAGAAACTTCAATATGAAGGTCAAGCCATTACCCAAAATGTACTCATGGCATTGGTCTGATTTTGCTCATTTCCATGGTAATGCCTTTAGATAGATACAATGATACCTCTAAAGGAAACTAGCTAAACAATAGAGTCTTTCAAGAATTAAATTTAAAACACTTGAGTATGCATGTCTTACAATTGAGATTTACCTCTGTTTATCTTGTGTGTTGTTCTCATTGCGTGTGTTTTTGACCCACATGAGGCTCATCTGTTTGCCAACAGCTTAAGTCGCTGAAAAGATGTAGGCCATTCATAAAATCTGATAGGATATCACGTGAAACAAAAATAGATCTGTTGGTGTCTGGCAGTGTTTGTGTAGAGATTTGAGACCTGAAGATACCCTACTCAGCATTCAAGGCAGATGGCAACAAAGGTTAATATTCTGAAGGACACTGTTATCAATAAGATAAACCGGACTTATAAGTGGGGTATCACTGTCGGAGAAATCTGGTCACCTATCAGAAACTACTGTAAGTAAGCTCTATCCATTGATGAAATGTGTACCAGCTCCAAGAATTCTTATTAACATTAAGTATTAAGTTTAAATAGGGGCTTCTAGACAAGCAGGTGTTCCTGTAAATAATGGAGACTGACTAACAGAAAATGTGATTATATGACAAAGAGATTATCTCCTATGTGGATTTCTATTAATATCAACAAGCACTGAAAAATATGGGTTGCAAGTTACCATACGTCATCATCAATGTCATTTGAGCTAGACATATCTTTTAAAAACACCTTGGGTTATTTTTTCAGTGTTTTTGTTTTGTTCCCTTCTATCACTGATACATTTGTACTCAACCTGTTCAAGATTTGAGTGAGTGAATGAGCATGGTTTTATGCCACTTTTAGCAATATTCCAGCAATATCACGGCGGGGACACTTGAAATGGGCTTCACACATTGGACCCATGTGGGGAATCGAACCCGGCCTTTGGCATAATGAGTGAACGCTTTAACCACTAGGCTACCCCACCACCCATCAAGGTTTATAACCTGATTACGTCTAAAAATTTCTAAAATATTTCTAAAATATTTCTTTATTAATATATGTTCCCATTTACTGACCTCATTCTCAGTTCATTTTGCTGTACCGATTTATTTGCGCTATTCTTGTGAACCATATGGATGATACGATGTGTTATTGATTTGAAGGATGACTCATGTGACCTGGTAATGACATTGGAGGACATATCCAGGCCACATAAACACACATCATACTACCAGCTGTTGAATGATGACAAACTGGGTCACGCTGAAATGTACCCAGGGCACATTGTTGATATCATATAGCCTGCCATGGATTACCCTAACTTTAGGCATAGTGTGTTTGATCC
Source organism: Haliotis rubra (assembly GCF_003918875.1). Lineage (NCBI taxonomy): Eukaryota > Metazoa > Mollusca > Gastropoda > Lepetellida > Haliotidae > Haliotis > Haliotis rubra. The sequence goes on from NW_025767101.1 coordinate 642,257, forward strand.
GGTCTTGTGTCATTAACCTGATAATAGAGATTAAGATTTAGCAACAAAGACTCAAGGACCCGCCTTATAATAAATTTATTCATACATGAAGGTTCATTTTGTGAAATGTCTATGTCATCAACCTGGGGCGGTGGGGTAGCCCAGTGGCTGATGCATTCGCTCGTCGTGCTGAAGACCAAAGAGACAAAGAGAAAGTATATCGACCTGACACTGTACTGTAACGCAAATGGGTGCAGGACTCTGCGGCTTCTAACCTCTTAAACTTCTCATATCGCTTCCAAACAAATCCGGGGCGGTGAGGTAGCCTAGTGGTTAAAGCGTTGGTTCGTCACGCCGAAGACCTGGGATCGATTCCGCACATGGGTACAAGCCCATTTCTGGTGTCCCCACTGTGATATTGCTGGAGTATTGCTTAAAAGGGGGTAAAATCATACTCACTCACTCCCTTCCTTCTCAAGCTGTTGATTACCAGCCGCTGCAGCTGATAGTAGATTATCAGAATAAAATGACAAGCTGCAAGAACCCACTGATAACTTCTTTGAGTGGCATTTAGAAGCTGGTTTGATGAACAGTAACGATTTTATGGATAGACAACTTCTTTATTGCAACACATGCCACTTTTTGGTGTAGATGCTAACATCACTTGCTAAGAAATCATTATCTAAAATGATGTATGGTCACTTCTCCCTATTCTCTCAGAATTTGTGAATCACCTTGTGAAACATAGCCGCACACCCTTCACACCCTAAACCCCAACCTACAATCTTGTCCATTGTACAAATACCATTACGAATTCAGGAGTTAGATCTATGTCATGATGAAATAAACTTTCTTCTAAATGTGTTTTTCCTATTCCAGGCTGAAGCTGCCTACCAGGGTGTGTTTTCATCCTCTCCCCAAACCACGGCACAAGAGGCTCATAACACAATGTTCACCGGCCTGAAAAGCTTGCTACATTCTGCTCAGCAGTCAGAGCAAAGGGAGACAACTCCAAACCTTTTGACACCTTCACCACCAATGAGACCTACAGATACAAGCTTATCGATATGGACAGGACTCAATAAGCTGTTGTACTCACCGCCTTCTATTCAAAGGGAGGCAACCCCACATATTTAACAGAGACTCGTTTTACAATCTGTTTTGATAATCATGTTATCTACAGATATGGGTGTCGTTGTACAAAACAACCTTAGCGCTAAGGCTACCTTAAGCCTATGTTAAGGTATGGCAGTTACGGTCACCTTAGCGCTAAGATCGCTTTGTACAACGGCACCCTGGTGTATTATATTTCTCCCTGCTCAGAAAGATCTCTACATATCAACTGTGTGCAATTTTGGCATGCTCATTTATAGAAATTGAAAATTATAGAAAAGTACTTTGAGAGTTTGCTTCAATCAATGATTATGCAGTGTACATTATTTCAAATTATGAATGTTTAGCTTGCTTGAACCTGTGGTTTTTATGAGCCTTTATCATGGATAATTCCACCTCTTCAACTTTTATATTATTGACATTTCCCCTGAAACCACAATGCTGAAGTTTGCATGTGTGATCCCAGAGCGAGTGTTTTCTAAATGTTGCACACTGAGTCCTGATCTGGATTTAAACATTGCAGCCATGTTGTCATTTCAGTCCATTTCTCAGCTCTTTGTGAATGTATCGCAATGAAAATATGTTATATGCAGAATAAGACTCTTGCCGAACTTTGAACTTTGACATTTCTTGCCCTTCTCTGACCTTTGACCTAATTAATATAGATACATTGTATTCAGGACATCAGTTAAACCACAATGTTGATGAAACTGACAATTTGTGTATAATCATGCTTGTATTGTGGTCTGTGAGTCTGCTCAGAGATTCATCATCCATTTTCAAACATGGTCGCTATGGCAGCCATATCTAAAATATATTTGCCCATCCAGTCAATTTTCTTGTCACAGGTATCATTTTGAAATTTGATTTGTAATGTGCATGTTATTCAGAATAGCATCCAATGAAGTTTTGATGACCCTGCTTTAGTGTGTCATAAGGAAATATGCTATTTTCTGGTCTTGCCTTACTGTGACCTTCACACCAAATGTATTCCAGGAAAGGTCATGTTAGCCACAGAGCCATTATATCATTACCAAAGATGAAATTCAATGACAGTTGACTGGATTACCTTGATCTCATGTTTTACAAACCTTCGCATAGTCAACTGATACATTGATAGATATCATCTGTATTTTTAACGTCTATATATTTGTATCATAGCTCCAAAGTTTCAGCTAACTGCTCACTGTAACTCCAAAACATGCTAAAAGAAAGATGTAGCTTTGAATACCCAACCAATGATGTCTTAATTTTTTTTCATGTCAAAAATTATTGAAGTACCAGCATGTTTTGTTAAAAGGATTGCTGAAACCAAGTTGTTGAAATTTTACGATGACATGTCCTAATTTATAACATGATCCATGGTAAACCACAGTTGTCTGATTGGCTTTTCGTTATCATGTCAAGTGTGTTGGCATTTCGTGACTGCACAACCATGCCAAACATAAAGAACATTGCTATACATGATTAAACAAATAGCATTATTAAATAGCATATAACTTTACAGGGTAAGGGAGTGGTGGGGTAGCCTATTGGTTAAAGTGTTAGCTTGTCACATCGTAGACCCGGGTTCGATTCCCCACTTGGGTACAATGTGTGAAGCCCATTTCTGGTGTCCCCTACTGCGATATTGCTGGAATATTGCTAAAAGCGGTGTAAAACCATACTCACTCACTCACTTCACAGGGTTAACAATGTCTCAGTCATGACAATTATAGCAAATGTTACAGCTTTTCCTTGTCATGTCAAGTGTGTTGGCATTTCGTGACTGCACAACCATGCCAAACATAAAGAACATTGCTATACATTATGAAACAAGGTCTACACTGAACACTATCAAAACTCATGCCTGTAAACTAGGAATGAGCCCTGGCCCCAATTTCTCGAAACAAGTTTTTACTCAAATTTGAGATAACACAGGAAAATGCATTTCCCAGAATGAACTGAAATCGATATTAAACTCAAACATAGAGGACAATTTGCGTTTGGTGGATAGATTACTTAAGTTGTTTGAGCTTTTCTATTTTAAAAATGTAGCTGAGTTAAAAATTCAGCTCTTTCAATAGTCAAGCTCAGTTGAAATTTGAGTAAAAACTTAAGTTTGTTTCAAGAAATCGGGACCTGGTCCTTTGAGACTGCATTCATTAAATAGCATATAACTTTACAGGGTTAGGGGGTGATGGGGTAGCCTATTGGTTAAAGTGTTAGCTTGTCACATCGAAGACCTGGGTTCGTTTCCCCACTTGGGTACATTGTGTGAAGCCCATTTCTGGTGTCCCCCGCTGCAATATTGCTGGAATATTGTTAAAAGTGGTGTAAAACCATACTCACTCACTCACTTCACAGGGTTAAAAATGCCTCAATCATGACAATTATAGCAAATGTTACAGCTTTCAAGACATGCCACACATAACTTGCACTTTTATAACACTACTAATTAGTAATAAAAGAGATAGAGATAATGATATTATTTCACAGAACTGCACGTTTACCTCTGAATTTGAGAAAATACAAACTTTAAGAACACATCCCAATTTTGAACACATATTTTCCCTGCTTTACCTGCAAAGGTGCAACCCTATAAATCTGTGCCATATTTTTGTGTTCATTGTATCAACAGGATACAGCTGGCATCAAGGGCTAGACTAATAGGTTGTGTTTATGAACATGTGCCAAATAAATACACAGTAGTGTTCTTGTAGTGGTGTGTAGGACCTTAGTGCATTTATTACTTGTTAATCTGCAAGTGCATGTTACTGCAAGTATGGTCTTGCGTCGCGTCACACTCGGCGTGAATATTTACAAAATGGCATTTCTCGTGTATATTTGTTACTCAGTGATGCTTATTTTTTATGAACAAATGAATATCATTGATATTATTTCTATGCAGGTTGTGTTTAGTTTATAGTTTGAAAAACTGAATGGGTTCTGTGCATCAAAGCATTTTCTTTTTAATTTGAACTTTTGTTGTATACTTACGAAGCACACTTGCTGTTTTTGCTACTTTGAAGCTTTAACAGGGGAACTAGGTGGAGGAGTGTTTCGCTCACAAGGTCAAGGTTCAAGGGGAGGCAATCCCCTGAGTTTCACTTATTCATTTTGTCTTACCACATCTGTGTCAGTCATGATCTTTTGGGCGTGAAAACATATGAAGGCTTGGGTCCCAATCCACGAAGTGTTCATAGTGATGCAACATTCTTAAGCCTATGATAAACTATATAGTTACAACATGTCTTAACATTACGAATGCTTTGTGGATCGAGGCCATGATGTCTATGCACAACTTCTTTGCATAAAAATTTCATCATATAAATGACAGAAGTTGCATATTTTGAAATTATGTACTTGTATATGATACGCAAATGTTCATCCAGTACGAACAAATGTAGAGGATGGACGCAGTGTCCGGAGACGCACAAGAATAATGAGAGCATACCTACAGCGCATTAAGTAGGGATGTCACAATACTATAGTTTTATGAATGGATACGTATCATGATACCCATGATATGATTCGATGGGTATCATGATTCGAAACGTATCATGATACCTGTTTTTCGCGGCTTTATTGCGTAAATTATATTTTATGATTCTCCATAAAAAGATCAACATTTTTTATTCTCAGAGATTAAAAAGTTCTAATTTCCCATCTTTGTGCATGAAAAATAATCATTTATAACTCTCATAACATCAAAAAACATGATACAATTGCAAAATGTAAACGATACATAAACATATTTAAACCGATACTTTCAAAACTAAATATCGATGCAGTTTTGAATGTATCGATATTTGTATCATCTTAGAAAAAGTATCAATGTATCGTGGCATCCCTAGCTTAGAGAGTAGTTATCAGTTTCTGTTATGTTTCACCCATCAGTCATGACCACTGTCCACATAACCACTGATTCATACCAGGCTCTGAAGTAATTATCTGATCGTACGTTACGATAACGTTACGATAACACCATTTCAACACTTTACAGACCCTCACATTACCAGCGAGGACATGTAAAACTTATTGATGGAGTCCCCTTGACTGCCACTTTTGTAAGTCAAGGTAAAATCCTGCATATATGTGTAAGAAGTATATGTCTAAGACTTGTATTACTGTGAGCTGTTTTCGCACATTTCGTCAGACTGTCCTTCATAAAACTCAATACAGGTCAAATGGCATAAACAACACTGACACTCTGCAGTTTCAGATGCATGAAACCCAGCTTGTTCACTCAACAGCATAGTCACACTGAAGACCTGAGTTCGATCCCCACATGGGTACAATGTGTGAAACCCATTTTTGGTGTCCCCTCCCATGATATTGCTGAAATATTGCTAAAAGAGGTGTAAATCCATGCTCACTCACTCATTCACTCACTCACTCACTCACTCACTCACTCACTCACTCACTCAAAAGCAAGACATAATTTTACTAAACTCATTCCTGCTGGGTCAGGGGAAATCTGGAAACTTTAAGAAACATTGTGTACATAGAACTTAGTAGAAAGTAGAAATATGTCAGTGTATGCCAATATTATTTTGCACTGAGCCAAAATGTGATGTCAGCACTGCATGTGATGATTATAGAGAAGCTGGATAGGTTGTGTTGGAGAATATTACTAGCTATGCACAGTTATGCTTGTATATACTCAGGTTTACTTTGTACTACCGTGATTGTGAAGTCATTCAAAGATGTGACTTTCCTGTTTATATATTGACACACAAAGGTGACAGTATGTTACATATATACACCTACTTGTGCATTATCTTATTTGTTGAGTATACATTAAGATTTGCTCAAGAGGACAAACGCTTTTCCTTTTGTTTTATTTAAGGAATGTATGTGCCATTTGTATGTTAATTTGAAGGCATGGATGGTAAATGGTCTATTTTCTTGGAGTGTCATTTCACGTGTGATTTGTTGTTAATACTATTGAAAATATATCCATATGTACATATTGTTATTGATAAATTAAAGAATATTAGATAACACTATGTATCTGTATTTATTCTGACACAACACTGTAGTTAGTCTACAGAGGAAATACATACCTTAGGGTTGTCAGCATGTGAGGAGGCACTGCTGGCCACATCCGTGATGCTGCAGGTCTGTGGCTAGAGTTGTGTCCCTTTGTTGTACCAGAAACCAATGATCATGGGTTCAATCCTGGTTCGCCCTGGTTATGTTTGTAGGTTTGTCATCATTTTCAGTGGGCTGTCCCAAAAGTGGCAAGGTCTTGGTCCTTCCATATATATCTGAAGAACTTTATAAGGTGAACGAAGTGAGTGAGTTTAGTTTTTAACCGCACTCAGCAATATTCCAGCTATATGGCAGCGGTCTGTAAATAATCGAGTCTGGACCAGACAATCCAGTGATCAACAGCCTGAGCATCGACCTGCGCAATTGGGAACCAATGACATGTGTCAACCAAGTCAGCGAGCCTGACCACCCGATCCCCTTAGTCGCTTCTTACGACAAGCATGGGTTACTGAAGATCAATATTCTAACCCGGACCTTCACAGGTCAACTTTATAAGGAGGCCCCTGCCATACTCACCCCAGCAGGTGACTAGTGGGGAGGTATTGGAGAAAACCATGGGGTTTCCCGGTCAGAACATGTTCAGTCATGCAAGGGTTGACATTGTATTTCCTCAAATAAACGCTCAGGCATGTATTTCTTTCCAACGCTCTATCAATCCACATCAAAGCAAAGATAGTAATGAAGAGAAATCCCAGGGTAAAAAACTAATCTATGAAATACAGTAATTGGGAATCTGATTTGAAAAAGCTGTGATTACTTCCTCAGGTTTATTAAATAAAAGGGCAAATGGGAGCCTTTAGAAATAGTGATCGCTTAACTATTCCGGGAGGTGGATAAGACTGGATTCCTAAAGTGGATACATTGTGAGAAGCTGTCAAAAGGCTAGAGAAAACTGCTTCCGATATAGCCAGGAAGAAACTCCTTGGGGAAATATCACGTTGTGACGTGGCTTGAATATTGCTTGAAGTGGCGTAAAATCACTGTCTCAAATCCATCCCCCAGTTTGAACCATGTGAACAACCAGTTTCAAGTTTTCAACCAAACGATTGCATTCCGATACATTAGAATCAATTGCACAAGTGAAAACAATGTATGGTTTATAAAGGGCTACCTCCTGAAAGAATCTCAACACCCCATCGCGTATGCATTGTGTGTTGTATGTCTCCTTGGCGCACAAACACATGGTGTGGTCATGTGTGATATTGAGCCGATGTTAATATGATATACCATTAAATGCTCCATAGATGACCATCCTGGCCGATCTCGAACTTTTCCTTAGATCTATCCAACTTCTCAAGAGACAAAGTGCGGAATCAAATGTTACACAAAATGTCAACATAAAATACCCTCTTATATATACAGGCTAAGTATGTGAAGATGTGTATCTTTTGTAAGCAGTTTAGGAATTATTTCATAGATTGGTTATCCGAGAGGTGTGATCATATATGTCATTTGACATTTCCACATGAATTGTTGGTTGAGGATGAAGGAAGAATACTGTTACTGATCCTGCTTCTGACATCATCAGGGGCGGTGGGGTAGCCTAGTGGTTAAAGCGTTGGCTCGTCACGCCGAAGAACTGGGTTCGAATCCCCACATGGGTACAATGTGTGAAGCCCATTTCTGGTGTCCCACGCCCTGATGTTGCTGGAATATTGCTAAAAGCGGCGTAAAACCAAAACTCAGTCAGTCAGTCAGTCTGACATCACCAAGTTTGTCATGTAGATACCATCTGACAAAAAGTCATCCAAGTATAATACATTTTGCGAGAGGACTTAGACACCTGGTTTGAAATTCTATTCACTCACGTTGGTATAAATATTAAGAACAAATCCAACACCAGGGAATGTTAATTCATGCTTTAAAGTTGTCATTATTCTCTTACGGTGTAAGTGATAATGTACTCTGATATACACTGGCCCCTGCCTCTGCACAGTGTTTGAAGGTCTTTAATTGGGGATACAGAGCTGAAAATATGTCAATTCAGAAAATATATTCGAAAATCCAAAGTGTCGATGGTTAGCAAAGATATAAGCACAAAATGACATGATTTTTTTTTCAATAATATCCCAAATAATTAATGATTCAGAGTTACGATTTAAAAAATGATGCAACAAAGCAATTGTGAAGAACAAACCACAAACGGGTACATGTGTTTTCACATGGATAAGCAATAAAACATTCAGCGATGTGGAGTGTTGACTGGATGTGTAATAACCCGGATTCTAAGATGCTTCGGTAAAAGGTCAGAGGCGCCGACAGTACTTTATCAGACAATGATGTGCACTTTTTGCATTACGTCACAATGTATTGGCGTCACTGCGCCATTCTAGTCTGCCCCTTGCAAGCGTCCTCGTGCTTTAACTATAATAGTTCAGGGCGAAAGTGTGCTTTATTACGCTATACATGGTGGTAGAGCGAACTGTATTTCTTAATTATCAAAAGCACAATTGTGAAATATGAGTAGGGTATGTCTTTTTCTTCTTTTTGTTGTCCAATGCATTCCTTACTGTTTTATGATATGTGAATGAAGAATTTGGAAATAAACTTGAGACTGATACCGTTTGGTCGAGAATACAAAAATAAAAGTATGAACTCCAAAGAATTGTGATTCGAGAATGGTGAAAATGTATATTTGAATATCTTTACTTCGGTCCAAAATACACACATAGAAACTTGAAAAGCATTCACTAAAAATAACAGACAGTGCACGACCAGAATGGTAAAGGTCGGGAAACTCATCATCTGTTCATCTGCATAATGTGTACTTGTGTGTGTTATGTTAATTACAGGGTAGAGCTAATACATGCATATCTGAAATACCGATACTTTAATCGCGGCGCAAAACAACATGCATGCATTCACACACATATTCGTGCTATGGTGGGTGGTAACAGGATAAGACAGGCGGTGGATTTTCTTATATTGGGAACCGAGAAGATTCTTTCTTTTCTGCAACATGTCCATTTATTCGTATATGTTTAGAGGGGAGAAATTACTGTGCGTTGAGTATTTCAGAACACGGTTTCTGAGGGAAGATATTCCAAACATTTGGCGTTATTTTAGGAGACTGCGAACAATGATTTTTATTATATGTATATGTAAGGAGAACCAAAACTGAATGTACAGGAGGATAAAGGCTAGCAGATTCCATATCATTGTTGTTATTTTTATGAAGAGCTTTTAATTTCTTCGAGAATCACAATCCATTAAAAAGTCCTTTTTTAACGGAGAGAGGTTTAGAATCGAATGAAAAGATGCATTAAGAAGAAACTGGTGTGTGTATCTTTGGCCTTTATAGGAATGGAACGTAATTGGGCGGTGGAGGTCTGATTCTTTGGATACATCTGTAGAGACGAAAGGTCTAACCAAGCTTTTAAAGGAATATATAAGTACGAACATTTAGCAATATACCCATTCTATACATAATTATTATCGATATGTTTAAAATAGTCGAGTTAAACCACGAGCACAAGTTACAATACGCACATAGACTGACTGACTGATTGAGTTTGTTTTTTCGCCGCTTTTAGCAATATTCTAGCAACATCACGGCGGGGACACCAGAAATGGGCTTCACACATTGTACCCATGTGGGGATTCGAACCCGGGTCTTCGGCGTGACGAGCCAACGCTTTAACCACTAGGCTACCCCACCGCCCCACGCACATACGCACAGTTACATCTATGATTTCACCTGCATTTCTAACACCAGTTTTGAAGCACTGCAAATACCAACTCGGCTACTTAGAACATTGTTGACGTAATAATTCATTACGTCACAAAGATAATCACATCACGGGCTAGATAGCGCGCGTGCGTTTGTGTGCACACGTGGTAAACCTGTGATTTTATTGTCGAGCTAGGTTTCCTGTAGATTTAACAGAGCTAAACTGATTCGAAAATCTGAATTTTGTAACTTATAACTAAATATTTCTTTATCGGAATCTCCACGTTTCTCAACACAGAAAGCATCACTCCTTCGAAACGGCTTTACTAATAAGTATAATTAACAACAAGATAAGTATATCCATTGGAGTTTCCTGTTCATCTCGGGAAACTGACTCTGGAAATAGTGGAACGTTATATATGGACTCGACCAATCAGTAGTTAATTCTTCGGGAAATCAATGTATGATACAGAACGTTATATATGGACTCGACCAATCAGTAGTTAATTCTTCGGGAAATCAATGTATGATACAAATGTAGTAATTAGGGATTTTTTCAGAACAAAAGACAACCTTCTGCTATCAGTTAGGACAGTAATGGTCTTGTACACCGAACTTGCATACCTGTCCCGTAACAACCTATCTTCCCTGCAGATGACAATAAATAGACTCGCCCACTCCCTCCTGAAAGGTGAGATGACCTAATTCGAAAGGCTTGCGACAGGTAGATCAACACGAAAATGGGGAAAGAGGCCATTCTTGGCTTTATTTTCGCCGCTGTTGCCGTCGGATGCATGGTTCTAGCCTTCGCCAGTCCATACTGGGTGGAATCATTCGATAAATTCCAAGGAAGATTCACAAAGATCGGTTTGTGGGAAGTCTGTTTTAACGACTACACTTTCTACAAGGATTACAATGGCAAGCGTTACCTAGGTTGTTGGTACATCTTCTCGCAACAGATTCGACCGATTTGGGAATGGCTATCACCACGTAAGTATTTAGATATATATACGAATATTTTCAGGTGTTAGAATTTGAAATATTCATGATTTGATGTACCTGTTCAGGTAGTAAACAATTGAAAGAATTTCAAAATGGAGGACGGAAGTCCACCATTCGGTGACTAATCTACTGACTGACATTCCCTCAAACCATATAGCACCTCTGTAGATTAACGTATGACGTACTCTATTTTCATATATGTTACGATTTTGGGGGCTCCTATATATCGCCTCTATAAACATGACATTGTATGGTTATTTTGTTCACAGAACTTGTGTCAGAAGGTCAAATATTACACTTGAACGACACTCATTTCCTGTATTTCCCGTGTACAAAGATTTGGAAAGACTTCCGCCCGTATCCCCTCTTGAATTTCATTCTAGTCAAATCATATCACCTGATTGAATATTCCTCATCTGATAAGGATGTGTTTAACACGTTTCTTGTATTTGTATCTGAACATACTGAAAGACATATTCTACTTCAAAAATGCCAGTCAAAGAAATCTTTCCTCATCTTAAATTAACATTTAGGTGGGGATAAGGGCGAATGTCTTGCCAAAGATTTTACCTGAGTACTCTCAACTTGCTGAAAATGAAAGTATTCATCATTTATATAGAGATTCTTTTTTTTTAGTAAAGTGAAGCTGTCTAAAGTTAGTTTCCAGTTTAAGTCCCTCTTTTAGGATTAAGCACCCATTCTGAAAATACACCTAACCCATCAAATGCCCATTCATGATCCTTATGGTTGGGCACCACTTGGCGGTTGAACACACCTTTACAATCTCTTGGGCTAGTCACGCATTTTCTGATTTTCAGGGTTAGTTGTGAGGTAGGGTATATATCTCATAAGACAAATTAATCCAGTGTTTGCAGAGAAAATGGCTACAGCGCATGATATGAAAATAAAAACTCAGATGCTTTTCATTTGGAATATGAGAACAAATTATTGGTGATAGTGCCTAATTGTAGGCTGGTCATACTAATCAGGTCAATTCATTAGCCTAGACTAGCTTTTCAAGCTGCATGTGTTGGATCCTTCAAGCAGCTCTAACTGAAATCCAAGAACGCATCCAGGTATTATTAGGTATTTTGTTATATTCTTAGATGTGAAACTATTTTTGCTGAATGTATTGGCTCCTGAATGAAACCCTCATGATTCCAAATCCCATCTAACCTTCCCGAGCCTCCCGAAGCATACTCCTGGAGACCACTAAATGTTTCCGGGCCACCGTCTGATTGCATCCTCTGTGTTGCAGCATGGTTCATCTCGGTGCAGGTGATGGTAAGCTTCACCCTGTTGGTCCAAGGCCTCAATGTCATCGCACTCGTCCTGTTCCTGTTCAAGCTCTTCCCTAAAGCCCTGGAGCAGCTGATTCTGATAACCACAGCTGGTGTCAATCTGTTTGCCTGTAAGTACCTAGGTGTTAATGTTCTACATGAGCAGACAACCCATGCTGATCCGGAAAACAAAGTCCTAAAAAAGTACTTTTCCATTACCAGCAGTCTTAAGATCCGGGTTAGAATTGGTCTTCAGCAACCCATGCTTGTCTTAAGAGCTGACTAATGGGATCGGGTAGTCAGACTCTTTGTTGATGCATGTTGTTGGATCCCAATTGTGTAGATCGATGTAAATCACTGGATTTTCAGGTCCAGACTTGAATAATTAAAGATCATTGTCATGTAGGTGTTTAGTGTGGTAAATAGTAATAATGGGCAAACAGGGATATCATTGGCAGTATGAGAGCAATGGCTGTGTCTGAGCAAGGCGATGGAGAAATATGTAAAATACCCTGTACCCTGGATACTTTCACCACCATTTTATTATTACAAATACCCTGGGTACATTCACCACTTCTATCATTACAAGTACCCTGGGTACATTCACCACTTCTATCATTACAAGTACCCTGGGTACATTCACCACTTCTATCATTACAAGTACCCTTGGTACATTCACCACTTCTATCATTACAAGTACCCTTGGTACATTCACCACCATTCTATCATTATAAGTACCCTGGGTACATTCACCACCATTCTATCATTACAAGTACCCTGGGTACATTCACCACCATTCAATCATTACAAGTACCCTGGGTACATCCACCATCACAGCTTCATTTTGAACCATATTTGAAGGAAAAACTGCTAAAAATGGCTGTTCCACTTACAAAATAAAGCTTTGTTGTAAACAGGCAGAGAGTATTATTATAATAGAATGAAGACATACAGCAGCACACATACATTCGTCTCTATACCCGTGAAGATTGGGGTTAGAATTGACCTTCAGTAACCCATGCTTGTCGTAAGAGGCAACTAACGGGATCGGGTGGTCAGACCTGCTGACTTGGTTGACACATGTCATCATAACCATGTTGCGTAGATTGCTGCTTATGCTGTCTGATCCAGACTCAATTGTTTACAGACTGTCGCCATATAGCTGGAACATTGCTGAGTGTGGTGTAAAACTAAACTCACTCACTCACTCTTCTTTACTTCATTGCTGTTTCATTGTTTCAGTTGTCCTGATTCTGATTGCCCTCATAGTGTTTGGGGTGAAGAAGGAAGACCGCTCGTGGGTGCCACGACCCGATATGAACTTCCTGTCCTGGTCTTACGGACTGTGCTGCATTTCTGGGCTGGCATCCGTGGTGTCGGCGTACCTGCTGCATAAGGCGTCTAAGAAGACTAAGGACAATGAGGGATATTAGTAATAGGCCGTCTTTGTTATTTCTGACGACTATTTTTGTATTATTCTTGTACAGTACAAAGTTAAATAGTTGTATAAGCAGCCATGAAACATGAAAGTAATTCGTTTTGATTCATAGAGCCATGACTTTTGAAATCATGGGATTAAAAGTCCAATATTAAAAGTCTGCAGAACATAAATACCATTTATTCAATTTGAGTTTTTTAATATTTGTGCTAGTGACTGCAAAGAAAGAATTTAAGTTTTTACTGTAATGAAACAATTGCTATTAACATTATGTTTCATATCATGATCAGCCAATGACTATGCAAAAGAAAAATGAACTCAATCTAAAACAAAACACAATTCCATCCAGAATTCCGTACTTGCCTTGATGCATTGGGAAATCTCAGAGTGTGTTGCTCATATTTATCAATGTAAATAGAATGTTAATTAACCAATGCACTATCATATATCATTGTATATATTCATTGATTGGATTGTTTATAATTCTTTACACTATTTTTTTAATCGAGATAGATCCATTTTCATGATGGAACAGATTTGTTAACATTCCGTCTGTATATAATGATTTTATACATTCATATACCCATGTTGAGCTCTTTCAGCAGGATCAATTGCATGATTACCCAAACTGTTTTAACTAAAATATTTTAAAGCTGATTTTTGTTAAAGAGTGAAATTTGCAGCTGATGACAATAAATTGAAATTCAGTTTGTTAAACAGAGCCTTTTAATCTATTATTGTTCCAGTATTCATTGTATGTGATGAAACTTTGTGAAAATTCCACCTGAATGACGTCTAAACAAAGGTCAATATTAATGTTCTTTATTTTTTCTTATAGTTTTAAAAAACGCTATTACAGACACATTGTAATCTTAGACCATTTCCCATCATTTGTATACCCATTCCATTTTTATAATAAACTTATCTGACCAAAAACAATTGTTTTCTTTGTATATGGTTCATTATCACCAATAGTTTTAGGTTTATATAATCAATAATATATTGACCAAGTTTATAGTTCATGCATACAGGGGCGGTGGGGTAGCCTAGTGGTTAAAGCATTTGCTACTCACACCGAAGACCTGGGTTCGATTCCCCACATGGTTACAATGTGCAAAGCCCCTTTTGGTGTCCCCCACCATGATATTGCTGGAATATTACTAAAAAGTGGCATTCTGTCTCATGTGCTTGTGTCTTGATGAGAGTTGGGTATAGGTGGCCAACTTTAAGACTCTGAAATTTGCTATGCACAGCTGTGTCCCTTAAACATGCCAGAACCCTAGGACAGTGCGTTTGAAACCCCAGAGTTGCCCTGATTATGCTCAGGGGCGGATACAGCTTTTTGAGAAAGGGAGGGGTGCACACTTCATTTTCACCCGAGTTTCAATGGTCATTTAACAAACGTTCAGCACAATAGGGGGGGTCTGCACCCCCCTTCTGGATCCGCCTATGAATGCTTCTTGGGTTGTCACCACTGTACCCATGTACCACCGAAGTGGTAAACCAGTCTCAGGCCGGGGCGGTGGGGTAGCTTAGTTGTTAATGTGTTGGGTTCACTTCCCCACATGGGTACAATGCGAGAAGCCCATTTCTGGTGTCCCCTGTCATATTTTAGCAGAGTAAAACTAAACTCACTCACTCACCTATCAGACCTGTATCACTTCAGGCTTTCCTTCTGTTTTCAGGTTAAAATATAAACATTGATATATTATGCCTATTAATGCTGCACTCCACAATATTTCAGACAGATAAGTCTAGCCAGTCCAGTGCTGAAAGTTAAGCATAGATCAATGACACTCCTCAACCAATACGTTCAATTGTCTCTGTGGACAAGAATGGTTACCTGAGGCTCAGTTCTAATCTCAACCTGCATACGTATATAGCGACATAACTGAAATACAGTTCAAAGAGTTGAACCAATAAACTCTCTCACTCATTTTTGAGGAAAGCGATGGCCTACACACTATGATGTTTTGGTCAATATTGCTTTAAGGAGAAAGTGAAAGGAGTGCAGATGTTTTATGTTCAACTCATAGGCGCTGGACTCTGTTATATTTATAAGTATGACCTATATGTATAAGATTTAAGATTAAATCTTATACATATAGGTCATACTTATAAATATATCAGAGTCGAGCGCCTATGGTTCAACTTGAGGAAAACAGGACAGGCGCCCAGTATTCTGCATTATGAGCAGTCTTTTAAAGCAATTTCATCACTTAACTTGCAACATATATTTTATAGATAATGATTGGCATGAATGAAAGTGCAACGAACGTGACACAATGTTCACTCACTGGTCTGCAATTGCAGTTGTGAGTTTCTCCCTTGTGTTGTCTCCTATGTGGCTGAACTTGAACCTCGAAACATGCATGTTTTTTCCCTCAGAGTTAACAAATTACTTCAAAATAATTCAGTGATATCTTACATATATATTTTCACCAAAAATATAAACAAACATCACTTAATTGTTCATTCTTAGCAATAATCTTAGGATCTTAAAACTGAAACTTGGTATAAGATTGAGTGAGTATGGTTTTACACTGCTTTTAGATATATTCTAGCAATATCACGGCGGGGGACACCAGGAATGGGCTTCACACATTGTGTCTATGTGGGGAATCGAACCCGGGTCTTCGGCATGATAAGCGAACGCTTTAACCACTAGGCCACCCCACCGCCCCTACTTGGTATAAGAACTGAAAATCATTTTCGTTTTCAGTAATCTCAGTGACTGAGTGAATGGCAATCAGTCTGGTCACAAACTGCTATTCGTTTTGTTTGTTTTTCCAGAGACCGCAAAAATATAATTTTATCATTAATATTTAGTGTTCAGTATGGTTTCTCTTTGGATACTGAAAAGGTTTGCGTTTATGAACAAGCAGCTGCTTGTTGATATCATACAGGCGATTTATCATTCAGAACATACATTCAAAACAAATTCAGTGTCAGCGATCTTGAATAATACAGGCAGCGACGGTTGAGAGATTCAGCCTGCAAAGACTTATAGTTACATTAAATGGATGCAATAATGTTTGCCAGTCTAAGTAAACTTAGGCTCAGTACTATTCGTTACACTGCTATACTTAGCCTAAGTTTACTTTGACTGTAATGTTTGCACAACTTTGTGATAAAGATAAACAGACAATGTCGAACATATCACATTTATTTATCATGAAAAGGGTGACTTGTGATGATAACTAGCGTGTCAGAATATTTGCAATAGATTAAAACAGTTTGTTTCAGCTGGACACGCACATGTTTAGGCATGTGTGTGTCCCTATGTAGTTACCTGGAAATGGGCGGGGGACAGTTGGGTACGTTTTGTGAGATATGTGTTCAGTAACCATGTACATGAGATAACACAGGACGAGTTTAAATGAGCTCTGAGGAACATACAATTAAGGGACATGGTAATCCGTAACTGAGTTGCGGGTAGACTTTTTCGTACCCAGCTTAGTTGATTGTTCTTCGAAAGTGGAAACATCACCACAGATTGCCTATTGTTGAAACGACGTCACATTACATCATTGGTGGCGTGTGGTGCTGCGCATAGAGTTTGGGGCCCCGTTCCTCAAGGCGATGGTAGCGCTACGACAGTCTATGTTAAAGCATAGGAGCATGTCTTGCTTAGAAACAGCGTTAGAAAGACATATATATAGGTGTATCCTTTTATATAGTAATAGGGTAGGGTCTATACACCTATATGTCTTTCTAACGCTGTTTCTAAGCGAGACACGCCCCTATGTGTTAAAGTATGGAAGTTACGATCATCTTAGCGCTACGACAGTCTATGTTTAAGTATGGAAGTTACGATCATCTTAGCGCTACGACAGCCTATGTTAAAGTATGGAAGTTACGATCATCTTAGCGCTACGACAGTCTATGTTAAAGTATGGAAGTTACGATCACCTTAGCGCTACGACAGTCTATGTTAAAGTATGGAAGTTACGATCACCTTAGCGCTACGACAGTCTATGTTAAAGTATGGAAGTTACGGTCATCTTAGCGCTACGATCGCTTTGTGGTCATAAAGTCAGTTGAAGTTAAGCAACGTTGAGGTCGGACAGTCCTTGGATGGGTGACCGTGTAAG
Source organism: Haliotis rubra (assembly GCF_003918875.1). Classification (NCBI taxonomy): domain Eukaryota; kingdom Metazoa; phylum Mollusca; class Gastropoda; order Lepetellida; family Haliotidae; genus Haliotis; species Haliotis rubra. The sequence continues at coordinate 659,870 of NW_025767101.1, forward strand.
GCAGCTTGACTCCTGAGAGTTTCTAGGACTTCGGTCCTGCGACACAACGAAACACGTGTGACGCATGTGGTCTCACCTTAGGCGAGTTTGTTCAAAATTGCCTCTGTACCCGGACAAGTCATGTGACTAATAACCTTCTGGCGATTCACAGGCAGCTTGGGTTATCCGGGGTAATAATGTGTTAGCGCTTTGAGCATGCACAAGTGGGTGGAAAAGGCGCGTTATAAACGGCCATTATTATATTATCATTTGTGATGTCAAGAACATCTTTCTTCCTGAAGTGGCATTTAGAAGCTGGCATGATGAAGTGGAACACTTTTTATGGATAGACAACTTCTTTGCTGCAGTAGTAGTTGCGACGTTTCGGTGTAGATCCTAACACCGTTATCAAGCATCATTTGCTTGATAACGGTGTTAGGATCTACACCAAAATGTCGCAACTACCACTGCAACAAAGAAGTTGTCTATCCATAAAAAGTGTTCCACTTCATGGCATGAACACATTTAGAAGGACCTTATCTTCAAAATATTTGCAACAATGAGTCCATGTGGCAAACAGTGAAAACAATGGCACCTGAACAAACAAGCCAGTCAACAAAGAGCAAAATGAATAAAGATCAAGAAGAGAAATCCTGAAAATTATTTCACCTCTAACGTGCCCCTAGGAGTATTGTTGACTGTATGTTGTTTCAGGCCGCACCCGACTATATATTCTAGCTGTATAAAGGCGATAAATGATCGAGTTTTTCGGACCAAACACACCTTCAGTGATTGGGCGCCAGTAGCCAGTTATATACTCCTTTACAATCTTTAGGGTTAGTTGTGAGGTATTCTAGCTATATAAAGGTGACCCGTAAATGTCGAGTCTAGACAAGGCAGCCCATGTCATTGACGCATGATCATTACGGGGACCTGCAGAGGGCGCTATCAGCAATAAGTGGAGATAATCGCCACCAGGTCCCAGTCAAAGACATTGTTCTATGTAATTGGGACAAGAACCACTCAATACAGGCCCTCGTGTCTTTGCGAGGATTAAAGATGTTAAAATAATACATAACATTTGAGATGACCCCCGACTGGAAATGCTTCACAGTACAATACATTATGTATTGTACTGTGTAGCATTTCGAGTCGGGGGTCATCTCAAAACAATATTTTTCGTAATCTTTAATTTTCGCAAAGACACGAGGGCCTGTGCCACCCAGCCTCGTCACCCGGTGATACTCCTCTACCTGTTGGTGTCTGAGGACCTGTACTTTCACCTGGAATGCCTACGGGTTTTAGTGTTAACACTGACTGACTGAGCGCCATACACCGGCGCCTATCATTTGTGTTACATCTCAAGTTCTGCCTTAGTGGTTTTAATTCTACAACTGTTTGTCTTATTGATGCGACATAAAGTGAAGAATAAATAAAATCATAGGTATATATTTGTTCATGATGTCATGATGTCAGGTACATTTGCTTGTTTCCTGTGTTCATAGTTTCCACCGTCATCCTTCTGTTGGATAGGCATTTCCGACTGTACCCCCCAAAAAAGTTATTTGTGGTATTCCAAAGGCATAGTAGTGACAAGTTACTTCCCTTTGCACACACATGTATCGCCAACCCTTTCACGTTTTCTTGCAGTTGCTTGTCTAACATGACCGTCTAAGAGAGTTTTACATACGTTCTTTCACGTCCGTTAGGAAGCCCACTGCATACGCACCAATTCTTTCGTTTTCTTTATAATATTCCGATAAAGACGTTGTTAAATCAACCCCAAACGCTGTCAACTGCTGAATAGCAAACTCACATTGAAAATAGCACTTGCATCTTCCGCTGATGGTAGGTTTCGTTTCGCCACGAGAGATCTATACCCTGTAAGGACATCTTACGTCCATTCGGCTAAGTTAGAGAAGCCAGAATGGCAGCCAACAGTCTACCTCCAGATATCCGGGTAGGATTTTTGGGTGCGGGAAAGATGGCACAAGCACTCGCGAGCGGCTTTGTTAAGACAGGTGAGTTGTGTAGTTCTTCGTTCTTCTTGTGTATAGTTTTGGAGGCAATTAACTTTCTTTTGATGTAGCTTAACATTGTTTGGATAGCATATCAAGAACGGCTGATAAAAGGAGATTCAATCGCAGAGATACGGTTTTGGAAAAAATCCCCAGCAATGTTTGTCAAAGGAGATGCCTGTATGGGTCTGGATGTAAGTCTCAAACCCAACGACTCGATTATCTACAGGACGGTTTCACATAGCTTAGTCCGGCCTTACATAACGAAGCACAGTTATCCATGTGTATATTATACATAACGGTGAAATCTGAAGAAAACCTTTGAAAATATCTTCCACTGGATTACCAATGAATTGCCATCGATCAGTATTTAAAAAAAATGAGATGTGACTCATAAAAATAACTTATTCAATCTTGTAAGATTTAAAGTTGTAAATATTCGTATGAAAGGTATTGTATAAAATAATAGTTGCTATTATACATTATGTATTACCTTATAGGACTCGTAAAAGCGTGCAACGTTACAGCCAGCCGCCGACACCCTGAGGCTCCGAATATTCTCAAGGTAGAGTATTACAGATGTCATTTTCCGACACATGATTGAATCTTCAGTTTTTAACGCGAAGAAATAGGAGTCTGGATTGAAGATTGCCCCTGGCAACCCGTGCTTATCGTAAGAGAAGTTTCAGTGGATCGGGGACGTATGTTAACGTTTTCAGTTGCGATCATCTTTATGATAAGATGGGTTCTTGGAACAGGCCGAGGTGGTTCGATGACTGTGTGTCGTCGTATCTCAACGGCGTTGATCGTTGCTCATAACATTAATCACGACTTGGTTTGTCTGGTCCAAACTTTTCTGTTTACCGACCGTTGTAAAGACCTCATTAAGTCGCTATGCGGAAGAATATCCTTATCATCAGCATTAATAGGATATACATGTTCACGTTCGTGAACTTTTATAAGAATATGCTTTGTATGATTTGCAGGACATGGGTGTCATGGTAACAGGGGACAACAAGGAGGTTGTCAGACGCAGCAACTTGGTCTTCATTGCTGTTAAGCCATACATGGTGGCCCCCGTGTTAAAAGAAGTAGCAGAAACTGTCACAGCCGATAAACTGATAATTTCCATAGCCGCTGGGATCACCATGGATACCTTAGAGAAGGTATAACGGTAGATACAATTGTTTCTTACGTTATATTTGATGCTACATTCTGTCTGTCATTCTTTGCTCACGTCGTGTTTTGGTGTCGGTGCTCAAATAGCCTCGTATGTTGTTTATTGTTTAACGCTGAACAATCAAGAAACAAACAAACATGCATACTTTAGGTCATTTAGATGACCGGATCAAATCACGGAATATACACATTCATGGCTGTTACTTTAGATGAGAATTGTCCATTCCGTTCAAGGTTTATGAAACAGACTGTCACTTCTGTTTTTCTACCAGGAGTTACCCACGGGGACTCGACTCATACGGGTTGTTCCAAATCTACCCGCCCTTGTAGGCCAGGGGGCGGCGGTGTTGTCGCGGGGAATAACTGCACAGGAGGAGGATGTGGCATTGGTGATGACGTTGGTGAGAAGCGTAGGTCAGTGCGAGGAAGTACCAGAAAGTCTACAAGACTGTGCAACCGGAGTCAGCGGCAGCGGCCCAGCATACGTAAGCACAATAAGTTATCACCACCCTTGGGGAGGTGGGGCAGCCCAGTGGTTATAGCGTCACCCGAAGACCTGAGTTCGATTCCCCATATCGGTACAATGTGTGAAGCCCATTTCTGGTGTCCGCCGCCGTGATATTGCTGGAATATTGCTAAAAGCGGCATAAAACTAAATTCACTTACTCACTACCACCAACCCATACCTATACTCTAGGAGACGTTTCTGTAATATATGATTTACAAGCAGTTAATGTGTTGTGATTTGCCTTAAGTAATAATTAACGTGCAATACATCATCGTTTAAATCTAAACGATTTCGTTAGTTTGTTTGTTTCCTGCAACAGCATCCCTGCTAAATGAGATAGCGTTTGACAATCTAAATCTCCAGGATTTGTTTTCACCTACCCAAATATCGTATTTGTAACAATCAACTTTCTCGTATGTTAACCAATGATGAATGATTAAAAGTATGTGGATTTTACCCCTTCTGTCTATAACAGACTACACTGTGTAATACACTGTTTGTCATAATGCAAATTAAGGACACTTGTCGGATAGTCTTCTGTCTTGAATATTTGAATCCTACACCATGACTTGAAGTCCTAAAGGTGTTAGTAAAGAAAAATCCAATGATACTAACTGGTTTGAAATCACATTTGCAGGCATTTACAGCTATCGAGGCCCTTGCAGACGGAGGGGTGAAGATGGGGCTCCCCAGAGACCTGGCCATGAAACTTGCAGCACAGACCATGTTGGTGAGAGTCTATGGGGATTTCCAAACATGGTAGTCCATCTAAGGGAGATAACTCGTCATCCTTTCTTGCGCGCCTATTTAACTTTATGGTCGATATAGCAAGGAAACCCTATCACGATTTGTCTTTGATTTTCAGGGAGCTGCCAAGATGGTTCTCGAGTCTGGAAAACATCCTGGTCAACTGAAAGATGAAGTCTGTTCCCCTGGGGGAACCACCATTGCTGCCATGCATAAACTAGAGAAGGCTGGGTTCAGGGGGGCTTTGATAGACGCAGTGGAAGCGGCAACACTACGAGCTAGAGAGCTTGGACAGAAGAAGTGAACAGTGTAATGTTTCAGGAACTCAACTACTATGATAAACGAAAATTACAATGACGAGGTGTCCAGGGCTTGTTACGAAGGCCTTCTCTCCAAGCATATTTGCGGCAGGACACAACTGGGTGGTTTTAGAAACCAGTTTGTGAATTTGTTAAGTGCATAAGGTTCAATATACTACTGCCCTGTATGGGACCACTCATGACATGTATAGCCATTTAAACAATAGCCATTTGAACTAAATGCTAAAATTTGAATTTCTGTTAATTTTGGTAAATCGGGATGATACAAATATAATAAGTTTTCATCTCAATTTGATATTCAGTTGTTTATGATACAATAATGATACGTTTCCATTAGATATTTATTGTTTATGTATTTATTGTGTATGGTAAGAGCTCTGTGAAGAAGTGTACACTGAAGAGGTCCCAGTGTGGATTACGCTTAGTGCTGTAGAAATGACAACCCGACCACATAGCATTCATTGGGTCTCTGAACTGTCAATGTTTTTACAAAAGATTGGACTACCGGTGGTAACGATATATTAATTCGTGTTGAAAGCGAAGGCTGAGAAAGGTACATGAACAAATGGAAACAAATGTGGTGCTACACGATTGCGGGCGTTTTACTGCATGGGGAAGCTCTTTGACGTGGCGGGAGTGTAGACTTGATAGAAGAATCTCAGATATATATAGTTGAATCACATCTTTATATCATTCTCGCATTCCGTGTTACACTTTATTGTGACTGTGTATATTAGCATAATAAATATTTTATGAGCGATTTTTATCCTTTGTGTATTTATGTACTGATATATTCATATGACACATGGTTTAGTTGGATCGACGTCAGTAGAATGAAGATTGATTTTCTGCTGTGCGTAGAACACCCACATCATGTGAAACTGAACTAAACATCATTTAATACACAACGATACTGAACATATTGAATGCGTTCCAACGTGATGAAAATGGGCCATACAGTTTCAAGTGGAGTTCCATTCATGACGTCATATTTTACACGCAATATAAAGTCTTTCCTAAATCTCGTGTAAACATGTATTCATGGATAGGCTTTCTTGGTGCTTTTGTATTATGTGTGAATCTTTGGGTTTCTTTATCATATCGATAGCTTTTAATTGTCACGATTTCAAGAAAAAATATTTTTTTCTCATGTCCATTCATATTACGCAATTCTATATTTTTTTCTAGACATTTGATATTTTTATCACAACGTGGCAGCTGTTACGGTCTGTGTGTATGTGACTGTGTGTTCCCAAAATAACGGTTCATATAACTTAGAGGGGAATGGCCGAGCAATTCATCATTCCTTAACAATAATGGAGCCGAGGCCCAGTATTTCCAAGGGATGGAGATTTACAGGAATATTACCCTTTTGCTTTGTGGAAGATAATTGAAAATTAAACTTGAACTCTTTGTATCCTAAACGAGTGTCTTATGAATCGCTCCCACTTTTCATCTGTTCAGATCATTGGACATATGGATTTAACGGATTATTGTTTGTCGTGAAAGGTTTATTTGATTTAAGTATAAACATCGGTATAGGTAACCTGCTGTACCACAAAATAATATACATGTTAATGTAGATGTTTTTAAGGTTTATGCAAGTATTTGATAATATATTTAATATTTCATTTCACACTGCACTTGTGTCCTCAGATCAAATAATGCTGTTTCGAACCTCGCTGGGATCACACGTTTGCTGACAAAATTCGAAATAATTCACTTATCAAAAATTTTTTTAAAAGGTTCCGTCTGTTTGATGTAATTTAATCGAAATGTTCGTTCAAAATAATGTATGACAGACGAACAACTATCCTTTCCTAAAAAATAATGGCGGGTCCAATCGAAAGAATGATACACCAGATGTGGTAGTACGGACTGTTAAAAGTGTGATCCAGCTTCAGCAGGTGCGACGATTTATAGGCATATTCTCGTGTATTTCTCCATCCTTCATATACATTTCCACTATGATAATATTGCTCTTGATAGTGTGACATTTATCGAGGATGCTATATCTAGTTTCTCTTGAAATTGCTTTTTGGATATACTGATTTACTACGGGCGTTTCTTATCTGGTTACCATATTTTCGAATATCTCCTCTTAAGAGACACCGTGCCGCATGGTTCTGAAACAGAAATCACAAGAACCCGTGAAGATCCGGGTTAGAATTGGTATTCAGCAACCCATGCTTGTCGTAAGAGGCGACTTAAGGGATCGGGTGGTCAGGCTCGCTGACTTGGTCGACACATGTCATCGTATCCCAATTGCGTAGAACGATGCTCATGATGTTGATCACTGGATTGTCTGGTCCAGACTCGATTATTTACAGACCGCCGCCATATAGCTGGAATATTGCTGAGTGCGGCGTAAAACAACAAACCAACCAACCAACCAAACGAATCATCCGTGACAAGACGGAGGATGGTAACTGCGAATTTTGACTGACTGAACAAACAGAAATACAATATGTATATATTTGTACCATTTACGCCATATCAATATGGCGTTTATTACCTATGCATTGAATATATTAATGTTATTACAACAGAGACTGCAAAGCATATCTATGTTACCGTTATTGATTAAATAAGATGGTTCTATTTGGATACGGAAAATGACTTTGTTTACATTGATGAACAAGAAATGTGTCGTGGGCTAGTGGTGATAGGTACAGGCGACTTATCATTTGAAATGTAAGTATAATTAAACACATTTCAAATAGATAGAAGCAACAAAACCCTTTCCACGTTCATAAAAGCTAAAAGCAGAGTCGATTGTACAATTGTAACTATATCATGAGCATATATTTGTTTCAGCAGTATTACAGCTGTATGATGTTTGTAAACAAATCGAGTCTGGACCAGACAATCCAGTGATTGTCACCATGCGATATGAGTGAGTGAGTATGGTCAGCTTGAAGAATAAAGACACTGACAGTATAGATTCTGGCTGCATGTATGTTACACAGAATGAATGTTCTTGTATGTATGTTACCCAAGTTTATGATAACGGTATTGATTGTATTTTAGATTATGATATTATTATTACTTGAGTCCTGTTACAAAGAAGGAGTCTCTGCCCTGGTAAGTCATGAACTCCATGAAAGCTGAGAGATATAAATACGTGCCACCTGTTTTTTCAGTACACGCATTCACACTAACCTCGTTCACACGCCCTCTCGTGTCTATGAATATCATGCATATAGGTGTGGTGAAATTGGGTTTAACGTCGTGCTTGAGAATATTTCGCTCATATTTCGTGCATGCGTGTATATGTGTATGTGCGGCTGCTTGTACTAGTCCAGACTTAAGCTGGTTTTATAGTGCTAGCCCACTGAGATACCATGCCGCAGTGAAGCACGAATACCCCACTCAGACACATTATACTGACTCCGAGCCGACCAGTCCTTGTTGTACCCATTAATGCCAACAAGTACCATATTTTAACGTCTTTTGGTATGACGCGGTCGGGGATCGAACCCGCGACCTTCCGCTCTCCGGGCGGACGCTCTAACCACTACACCACGGAGGCGGTCTTCATGCATATGGAAAGTCGTCACTGAAATATGGTACTGTACATGTATATGGTAGAAAACAGTGGACTGAGGTGAAGAAAGGAAATTGTTTATATTTGATGTTCTTTTTAAGAATGACATAAGAATAATCAGCTCAAACACACTATCAGTGTTTGTAACAAGGTGCAGGGAGAAGGTCACATTATGAGCACGGAAACATTTTGCTCTGATCGAATCTGAGAGGAGTTACAAGCTCTGAACTAATCTTAAATCATACTGAACCGCTTAGTGACGTCACTTGTTGAATGTAATTCATTAAAGTTTTCTATTCAAATATCAGTTCAGTTGTTACATATCTTGTCTCTTACATAAGCCTGCAACCAAGTTTAATCTCGACGCTCAAAATGCGACACAGATACGGATATAATGGTTCGCTATAAAATCGAAAGAACGACCAGGGTACAAAGTACGACTTTCTGTCCACAAAGAACAAAATGGGCGTTTTCTTTCTATCAAACGGCTCCCCAATACGAGGGTTGTCTTGTTTTAATACTAACGCCATGCAAATCTTTTGGAAGACTGCATGATGGCCAGACTGCACGAATGGTAGCTGATGATTTTTTATGCCCACGTGAGAATTTCCGATATGTTACACAATGATACCAGGTCATCAGCTTCAATGGCTGCCCAAACAGCGGTAGCTAGAGGTAGGGTAACGCCGCGAGAGGATCGGCAGAGTGTGCGTCAACATCTGAAGGAACGTTTCCCCAAGGATGACAAAACGTCAGAAACTGCACGACACCGACAAGCAGCTGTAACCCAACAGAAATGTCCGCTTTCAAAATACCCCATTCTCATCGCTGCTACCTCTATATGTGGTATGTGTGGCCTTGTGCAATCAGGTGAGGTTCAGCAACGTTGGTCACGGAGAGTCCTTGGATGGATGACCGTTTTGGGCGGTTTACTTCCTTCGAAACGAAGCACCCGGGGTCACAGGGGCGTGTCACGCTTAGAAACAGCGTTAGAAAGACATATAGGTATATAGACCCTACCCTAGTACTATATAGGGATATAGTACTATATAGGGTAGTGCTAGGTAGGGTCTATATACCTATGTCTACCTAGTTACCCTACTATCCCTAGGATATAGTACTAGGGTAGGGTCTATATACCTATATGTCTTTCTAACGCTGTTTCTAAGCGTGACACGCCCCTGTGCCCGGGATACCGAACCCAGTCAGAGCGGGTGGGCGTGCGCTTAATTGCGACCAAAAGCTCAAGTGCTACTGGCTTTCACCATACCTGTGCTTGTGGGCTTCATCAAAGGAGGCGCATGCCTGAGACCTGTATACTCTTAATGCCGCGTTACACCCAACTCCCTTACTTCAAGCAATGTTACTCTTGTAGAAAATGTGCTGTAATAATTATTTCAACGGCAGAAAAATGATTTACTCACGAGAGAGAAAAGAATGACCAAACACTGCCAAATTCTCTGAGGGAATAAAAAAATCGCGTCGAGAATTTTCGAATCCATGTTTTCTTCAGATACTTCACATTCTATGACCTTTAACTGGTTTACGAGCTTTACCGTGACTAGCTTTCCATACAATAACAACTTAGAAAACAGTTTGGTCAGAAAACTCACCCTTGTCAGGGAGAGTAAGGAAAACGAATAAATTACCAGTGCCCTGTTGGCATTCAAACTGTACATTTGCGGAATTCGTTTTGATCATGCATAATCGATAATTCTTTTGAAAAGGTAAATTGAAGTAATCTGAAATATTCTGAGTTCAATTTTAGCTTCAAATTCTGGTAAACATGTAACTGACATTTTTTCATTACAAAGATCCAAGCTACATGGGACTTGATCCGAGCACCTGAAACAATATGACGGTATCAACAGTTGCTGCAAATTATTTCCGAGGAACATGTAAGATAAACAAATATGTGCCGTTAGTATCAGGTCACGAACTGATATCCTTTATAAATGGAAATTCTGTTGTCCTCTTGATTTTAGCAAATGTGATCACCAAATTCACAACACACAGGATAAAAATATATGGGGAGAGGGCATTACCTTGTCTACAGCCTCTCTTCAGGAGACGTACTCCCGTTTATAATCAAACATTTCACCAAATTCAAATATAAGAAATATAATACTAAATATAGTTTGAGCGCCCAGGACGAAAGGACCAGACAAGAGAGTCCAACGCTTTCACAGAGTCGATTAAGGACCTACCCCATGAGCGTTAGCTTCACTGTAAGCTATACTATCATAAATTTGTCTTGTGTGTTATCTCATTGTACCTGTCTGACAGAAATCAATTTTATTAAGGGAGTTCATAAGTTCAGCATTAACTGCACATGTGGAGATGAGCATAGCAAATCTATGTTATACGTCACACATAGATGCTCATGGCAAATTGCGTGTTAACATTTTTGCCGTACCGTGAAATGATTGATTTTAAGCTGGGAACAACCTGAACCCATTTTTGATCGGCTAGGTCATAAATGTGTTCCATTCTTTTCAGACCCGTAAAGATTCGGGTTAGAATTGATCTTCAGCAACCTATGTTTGTCGTAAGACGCGACTAACGGGATCAGGTGGTCATGCTCGCCCACTTGGTTGACACATGTCGTCGTATCCCAATTGCGTAAATCGATGCTCATGCTGTTGATCACTTGATTATCTGGATTCAGACTCGTTTATTTACAGACTGGGTACCGTCATAGAGCTGGAATATTGCTGAGTGCGGCGTTAAACAACACACCAACCAACCAACCAACATTGTTTCACGTTAGAGATGCTGCACCCAGCGTAGGAATGTACGAACCTTTACCGTGTCCACCTTAGACAAATGGTTTCAACTTTTTAGATTTAGCATTGACCGAGGTATTGCTTGCTGCTGTGTAGAGCTTTCTGACAGGAATAACTGACCCGGAAAAGAGAATGAACAAGTAAAATGATTTTCAAGGGGAATAATGACAAATAACTAATATCACGACAAACAAAATAATGTTTTCTACTTCCAGTAGGGTTGGGCGGTGTTATAAATTCTCATATTGTCAAAGTACATGGAGACGGGTGGGGTTGATGCCCATATATTGATATTGCACTTACTGTAGTAGACGTGTCAGTGTAGTCTTCACTTTCCAGGGCCAATATATTTTAAAAGTACAAAGTCCAAATTACTCCTGCGTCAGCTGTGTTACAGTAAACCCGAGTCTCAGACGCTGTTTTTATTTGGATAAGTAGAGCGGCACGTACAGTTAGTGCGGATTTTATGAGAAAGAGGAAACTGTTTCAGGAAGGTTGCATCATGCATTGCATCATGCACATGTGAAACCTGTTATTAATGCATTCAAACCTCCAGGGCGTTTTAGCTGATCGAGCGAATTTCTCAAAGAATTTTTTTATCTTTACATTTTATTATTTAGTTTCTGTTTATTGTAAACGTCTAAACATAAGGCCTGCACCACTTCGACCTTTCCACTCATAACACTCTGATATGATAGTGAAATCCTTTCTAAAGCCGCGTCAAGCCGAAGTATGTTTGTAGCAACATTAACATTACTTTCTAATACTTTCACATATTTTCGTATATCACCCCAAATACATGTACTGGGTTATTTTTGCAACATATTTGAACGAATTGTTTAGGTTTTTGTTATTTTACTTATCAATATTCAGCCATATGACTGGCGATAAGCAATGCCCAGGAATCTATTATTGGATACTGGTGACATTCTTCCATACTACATAGGTGTGTCAACAATATCCAACATTTCCGTACACATAGACATGTAGATGGTATTGGGTGAAACAGAGGTCAGTGATCTTACTATATATAGACAAGGCTGGCTGGCTGAGTATGGTTTTACGCCGTTTTTGGCAATATTCCAGCAATATCACGGCGGGGGATACCAGAAATGGGCTTCACAAGTTGTACCCATGTGGGGAATCGAACCCGGGCCTTCGGCGTGACGAGCAAACGCTTTAACCACTAGGCTACCCCACCGCCCCATATATAGACAAGGTCTCAAACGCATCCCTAGTATACAGATAACTGTTTCTCCCTTAAAAGGCATTCAGGAGCTGGTATGATGAAGAGGAACACTTTTTATGGATAGACAACCTCTCTTTGGAATATAGATAACTATTTGTTAATCCGATTCACAGAATTTAATCCTTTACTTTTTGAATAGCTTATACATTGTTTAAACTAGATTTAGGTTCCACAATAGTTTTTTGTATGATTTCAAGAGGCTATGTTGGCATCCAGTTGTTCAATGATCTACACATATTAAACATAAAAACCCAATGAAATATTGTGGGGCCTAAAATGTAAGGTTAGAACTACTAGACTACATTGCATCTCAGCTTTAATGATTATTGTGACGTCATTGTTACCGTGACGTCACAATCAATGATTACCTGTAACATGTGATTAGAAGCCTGATTCCTGATCAAAATATTGCCCCCGCGTGTATTTTGATTAAATGGAATTTCCCCCGCGTGTATTTTGATTAAAAAGAATCTCACCCGCATGCATTTTGATTAAATGGAATCTCACTCGCATTGTATATCCCATGTTGAGAGCGTGATATCAGACCTGACCTTGTGAAAGTTAATCGGTCACTCACCTATCTGATCCTATCTCAGTTTTGTTAACAAGGACAGTTTGCTCCTGTACAACATGAAATTCGAAAATGTCTGGCCGGGGTAAAACCAATGCTTAAATAAATGATATAATACAAGTGGGCGGGACGGTTGTCTGGTATCAGCCAATCAAATGCACGAATGGTAGCACCTGCGCAAAGATTCCAGATTGGAACTCCTCACACACGTTGAGCGGCGAATAACAATCACTTGGTGATTTATTGATTAATACTTCGTGGGTTTATAAGTTTTGAGATATCTTATCATGTCTGGTATTGATGAAGTGAAGTCGGCGGGTAATGTTCCGACAGACATAATGGTGGGCTTCATTGGGGCGGGGCGGATGGCTCAGGCCCTGGCTAGCGGCTTTATCTCTTCAGGTAGGCCCCGACTCGGAATAACGTAACAGCGTGTGAACATAACGTATGTCTAATGTGATGGTTACGTTACTTTCCTATGCCGATATGGTACATGTGGTTTAAAGTTCTGAATTGATAATATCTGAGGAACTATATCAACTTTATTATTATTATTCCTATTTATTCTGTGTATGTTCCAGTTCATTCAGAAACATTTAAATTCATCCCACATACACTTTTTCAGTCTCATGTCAAGTTACACACACACACACACACACACACACACACACACACACACACACACACACACACACACACACACCAAGAAACACAATCATTAACAGTCCACCCATAATTCATTTGTAGTTTAAGTACTTGTGTGCATGTCAAGCTAATGAATAGAAGCTACACACATGGTTAAAACACTACTTTTCTTCAAAGAATTATTCTATTTGTACATTGACCCTTAATGACCTGTTTCCTTTTGTCTAAATCAAAGCTAATGCATGTTCCAAAACATTAACTTGGCGGAAAGAAACAGCATAAACACCTACATCAAAAATATTTCCAAACAAAGATTTCAAAAGCATATCTGGTCATTATACTGTCCTTTTTTTCTTTCATAAAAGTAGGTACAGCCTTTCTGTATTTGTCATTGTGAATGATAACACAATTAACTTTCGTTTCCATCTTCTTGCTTATTCTCTCAGGGGGGACATTTCTGCATTATGGGGAACACATGTATATCCTTACTATTTCACCATTCACCCAATGTGTGAGATATACCCTGAAATGTAGTGTTGATAATATAGAGGTTGACATCATGTTGCCCCTTTTATGTGAATCACTTCCAAATGCCAGTCAAAGGTTTCTTTCTGTCTGAGCCACACTCTGATACAGATGCTGGTAAGAATTAATACTGTGAAAGCCCATCAGCTCTTCAATGAGATACGGGACGGTGGGGTAGCCTAGTGGTTAAAGTGTTGGCTCGTCACGCCGAAGACCCGGGTTAGAATCCCCACATGGGCACAATGTGTGAAGCCCACTTCTGGTGTCCCCCGCCGGGATATTGCTGGAATATTGCTAAAAGCGGCGTAAAACTAAACTCAGTCAGCCAGTCAGTCAGTCAATGAGATACTTTGACCAATATATGTTAGTTGGACTGTTTCTGTGGATGTCACGGGGAAGACCCAGGTTCAATTTCCCACACAGGTATAATATGTGAAGCCCATTTCTGGTGTCCCCCACCATGATATTGCTGGAATATTGCTAAAAGCAGTGTAAAACAAGACTCACTCACTTACTGTGGTCTACTTGACAGGGTGTTTGCCCAGAAAGCAAATGTTCAATCCCTGGTTTAATCATACCAATGACTTTAAGGCATGCTACTTTCTGTTACCTTGCCTGTGCTAAGCATTATGGGTCAAAAACAAGGATTGACTGATGTAGTTTCTGTATTGTGTCTGAGGGAGCTATTCATGTTAAAACTGCAAAATGAGATCTCAGTAGGCTGGAAGTATACAACTAAGATACATGCTCACACTGACACACACATGCACACGTGCAAGTGCACACATACACTCACACACATGCATCCATATTGCTGAAAAAGATGTTGTAAAACAGAATTGTTCATAGATCTTTTGTTCAAAGGAGCAGCAACTAGTTCATGAGACACAACAGGTTTCAAAGTCCAGCCCAATATAACAGATTTGTGTGTGCATATGCTGAGACACTTTGTTGACATCCAGATAACCCAGAAACAGCTGGTCTCCTGGAAATGTAGCTGTCAGTCTGCTTCATGCTTTGCCTTGACTTTGTCATAAGAGGTACTTCTTGTTACCCTGCCTGGTGCTTCGCATGACACAGCTGACCTTCACCCTCTCCTCTACTGAACACACACATGCATGCACGCACTCACTCACACACACACACACACACACACACACACACTCCCCTCACACATAGAGGTATTCATGTTAAACCACAGCATGATAGCTCAGTGGGATAGCAGCATGACAAAGGTCTTCTTTACTCTCCCACCAGGAACACAGAAACTCACTCACACACTGACACTCACCCCCGACCTCTCTCCACGACGCGAGAGAGAGAGAGAGAGAGAGAGAGAGAGAGAGAGAGAGAGAGAGAGAGAGAGAGAGAGAGAGAGAGAGAGAGAGAGAGAGAGAGAGAAATACATGTATATATATTTTAGCATGAAGTCTCAGTAAGCTAGCAGCATCCCTTTCATCGTCTAGCACACTAACACATAAAGGCACACACACATTGTTATTCTGAAAAAACATATTATAGTTTTATCAAAAATGTCAAGCTTACCATGCTTGATTCCTTGTAGTTCATTCATTAAGCTTGATTACATTGTTTATGTAATCACACAACCATGTTAAATGATGATTTGTTAATTTGTAGTTACACATACATCATTTGTGTTATGCTATTGAGTTCAGTGAATGCTAGCCATGCTATGTTTTATGACTGAATATTGATGATAACCTCCTTCACATGTGTCACCTACTGCCAGAATGTTTCCATGGAGATATGTCATTAACACTAGATATCATTATCACTGCGATACATTAAAGTGGATGATAATCCTGGGAAAGCATGTTCATATTTTTAACTTAGTTTAATTTTCATGAAACCTAATTCCAATTTAATTATGTGCCAAAGAATACAATTCTTTCATCTGTAAATAGTGGATTAAAGTATTAATTTAAATCATTATACAATAATCACAACCTTTTGTCTCTAACTGAACTAAACATTAACATAAATTATTTTTCTCCTGTTAGTTTGCACTGCAAGATAAACTGATATCCAAACTACAGTATTCATTATACTGAGGTTGACAGTAGTTTGATTTAGTGAGTTGTTATGTTACTGGTTTTTGCTGTTTCAGTTAGTTTCAAGCAGAGGCCCAGATAAGCTGCGTATCCGGGTAAAATATGCATGGAAAACTTCCAACTACGCATTGAAAATTAATTGTTGCGTACCAATTACGCATTTAAAATGTTACATACGCAAAAAGTTTAAAACAAATGCGTACGGAATATATTTATAAAAATCGCTTGCGTAATGAAAAAGACATCGATTGCTATCAAGTTGTACTGATAGTATAGGACTAGTGTTGTACTGTCAGTATAGGATGAGTGATTTTTTTATGAAATCATTTCCATTATATTTATGTTGGTTTTGATTAGATATGACATAAGGCAGAACATACCTGCTTAGTAAACTTACTCAATGACATAATACTTAGGTGAGTAAAATGACTGAAATACGCACATATTTGAAAGCTGTGGGTAACGGAAAATGAAATACCCACTCAACATTCATAATACCCACTCAAAAAAAATACAGTGGGTACAGTACCCACATGAGCTAAATCTTATCTGAGCTCTGTCCAAGTAAGAGAAGCCTCCTCTCCACATAGTCACAGGAGTTAGATATAGCCCTTGTATTATAAACTTGTCTGTGATCATTATGGATCTGGCCAAATATAAACGCTGAAAGGAAGACCTGAAGAAGATTACAGGATCCAGCCATATTAACATCTTTCACCAATAACAGTGACACAAATACTTATACAAAAGTGTGCCCAGATTTTTACAATATTATCTTTAAATTTGATATATCTTTAAATTAAACAGTGTTTACTGACCTAGTTTTGATTTTTGAAACAACAAACACTTTCAGTCCCTCATACATTCTTAAAACCTCCATTGTTACAAAGTTGGTAATTGTCCATGTGGAATATGTTAGTGCTGAGAATAACTTGGTTTTTCATCACATATCTTTGCCTGTAACTAATTTCTTCCCGCCTGTCAATTAGTCCCACACATAATGCGTATTTCAATATATTCCACATTAATGCTTTTATGATTATTTGATATTTCCAAAATCTGAATTTCAAGTTGAATGAGTGAGTGAGTTTAGTTTTATGCTGCTTTTAGCAATATTACAGCAATATCACAGTAGGGGACACCAGAAATGGGCTTCACACATTGTACCCATGTGGGGAATCGAAAAACCCAGGAGACGAGGGAATGCTTTAACCACTAGGCAACCCCATCGCCCCGAATTTCAAGTTGAATGGTTAAATATAAATTCTGATTTTGTATGTGCAGTGATGTTTGTTTATGGTTTAGTTGAATGGTAAATACTTTGGATTTCCACCAGGGTGTATCATTCTGTAATTGAAGGCTGCTATAATATAGAGATGTAGCGCTGGTGACTGGTATGCTATAATATAGAGATGTAGCGCTGGAGACTGGTATGCTATAATATAGAGATGTAGCGCTGGAGACTGGTATGCTATAATATAGAGATGTAACGCTGGAGACTGGTATGCTATAATATAGAGATGTAGCGCTGGTGACTGGTATGCTATAATATAGAGATGCTAGCGCTGGTGGTGACTGGTATGCTATAATATAGAGATGTAGCGCTGGTGACTGGTATGCTATAATATAGAGATGTAGCTGGTGACTGGTATGCTATAATATAGAGATGTAAGCTGGTGACTGGTATGCTATAATATAGTGATGTAGCTGGTGACTGGTATGCTATAATATAGAGATGTAGCTGGAGACTGGTATGCTATAATATAGTGATGTAGCTGGAGACTGGTATGCTATAATATAGAGATGTAGCTGGAGACTTGTATGCTATAATATAGATATGTAGCTGGAGACTGGTATGCTATAATATAGAGATGTAGCGCTGGTGACTGGTATGCTATAATATAGAGATGTAAGCTGGTGACTGGTATGCTATAATATAGAGATGTGGCTGGTGACTGGTATGCTATAATATAGAGATGTAGCTGGTGACTGGTATGCTATAATATAGAGATGTAGCTGGTGACTGGTATGCTATAATATCGAGATGTGGCGCTGGATACTGGTATGCTATAATATCGAGATGTAGCTGGTGACTGGTATGCTATAATATAGACATGTAGCGCTGGTGACTGGTATGCTATAATATAGAGATGTAGCGCTGGAGACTGGTATGCTATAATATAGACATGTAGCGCTGGAGACTGGTATGCTGTAATATAGAGATGTAGCGCTGGTGACTGGTATGCTATAATATAGAGATGTAGCGCTGGTGACTGGTATGCTATAATATAGAGATGTAGCGCTGGATACTGGTATGCTATAATATAGAGATGTAGCGCTGGAGACTGGTATGCTATAATATAGAGATGTAGCGCTGGTGACTGGTATGCTATAATATAGAGATGTAGCGCTGGTGACTGGTATGCTATAATATAGAGATGTAGCGCTGGAGACTGGTATGCTATAATATAGTGATGTAGCGCTGGAGACTGGTATGCTATAATATAGAGATGTAGCGCTGGAGACTGGTATGCTATAATATAGTGATGTAACGCTGGAGACTGGTATGCTATAATATAGAGATGTAGCGCTGGAGACTGGTATGCTATAATATAGATATGTAGTGCTGGTGACTGGTATGCTATAATATAGAGATGTAGCGCTGGTGACTGGTATGCTATAATATAGAGATGTAGCGCTGGTGACTGGTATGCTATAATATCGAGATGTAGCGCTGGATACTGGTATGCTATAATATAGAGATGTAACGCTGGAGACTGGTATGCTATAATATAGACATGTAGCGCTGGTGACTGGTATGCTATAATATAGAGATGTAGCGCTGGAGACTGGTATGCTATAATATAGACATGTAGCTCTGGAGACTGGTATGCTGTAATATAGAGATGTAGCGCTGGTGACTGGTATGCTATAATATAGAGATGTAGCGCTGGTGACTGGTATGCTATAATATAGAGATGTAGCGCTGGATACTGGTATGCTATAATATAGAGATGTAGCGCTGGAGACTGGTATGCTATAATATAGAGATGTAGCGCTGGAGACTGGTAGCTATAATATAGAGATGTAGCGCTGGAGACTGGTATGCTATAATATAGAGATGTAGCGCTGGTGACTGGTATGCTATAATATAGAGATGTAGTGCTGGAGACTGGTATGTTATAATATAGAGATGTAGTGCTGGTGACTGGTATGCTATAATATAGATATGTAGCACTGGATACTGGTATGCTATAATATAGAGATGTAGCGCTGGTGACTGGTATGCTATAATATAGAGATGTAGCGCTGGTGACTGGTATGCTATAATATAGAGATGTAGCGCTTGTGACTGGTATGCTATAATATAGAGATGTTGCGCTGGAGACTGGTTTGCTATAATATAGAGATGTAGCGCTGGTGACTGGTATGCTATAATATAGAGATGTAGCGCTGGTGACTGGTATGCTATAATATAGACATGTAGTGCTGGAGACTGGTATGCTATAATATAGAGATGTAGCGCTGGTGACTGGTATGCTATAATATAGAGATGTAGCGCTGGTGACTGGTATGCTATAATATAGAGATGTAGCGCTCGAGACTGGTATGCTATAATATAGAGATGTAGCGCTGGAGACTGGTATGCTATAATATAGACATGTAGCGCTGGTGACTGGTATGTAAGCAGCAGTATTCTGTATTTTACCAATGTAGCTCTAGATTTTCAAAATGATTTCAAGAATATCGTCACTGATGAAGCTGTACACTCCTTCAACCCATCACACTGAACAGATTGCATCATAACAAGAATTTGAAAAGGAATGTTTTCCAGGTCAGTCAACTGCGTGACGCCTGGATGATGAAACCGTTGACAGTCTGTTGAGTACAGTGGTGGCTTTCAGGAAATATTGATTGTCTGTCTACACAGTCTAGTTATGCACAATTAATTTCTCTGTGACCTGCTACAGCTGGACAATATGTGACATTATGTTGGCCAGACAAACATTAACATGCCAAGTAAATACTTTGGTGTATGACATATTATGTTATAGACTGATTTATGGTATATAGTACTTAGTAGTTGATTTTTCATTTGACATGTAACATTATGGCTTAATAAATTGTTTTTGTTGAACTGTAAAGATTTTCGCACATGCAGTTAGTAGTGGGGCTCAACATGGGTGTTACATTCCTTTCAGTATTATACATTTTGCCTTTGAATTGATGATGCAACTAAATGTAATTGCTGTACTGTAAACATCATCTGCCCGGAAACCGCTGGAACTTTATGTACTTGTTTCTACTTGTGTGCATGAGGGTCATGCTGAAGACTTGGGTTCCATTCCCAACATGGGTACAATGGAAGCCCATTTCTGACAACCCCTCCTGTGGTATTACTGGAATATTGCTCATAGCAGGATAAAACTTATAACACTCACTCCAGTATGCAAGTATTCAAATGGTCAACTTCGCTTCAGTTTCTGCCACTTCTGGAATCCTCAACCTGCCCTCTCACCCACCAACTCTACTATCCCAAGTTCCCAAGAAATTGGGTCACAATCACCTAGCAAAGGGTCCCAGAGAGTATAGGTCTTCAAGGTTAGCTCATACTTCATGCAAACAGAAGTGGGATTTCCACTGGCAGGTTGCAACCATCTTGTTTCATGACTTCTGAATTTCACTTAGGCTTGGATTTTGTGAGCTCTGCACCTTGATCATGTTGATGTGGAGAGTTGTCCTTTGTGATACCTGTCTGCTATCTCTGACACTGTATTGTATATAGTATACCACATATCATAGTGCTTGTATTTGCTTCAAAGAAACTGGCAGCATACAGTCAAAACAATTTCATCAGTAATGAAAATGTTTTATATCTTGAAGTGCTTAAAATTACTTTGGCACCTTCACTGAAAACATGAAAAGATTTGACAAATATCTTTCACACCCTGTAGAAGGTACACATGCTTTGCAAATCTGGGAATCAACTTAAATCTGCGAGGCATTTCTTCATGCATACTTGATTCAACTGTGAATAGACTTGAAAAATGGGGAAACCTCTATAGAGTGAGTTTTGGTTAAACGCTGCTTTTAGCAATGTTCCAGCAATATCACAGCAGGGGACAGTCGATAAATGGGCTTCACACATTGTACCCATGTGGGGAATCAAACCCTGGTCTTCAGTGCGACGAGCTTTAACCACTAGCCTACACCAGTGCCCACAGCTTCTACGGATATACAACTTCTGTATTGTTATTAATGTAATGTTTCGGTATAGATGCTAACACTGTTATCAAGCAAATGATCATCACTTGCTTGATAATAGTTTTAGCATCTACACAGAATGGTGGTGGCAACATATTGTTATGTGGTGGCAACATAATACGCTTGATTAAAGGAGGATATTAATTTTTCTGGACATTTGTTAAAAAATCAACTACTACCAATTGGAACCATGTATTAGAAACTAAAGTTTGAGATTCCCTGATTGCAGGACTGGTTCGAGCAGGCAATATCAGAGCTAGTGACCCTGATCCGAAGTCCCTCAACTGTATAAAGGTGAGAAAGATGAAGTTTACACCACTGTTAGTTATATCATATGTCGGGTGACAGCAAGAATGGGCTTTATTAATTGCTCTCATGTCAGGAGTAGAACTCATGGTCTTATGCTATTGCTTCAAAACCTTGGCCTTCCAGATTCTGAAGACATGAGGTCTGGATCAGAAAGTTCTAGACAGAGTGTTTGTTTGTTATGTTTGTTGTATAATGCCACTCTCAGCAATATTCCACCTATAAGGTGGTGGTCTGTAAATAATCGAGTCTGTACCAGACAATCCAGTGATCAACATCAATAGCATCAATCTATGCATTTGTGTTACGATGACATGTGTCAACCAAGTCAGTGAGCCTCACCACCTGATCCCGTTAGTCCAATCAAATCACAGCCTCTGGGGTTTTTCGACAAGCATGGGATTGCTGAAAACCAATTCAAACCCAGATTTTCATGGGGCTGTAGATAAAGTGAGCACCATGGCCATAGTTGTTGCATTGTCACTAAGGTGACATAATCACCAACCGCACAATCAAATCACAGCATCAAATGTTTTTTGTTCAAGCCAAATACTTTCAAGACGACTTTGACCTTGACATGAATGTCATAGTGTATGAAATATGCAGTAGTAAAGAAATTGTTAAAAACATTCAAGTGAAAGTATTCACACTGTGTTGTAGTAAAGAAATTGCTTATTGAAAAACATTCAAGGAAAATCCAGGGAACGGTTCTTGAGATAGCTTAACATGCTGAAATCTTCAAAGTGTCGCCATGACCTTGAAAATTATGTGAAGGTCACCAAAATCGCCTGGGCCCTGCGCCTTCCCTAGATAAAGCTTGATATTGAATATGAAGAAAATCCAGTGAACGGTTCTTGAGATAGCTTAACATGCAGGAAAAACGTAAAGTCCCCTTGTGACCTTGAAATGAAGGTCAAGGTCACCAAATCTGACTTGGACCTTTTTTATACTGTGATGAACCTAGGTACCAAATATGAAAACAATCTAGTGAACAGTTCTTAAGATATTCCAATTCATACGTGCGGACGGAACCTAATACTATAACAAGAAGATACAAAAGTGTAATAAATACTAATTTCAGTTTCTATGTGCCCTATATTACAGGAGCTTGGTGTGGCTGTAACAAGAGACAACAAAGAGATTGTCAGTCGCAGCAGTTTGGTTGTCATCGCTGTTAAGCCGCAAGTCGTTGAACCCGTTTTGAAAGAAGTCTCACCTGTTGTGTCTCAGAACAATCTGTTCATGTCCATAGCAAGTGGAATCTCAATATCTACAATAGAGCAGGTTTGTTTGTTGCTGAACTCATCACTAGATGCTATATATGTATATATTGATTTATTGTCATAACTTGAGTTCTTGACCAGACAATCCAGTGATTGGTGCTGTAAGCAATGATCCTTGCAGTCTGGGCATGATGACACTCTCAACCAAATCAACAAGCCTTACCAGACAATACTCATTCGTGCCAAGAATAGTTCGTTAAGGCAAGAATTAATGGATGTTAACTTCTTTATTTTGATGGACACGACATTTCAGAGTATATTCTTACTCCTTCACATTCACCTGATGATGTATTGTATTGTCCAAATAGTGCTATCAGTCTTAACTCTCCACACTAGTTTTAGTTGTAATTGTTGTAATTGTGATATTCTAGTTGTTTTACTGTCCTTCGTCGACAGGTTTTTATAACGTACCTATATTCCATTTCAATGGCAAATGTTCTCATTTCACTTTTTATTGTATAAATTGTTTTTGTCACGATATGGCTGCGATATTGCCGGTGTGACGTTAAATATTAACTCACTCACTCACCTGATGATGGAGTGAGAATATACTCAGAAATGTCATGTCAATCAAAATAAATAAGTTGAGATCCATATATTCTTGCCTTTGTGTGCATCACTTCTAAATGCTGTTCAAACACTGAATAGTTTGCTAGTGTGGAATTTCTCACCTAGGAACCCCACTGAGGACCATAAAGGAGGTGAGTGTCAAGTGAGTTTGACTTTACCAAACTAGTTTATGTCCAGAATGTCTTCACATTAAATCTACTATAGAACTGTTGGATTTCTGATGGGCCTGAGTTAGGGATTAAACACAATTATGATCCTTGGTCTGTCCGTATATCTGCACTGACATAATTCTACACTCTGTCACAAAGGTGAAATAGTGCCAAAAACAGTTTGAGATCGAACTCTGTGTCAGAACATGTTGGTGTCTTATATGTGAGGTGAGGTGAAATTGGGTTTTACGACGTGCTTGAGAATATTTCGCTCGTATGACGACGTCTTATATGTGGAATTTGACCAATAGGGTAAGGAACGTAGGACACTTCATGGATGACAACTTCTTTATAAAGTCTTTGAATGGCATTTAGACCTGATACACATAAAAAGTGAGAATTTTTGGATGTCAACTTCTTCATTATGGGGACACAAGAAGTTGACATCCATAAATTCTCACCTTTTAACTTCTTTATTATATTATGATGCGATATTTCGGTATAGACTGTAATGCTGTAGTGGTGGTCCAATTGATTGAAATAATCGAAGATTGGTCGTAATGACTAAACGACGAAGCAATCGATCACATTTTGTCATAATCGAACACAAACAATTTTGGAACAATTGTTTGCATTGACAATATTTATCACAAGGTTGGTTTTGTTTGTTGCGTTTCATAAGCAATACAAGCTCGTTCCAAGTCATGGTTAAAATTTATCTTGAAGACTCCAGGAAATTTATGTTCCTAACATATTAGCTATCCTTTAAAGACACGAAATTTGCCAAAACAACCGAAAGAACTACATTTTTAAAAAAAAAATTTGTGTGCATTAACAAATATAACCAAGACAATTTGATAAATAACGCTTACCAACTATTTTTGATGATTGATTGGTTGTAATGAACCGATCATCAATTATAAGATTTTAACCAATTCCCAACACTATTATGCTGTTGTCAAGCAGAGTGAAGGACTACAGTACAGAACTGACATCTAATAGGATTTTACACACAAAAAACGTGATAGTAACAAAACATATTGGTAATTAATGCAGTAACAACTGGAAGAAGCCAACTGTGTGTGAGGTAGAACAAAATATACACAGCTGATAAGATTAATTAGTGATGATGGCTGGAGCTGGTTTTTTTATCAGTTCATTGTACTGACTGACTGACTGAGTTTGGTTTTACGCCGCTTTTAGCAATATTCCAGCAACATATTGACACCAGAAATGGGCTTCACACATTGTACCCATGTGGGGATTCGAACCCGGGTCTTCGGTGTGACGAGCCAACGCTTTAACCATTAAGGGGAACCCCACCGCCCCCAGTTCATTGTAGGTAGATGGGATAAGATATCCTTAGTCTGTTGATGGTCTGAGGGCATGTGTTGCTAGATTTGAACTGCATGACTCAGTTTTCTTTTGGTGAAGTCCTGTGTTTTTTTATGTTTCTAGATTGCCCGGGTTGATGTTCTGGTTGGGGCAGTTTTTGATGTGAATGGCTGATTTTCATTCTTGTTTGCTGGTAGATGTTAAATGTAGTAGTATACACAATGGGGCTACGGGACCAGGTCCCTCCCAAGGGGGAGTCCCTAATCCCGTAGCCCCATTGTGTATACTACTACTGAGGTGCATGCAAAATTTGATGAAAATCGGTCGAATAGTTTCTGAAATATTGACTTTTAAGTGAGCATTGGGTCGGTCGGGAAAAGGCAAAATATCCAACTTTTTGTCATAATTATGTTTTAATTAATCTAATGAAGTCATCGAGAGTGTTCCCAATGCCGTTTTGCTATAGCGTAACCATCTGCCGAGATGCATGCAAAATTTCACGAAAATCGGTCAAATAGTTTAGGAAATCATCGCTTTTTAGTGAGCATGGGGTCGGTCTGGCGAAAAAGGCTAACAATCCAACGCATTGTCGTACTTGTTATATATTATCGAGGCGAGAGGTGTTTTTAGCTGAATGAAACGCAGGTCTCGGCAGTCATCACCTCGCTACCGTCTCGGATGAGTATAAGTGTGTGTGCGCATGTGTCTCTAGGCTCGGCTATGATGATGCACAGCCGGCTGACTAGCGAGGCTACAGATGTCTGAAAGTGAATGAAACGCAACTCTTGGCAGTTTCCCCCCGGGTTGTCGTCTCTGTATCACCGAGCGAGCGCTGTAGGCGAAGTCGCAGTGTGTGGCTCGGCTTGGCCTGTACAGCCGACTGGCTAGCTGGCTGGCAATGTTATGTTGATTTCCACTAAATCATACCGCATCTCTCGGCAGTTCCCCTGGGTCGACTCACTGCCGTCTCGGTAGCATTGAGCTAGTGTCTCGGCTTGGCTATTTACCTACAGCTCACTGAGATGGCTGGCCACGTTATGTTGATGTCCGCTAAACAGTTTATTGTGAATCTCCTATGATTTGTTTGGTTGTCGTAATGAAGGCTTTTCGGGCCTGTTGCTTACCTTGTTCTATGAATTGTTTTTCTCGTCTTCGCAAATGACGGCGTTTTTACGAGACTTGGTCCGAATCTGTTGTTTCATTCTGTGATATTTTGCGATTTCTGGAATTTGTCGTGATAACAACCAATCGAACAACCTACGTGTGGGGTACAGTTACGATCAAGACCAGCTCGGCAATATAATGACAGGAGAAAAAGCTGTCGCCTCGGCGTACGGGAATCGGTTTTGCATACTGCTCGACTTTGAGCTGCACGACGGGCACATGCCGTTTTACCAGGCAGCGCTGGGCGACAGGCTGGATTACGAACTCACGTTCAACGACTACGGCAAAGTTATCTTCACAGTGGACGGCACCGAGGCCAGCTTCGTCATCAACAACATCTCTCTGGAATTCGACATGGTCACGAGCTCGGAACTGGCCCGGCAGATTCGCACCCAGTTCTCGGGAAAGCTGTCCATCCTGTACGATCCGTGCTTTGGCACCGGACGATCGTCAAGGACAAGAGTGACACGTTGTGGAACATCAACCTGAATGTGCCGGCTCGATTGATGAAAGGCATTTTGATCATTCCCGTGTCGGAAATCGAGCTGTTTCAAAGAGAAAGCGAACTCACTTGGAATCACGAGATCACGAAAGTGGAAGTGACCGTCGAGGGCGTGCCCAACCAGCTGTTCAGTCAAGGCATAATGCGAGCTTACCAGCAGTGGGACGAGATAAGAAAACTACCTGCCATCAAGCGACACTCGCCGGAAGTCAACGACGTCGTCAAAGACCTGGGTTTACCCTACGTGACGCATCATAAGTACCTGTATAGGTATTACACACTGTGGCTGAACATGCGATCCATGGACGACGACAGACTACACAGCAGCGGATATCGCATCGACAACGGCATACCGTTCAAAGGATGGTCGTACCTAGACTTGCCACCGTACTACAAGAAAAAGCAAGCCATGGTCAACGTCAAAAACAAAGGCGATGATTGCATGAGGATTGCGATCAGATCCGCGAAGTTTCTGGCCAAAGCACATTCAGACAGACTTTCGAGCTATCCCATAGACAATGGGATCAACTGGGACGGCATAGACGAACCCACCCCCATCTCCCAAGTCACCAAAATTGAAAAACAGAACGACGACATAGCCATCAATATCTTCGAAAAACGAAGGGAATAAAACGACCGTGCACAGGATCAGCTCCCTCACAAACGAACAGCGCAAGACGATCAATATATTCATGTTCCAGGAAGGTGACAATTATCACTATACGTGGATAAAATATTTCAACAGACTGTTGATCAATCGATCAATCGAAGCATAAGGAAAAGAAACACTTCTGTGAAAGGTGCCTGCACGGTTTCGCGTGAGCCGACCTGCTGGAATCCAATCGGAGAGACGGCCATCCGAATAGACATGCCCGACGAAAAGAAAAACACGCTAAAATTCTTCAACCACAAACATCAAATGCCCGTGCCCTACATCATCTACGCCGACTTCGAAGCCCTCATCAGGGGTGAAAATAACCCATTGCCCGACGTCCGAGTCCAGTGTTTTTTTCTGTCGGGCAAGCAAATTTGTATATCACGCTGTACCAGTGTCCAGTTGACTTTCTAATGTTAATAATGTTGTTTATTTAAAAAAATAACAAGAAAACGGCCGGCATAGTGGGAAAATGATCAGGGCAAGTGATTCATGTGCCACTGTACCGGAGTACACTAGCAATTTTACAGTTATTTCCACCCCTGCTCATCAAAACCGTCGACACTGTTGCGCCGTCGTCCCCGGAAAAAAGTTTCACGCATAAAATGCAAGAACACAAAGCCTGCGGGTTCGGTTACGTGGTCGTTTAATTCGACGGGGAAATGAACGCTCCCGTGGTCTGCCGAGGTCCCGACGCGGCCGAAGGATTTCTCATGTGTTTGCAAAACAAAGAGAAAATTATCAGAAAACAGTTGTACACCATCGTCCCCATGCGCATGACCCAAGACGACTGGCGAACTCATAAAAAAGCTAAGAATTGCCACGTATGCGACGAACCCCTGAACGGGGATGTCGTGAGGGGTAACTGCCACATCGACGGCAAGTACAGAGGTGCCGCTCACAACGTGTGCAACTTGAAGCTCAAAATCGATCCCAAGACCTTCAAAATCCCCGTCGTGTTTTACAATCTTCGCGGTTACGATTCTCACCTGACATAATGTGCATCCCCAACAACATGGAAAATTACATCTCGTTCTCATTTGACAGTCTGTGATTTATCGATAGCGTTCAGTTCCTGCTGTTGTCTCTAGACAGTCTGGTGAACACCAACGACCCGGACGAATTCAACATCACCAATCGATACACCAACGCCGAGACTCGACCTCTGCTGCTGAGGAAGGGCGTCTACCCCTACAAGTACATGGACAATTGGTCTAAGTTCGATGAGACGTGATTACCTCCCATTGACCGCTTTTACAGCAACTTGACCGATTCCAATATCTCTCAGGACGATTACGTGCACGCGATTAACGTGTGGGACAAACTGGACTGCAAGAATTTGGGCGATTACCACGACCTGTAATTGAAAATGGATGTGCTGCTGCTGGCCGACGTGTTCAGAAAAACGTGTTCGAAACAGTACGGCCTGGACCCCACGTGGTATTTCTCATCCCCCGGTCTCTCTTGGGACGCCTTGTTGAAAAAGACCAGTGTGGAGCTGAAACTACTGACGTATTACAACATGCACCTGTTCGTTGAGAAAGGCTTGTGAGGTGGGATTTCCATGGCCTCCAAACGATATGCCAAAGCCAACAACAAGTACTTTCCGGGTCACGACCCCGGCAAACTGACAAAACACATCTCAGATTCTCAACGCCAACAACCTGTACGGCTGGGCCATGAGTCAGTATCTCCCCACCGGGGGATTCGAATGGGTCAACTCTCCCGAGATGATTGACGTGAATAGCATCGCGCCAGATTCGAACAAAGGCTACATGCGCGGAGTGGACTTGGACTATCCCACAGAACTACACGAATCGCACAACAGCTATCCACTCGATTGACGATGAACCTGGACTTGATGTCTGAATATCAACGAAACTTGCTGGGAGACAATAAGCTGGCTAACGTTGAAAAACTCATGCCGAACTTGATGAACAAGTCAAAATACGTCGTTCACTATCGCAATCTGCAGCTGTACTTGTCGCTGGGAATGAAACTCACGAAAATACACAGGGCGCTCCAGTTCGATCAAAGTACATGGATGGAACCTTACATTCGGTTGAACACGAATCTGCGAAAACAAGCCACGAGCGACTTAGAAAAAACTTGTACTAGCTCATGAACAACTCGGTGTTCGGCAAGACGATGGAGAATTTGAGAAAACGCGTTAACGTGAAATCAGTCAGATCCAGCGAGGAAGAAAAACTCAGGAAACTCATAGCCAGCCCGGTGTTCAACCGAAGCAAGATATTCGACGACGACTTGGCAGCGCTGCACATGAGCAAAAGCCACATCAGATTAAACCGGCCCGTTTATGTGGGGATGAGCATCCTCGACTTATCCAAACACTTGATGTACGATTTCTACTACGAGCTGAAAAAGCAGTACGGTGACAGGTGTAAAGTGCTGTACACGGACACAGATTCCCTGCTGATGGAAATTCACACCGAGGACGTGTACAAGGACATGAAGAAACACATGCACCTGTACGACACCAGCGACTACCCTAAAGATCACCCTATGCACAGCCAAGTCGGCAAAAAGTGCTCGGCAAAATGAAGGACGAATCGCGCGGGCACGCCGAAATCTGAAAGGCGTGAAAAAAACACGTGGTGAAAAAACACATCAAGCACGCCAGATTCAAGGAAGCCCTGTTCAAGAATAAAACGTTCAAACACCAAATGAACATGCTGAGAAGCGACGGACACAGGATATACGGACTGAGAATCAACAAGACCTCGCTGTCTCCCATGGACACGAAACGATGTATCGCCATCGACTGAGTCACCACTTACGCGTATGGACACAAACGCGTATCAAATAATTGAACGCTTACGCACACATGTGTACATATATCATGGAGAAAATTTATTACAGCCCATGCAGGTACTGGAAAGGCGCGGACGCCATCCCGGCAGAGAAAGCCAAAGCTTGGCTTAAAAAACAAGCCATCTGGCAAGTCTACCTGACTGCGCTTTGGTACATCCCGAGAAGAAAATTCGACATTTCAACGCCGAATCGCGTTCTCCAAGCCGACCTCCTGTTTCTCCCCCACGACAGGGTGAAGTGTAAAACCTTCAAGTACGCACTGACAGTTGTCGACGTCGCCAGTCGCTACAAGGAAGCCGAACCGTTGACAACCAAAGATTTGAACGAAGTCGCCAAAGCATATTCAAACACAGTCGCTTGACCTGGCCTGCCGTATTGCAAATCGATCCTGGACGCGAGTTCATGGGAGCTGTGTCACAACTGCTGGCCAAGTACAAAGTCCAGGTGAGACGAGGTGTGGCGGGAGCTCACCAAAGCCAAGCCATAGTCGAGAGATTCAATCGCACCTTACCCGAACGTCTGTTCTCACATCAGTACTCACAGGATTTAATGGATCCAAAAAACAGAAACACGGAATGGGTCGTACGCTTACCGCGAGTGGTGGATACCATCAACAACCAAGTCACCAGACTCGTGGGCAAGAGACCCGTCGAAGCCATCAAAATGAAATCTGTCGAATCGTCGTCGGCAGCTGCACGTCCCGATATAAACAGAGAAAACATTACCGGACCGGGTCAGCGTTAGGTACTTGTACCAGCCGGGAGAATACGAGGGAGACAGCAGAAAACTGTCTCCGATCCTGATCCGATATGGTCAATGAAAACGTACAACATAGACCTTGTCGACATCAAAGACGACAAACTGTCAAAACCGCGAAATATGTTGGATTGTTAGCCTTTCGCCAGACCGTCCCCATGCTCACTAAAAAGCGATTATTTCCTAAACTATTTGACCGATTTTCGTGAAATTTTGTGTGCATCTCGACAGATGGTTACGCTAAAGCAAAACGGCATTGGGAACACTCTCGATGACTTCATTAGATTAATTAAGACTTAATGATGACAAAAAGTTGGACATTTGCCTTTTCCCGACCGACTCCATGCTCACTTAAAAGTCAATATTTCAGAAATTATTCGACCGATTTTCATCAAATTTTGCATGCACCTCAGTAGTAGTATACACAATCGGGCTACGGGATTAGGGACTCCTCAATTCTTAAATTCAGCCCTTGGGAGGGACCTGGTTCCGTAGCCCCATTGTGTATACTACTAATGTACTTTAACGTTTATGGGACGGGATGTTTCACTTACATAGGTCTCGCCACAGTCACAAGTGATATTGTAGACAACCCCTCTGGGTTCTTGCAGTTTTGTGGTCTTCCTGCCATTGGTTTTGAGTAAGGTTTAAAGAGCTTACAGCTGCTGTCAGCTTGTCACTTCAGGAGATAGCTGATGTGCTGGAGGTCTTTCCCCTGGAGGGGAGAGAAATATGGACTGGTGCTGGTTTGGATTTGTTGGTCAGTTTACTTGCTGGGTGAAGGGTGCTACTGATGAGGGGTGGTGGTGATTGAACTGGGTCAGAACCTGGCAAAGGTGCTGCTTTTCTGTGGAGGGGTGGTAGAGGAGAGATGTGAAGGATCAAAACCGGTTATGATCAAACTTATGAACCGACCGAAGATATACTTTACATATAATTTAAGTATTTGGTATTTACTGTTGAAATCAATTGGGATGTGACTGGCAGCCCTGACCTCACCTTGCACGCACGAAGCACGTGCTACCTGTGTCCTGCACGTGCGCTTCTCGCACTACCCGTCTTGAGGAACACATATATGATTCATACTGACAAACAATCTCATTCTTCACAGCGATCCTTCATAGCCTAGTGGATAAAACCACCAAGCTTGTAAGGGTTGCAGGTTTGAAACCAGGCATCAGCACAATATATTGGAAGTTTTCTATAATGTGATATTTTACGATTGAATTCAAAACTTGTCCATGTAAAATAATTCAAAGTCAAGGGCTATTCCTCAGAAAATCCCCTGGACCCGGGCAATTCTGTAGAAAATCCCTGGGACCTTTTCTGTTGTCATCTGTTTGGATCTGGTCACTAGAAGTAGAAGTTGGCTATCCCCGTCTGTTTCTATGGTGAACTGGATACACAGGTGCTGCTGGTTAAGATGTTGCAGGAGGATGGCTAGGTCTTGTTGTAGAATTACAAATTATCATCAACTTGCTAGTCTGTCTCAGTCCCTGAACCATATTATTTACCCTGCAGCCTAGCCCTCCTGCAAAAGCCCTAAATGAAGCAAGCCCAGGTTCTGAATCTCTGGTCTCCTTTTATTTGTTACAATCAAAATTATCTATATTCAGATACTAAGCGTTAGTCTATCAACTTGCCTGTACCAGCCGATAGGTTTGATAGAAGAGGTGATGAGGGCTTGCTTTTCAATGAATGTCATTTGGATTTCAAAGAAAATTGATGATGGGGCAACCCATGAGCGGCAGTGAATCTGCTCATAGTTGTCATGTCCCTAGGTGAAGTAGTGGTGATGCAGGTGGAGGAAAAGGTGATGATGGTATCTAGGGAGAGGCTGGTGCTTAGGTCGGTGATGCAGTGGCAGGGGATCTGGATGGTTTCTTCGATAGAGACACTAGTGAAAAGGTTTACACTATCATAACTGAGGAAAAGGTTGCTGTGGTGATTTACTTGAATTTGTCAGCTGACTCACCGAGTGGAGCAAGCTCATTGCTGATTAAGATCTTTCCAATTTCAGAATTTGCCAAAAGGAACCCGAGTGCTGCGTGTGATGCCCAACACACCAGCCTTGGTGAGGGCTGGTGCAGCAGTGGTGTCACGAGGGTCCGCAGTGGAGGAGGGGGACACGTCAATGGTGACAGCGCTGATGAACAGCGTCGGGCTGTGTGAGGAGAGCCAGGAGATGCTGCTTGATGTTGTAACAGGAGTCAGTGGCAGCGGACCAGCATATGTAGGTGGAGAGAGCTTATTAACAGAGGCTGGTTGGGGTCTGTATAAGTCAGTCTCATGGTCCCTGAACCTCATTATTTTCCCTTCCGCCAAACAATTTTTGCACTGCAAATGCCCTAAATGAGGCAAGTCTAGAATTCCTGAGGTGCAAATCAGGCCTACCAAAGAAAACTTTCCCACTGTGCAGAAAAAGCTGAATAGTCCACATTAATCGTGGAAATAGCAACATAAACATAACACCTCGCTACTGAAACAGTAAAAACGGTAACTTTAAATCGCTAAAACTGGATAAAAAAACGAAGAGCCTGCAACTTCAATTTTGCGCATGCACACATAGAAGAGGACGTCTTGACCGCATGTTGACATTTTCCAGCTTGGACAAAAGTTACATTCCCTATTTGAAGTATTTCTGTTGTGTTATTTGGCATTTATCATCATCATACTTGTGTGCACACTTGTTTAGTTTACTTTCCATTCGTATGAAATGATAAAAAGCAATTATTTCGACATATTCAATACTTATTCTACGCAAGGCGATTACGTGATTGTTCGGAAATTTGAAAGCTGCACAGATCCTAATGTGCATGCGCAGTAGAGGTCCAAGTTCGCTGACATAAAAATGTTGCAGTTTCATAGTCTTTCATTGCTGTTTTTACTGTTTCAGTAGCAAGGGAATATGTTTATGTTGCTATTTCCACAATTAATGTGGAATTTCCTGCGTTTTTCTGCACAGTGAGAAAGATTTCTTTGGTAAGCCTGCAAATGTGCAAGCTCACTGGGGATTCTTTTCAATTTTCTATCAAAACAAGCATTGTCACTAAGGTGACATAAACCCCGCGCAGCAAATTATCAAATCAAACTTAAAAAGTAATGAAAGTGAAGATAGTAATTTAAGATGAAGTTAAATGTCAACAAAAACATGACCAGTCAACCTCTCTTGATATCTTGCTCTGTAGTTGTTCAAATGCACAAATATTTTCAAGACTCAATTTGACCTTGACATGAATGTCTTAGTGTATGAAATATACAAGAATAGTAATAAAGAAATTGCTTATTGAAAAACATTCAAGGGAAGTCTATGAAGAAAATCTAGTGAACTGTTCTTGAGATATCTCGCTGACAATCTTAACATGCAGTTTAACATGCTGAAATCTTCAAAGTGTCGCCATGACCTTGAAAATTATGTGAAGTTACCAAAATCAACTGGGCCCTGCACCTTCCCTGGATACAGCAAGGTGTTGAATATGAAGAAAATCCAGAGAAAGGTTCTCGAGATATCTTGCTGACAAGCTTAACATGCAGCTTAACATGCTGAAATCTTCAAAGTGTCGCTGTGACCTTGAAAATTATGTGAAGGTCACCAAATCGACTGGGCCCTGTGCCATCCCTAGATAAAGCTTGATGTTGAAAATGAAGATAAAACAGTGAACGGTTCTTGAGATATCTCGCTGACAAGGGTTTAACGTTAAAGTGACCTTGTGACCTTGAAATGAAGGTCATTTGGACGTCAAATTGCATGACATCATCTCATCTGGGATCATTACGTCACTTTACCATGAACGTTCCATAAACATGAATGCTTGCCTTCATGAGATTTTATTTTTTCGAAACTTGCGTTTCTTTTGCTGTTCAGTATACTAACGTCCTTGATGAGAGAATGCTTACATTTCATCTATATTGTAAATTCTTTGTAGTATTGTAATGAGTATGTTTGTAGGACAGTAATATCCCTCTGAAGAACCTTGAGTGTCATATATTTGCCATGAATACCCAATGTCCTGTATTGAGACAAAATGTCTGTGAGAGCATCACGTTATGAATGAACATGATTGTAACATGAAGATCTTATGACATGGCATGGACAATATCCAGTCAGAGGTCCCAACATGTTGTAGGAGTGCCTAGATCCCACTAATGTAAGTTATGGCTGGTGTAAGAATTGGTTATTTTCAGCAGAAATGGTTATTATCAATTTTCCTAAAAGGAGTTGGTTCTATTTTTAGTTTAGGAAGAGGAAATCTTAAGTATTGTACTCAATACAACTAATTTGGTTAAGGGTATACTCTGCATTCTTTCAAGTTAGGCTCTGTCATATTTGAAGAGCCAGTATAGCTCTCTTCATGTGACAACTGTTTGCAGGCAACAAAATGTATCAAGATCCAACTATCGACATTCATGTTATCGTCAAAACCTGTATACTCTAGTTGCCAGTAATGGCATATCTTGACACTTTCAGGCATTTGCAGCAATTGAGGCCCTATCAGACGGAGGGGTGAAGATGGGGCTGCCTAGAGACCTGGCCATGAAACTTGCAGCACAGACCATGTTGGTGAGAGAGTATACTTGACTCGACATAGTAATATCACTTATTTTTATTATAATTTGATGTAGGTGTGATTTGTTTATGGCAGAGAAATAATAGTTTCACAGTGATATACAAAACATGACACTGGTGACTGAAATAGGCACCTCCCCAGTATTCTGTAGCTGGTTAGACTTCTGTTGTTGTAGTTCGAATTCATTCTTACCACGACCAGTCTCAGAAGAAACTGCTTCTCTGACACCCACAATGTTAGATCAACATACTGATATATGATGCAACTGAGAGCAAGGGCAAGAGCTTGAATACAAGATAAACGATGATCAAAAACTCCAGTGTGGTCACAAATACATGCTGTCAAAAGGGTCAGGTAACATACAGAAATAACTGGACCATCACACTCATTAGAAAGGGAAATTATTTCAGATGCAGTTTGGAACAATGCCTTTGCCCCAAAACTACTCGTGAAGTGCTTGTTTCAACAAGGCTTCCTTCTTCTATCTTCTTTAATAATGTAAATTAAAGGTCACATGCAACGTAAAACACAACTTTGCAGATTCTGATACCTTTCGGTATGGACTTACCGAAACAAATCATCAAAAATGCAAATTCAACTTATCAAGTTGAAAAATAACGCGATGAAAAAACCTGCTCGAAATCGGAGTTCAAACGATTCACTAATTTTCCCCAAGCGCTTGGGGGAATTCAAGTGGTTTCAACAGCTGGGCTGCGCTCAAAGCATGTGCGCAGTGAAAAAGGTTCGCGCAACTTGGAAGCGGGCTGTCCGGTGAATGCTTTGGTGTGAGCTATTTTCCTAATGTTTTGTTGATATCTCACAGGCGCGATCTTTTTATATGTTATGACAGTAAATAAACTGTTTATATAATTTCATTTGTCTATTTCACCACACGTTCTTCTTACTGAGTCACTTTCTCAATTCGATACTTAAAAGCAATGTCATTATTTAGCGTTGACAGAATTTCTAACTGTGATATAGATATGTCGTTGTCACAGACAAAACTCAATGTCTTGTTTTATTGACACCTGTGTGTCTGCCTGCCTGTCTGCTGATGACAATATTCAATACACAACTGCGATCACTGACCACATGCAATTTGAACTTAACACCAATCAGGCTATACACCATAAACAAAATGCATTGATTTATGGCCCGAGTTCGGTCTCTGTCACATTATGTAATTACACAGACAGGCAGGTGTGATACTTGAACACATGACATGTTATGATGTCTGTTGATTGCAAAATGTTATACACAAAAAATGAGCAAGTATTTACAAAACCCAACATCTCTATATATACACACACAATGAGCCGTGAGGGCATCTGCAAATGAACCAGCCGTTACACTTGAGTGCACACCCACCCGCTCTGACTGGGTTCGGTATCCCGGCTGCTTCGTTTCTTTGGAAGTAAACCCAAGTACACAATATTGCACTTTTGATTTGCGATTGTACGCTTATAATTTTGTTTATATACCAACAATGTATATTATATGTCATGAATTAGTGATAATTGTGTTTTAATTATGTTTGATTTTTTGGTTGCATGTGACCTTTAACATTATGTGACCAACTACATGATACTATGTTTGGATACACACAGGAAGCAAATCTGTTTGGTTTAATAAGTACCTATTTTATTGATTTGGATAGAATCCTACTGAGAAAACATGGAATTTTGCAAGATCAGTTTCCTTCCAAAATATGCATTGAGCAGCAGGTTGACATAAGGGAGATAACTCTTCAGACTTTATTTACCACAAATTTATGTTTCAGTTATTGTTGAAAGTATAGTAGTCTGAACCAAAATTAAGACTTAAAACATTAGGACTCAACTGTATTGCTGGTATACTGCAATATGCTTTTCAAATGATACATACTAGTATTGCAATATTTCTTTGTTAACGTTATGATGTTTTAATGTTTTTTAAAAGAAATCTTCCTATTGTTGTTTCCCTTCGTAATCGACAAAACAACATACTTCACATACTAGAACTTGTATGAAATAGGAAACAGAATGCTTTACGATCCAACTTAATTTTGTGATTGCTGTTATCATAACCATAACACATACTTTAAGGCCTTAGTATGTAGAAGATAGGAACTGCATGTACAATCAGTGTCACTGTCAAACACTTAAATCCTATATCACAATAAACATTGAGATATGGGTACCTGAACTGCAAACCCGTGAAGATCCGGGTTAGAATAGGTCTTCAGCAACCCATGCATGCCTCAAAAGGCGACTATGCTTGTCGTAAGAGGCGACTAACGGGATTGGGTGGTCAGGCTAGCTGACTTGGTTGACACGTCATCGGTTCCCAATTACGCAGATTGATGCTCATGCTGTTGATCACTGGATTGTCTGGTCCAGACTCGATTATTTACAGACCGCCGCCATAGAGCTGGAATATTGCCGAGTGCAGCGTACAACTAAACTCACTCACCTACCTGAAATGCAAAACAACTACTTTGTCAACACACAGCTCTTGTAAGCAGACTCTTATGTTTATTTAGCTGTTATTGTACTTTTACTAGTTCAGCTCACAAGATTTAAAAGAATTCTACTAGAGTCTTCCAAACAGTGGCTGAAGTTGCAGACTGATAATGTATTTGACTTCTTTTGCACCAACTTTGTCCATTTTCAGGGAGCTGCCAAGATGGTTCTCGAGTCTGGAAAACATCCTGGTCAACTGAAAGATGAAGTCTGCTCCCTTGGGGGAACCACTATTGCTGCCATGCATAAACTAGAGAAGGCTGGGTTCAGGGGGGCTTTGATAGACGCAGTGGAAGCGGCAACACTACGAGCTAGAGAGCTTGGACAGAAGAAGTGAAACTGTACATAAAGTCTTAACACACAATGCATTGTGTTATTCACTGGTGGTTCCAGCCAGATACTCCAAGACCAAAGACTAGGACCTGACAATCGGAATATTGCAAGAGGCAAGCCAGTATTCTGATCAGAATTATTGTCTTGTGCTGAAAGGGTGGAAGTATCCAGAACTGTTACAATGCAGTGTATAACTGTATAACCATCTGTGTAGAAAGGTATGATTGAATGGCAGGGGATTCTTATGTCTTGTCTTGTTTAATTGTTATGACAAAATGAAGAATAGATGTGATAAAACAGATCCAAAAAAAGTTTTGTGTGGGATTGTTTAAAAGCATAAACTGAAGTCAAAATATCAGTCCAACATTTTCTTTGATACCCTTAAATATTGTCCCACAAAAACCATGCATCGTGAACCATCTGCAGTGTTTTTCATCATTGGAGATGGCTTTACAGAAAACACAGCAGTGCAAAATGGGTACAGCAACAGATCATTAACCTATCAGAATGTTTAGTTTGATAGGTATTTTTATTTCAAAATGCATGTCTTAATAAGAACAAGCATTGTCACTAAGGTGACATAATCCCCCGCCGCAATTTATCAAATCAAACTTATAAAGTAATGAAAGTGTAAGATGAAGTTAAATGTCAACAAAAACATGACCAGTCAACCTCTCTTGATATCTTGCTGTTTAGTTGTTCAAACACACACATACAGTGCACTCTGTCAAACTCGGACTGTCTTTCTCGGATTGCTGTTTAAACAGGACTGAACTCACTGTCCCGATGTAATCCTTCTTTGTTGTCATAATAAAAAAGTTCTGTATCTCGGACTCTCATTATTTCGGATTTCGGACCAAAGTGTCGGCCCGATAAGGTAGTTACACGTAAAAACATTGCGATATAATTCAGACTGAGCAGGAAGTCCGCTTGGCAAATAAACCTTGAATAAACAATCTGTTGATTGCTTTGTGTATTTTGTCCTATTTACTTAGCAGGAAGTCCGCTTGGCCAAGACCACGTGGTCTAGCGGTGAACGCTTATTTGTCAGTGTTTCGTCTTTATATGCATTCATGTAACATGTGTTTCATGCACAATCGTATGCTCGTCAAAGGGGGATAACTCCATTAAAATCTGTGTACTTCGGACTACTGTATAATTCAGACTTTTAAGTCGGTCCGATCCCAAGCTGGTCCGAATTAGACAGAGTGCACTGTATTTTCAACACTGACCTTGACGTGAATGTCAGTGTATGAAATATGCAAAACTAGTACTAAAGAAATTGCTTATTGAAAAACATTCAAGGTGGTCTTGAAAGTCTATGAAGAAAATCCAGTGAACCGTTCTTAAAATATCTTCCTGACAATTCAGGGTTAACATGCTGAAATCTTCAAAGTGTCGTCGTGACCCTAAAAATTATGTGAAGGTCACCAAAATTGACTGGGCCCTGGGCCTTCCCTAGATGAAGCTTGGTGACAAATATGAAGAAAATCCACTGAATATTTTTTGTGATATCTTGCTGATTATCTTAACATGCAATTTAACATGCTGAAATCTTTAAAGTGTCTCTGTAACCTTGAAAATTAAGTGAAGGTCACCAAAATTGACTGGGCCCTGCGCCTTCCCTAGATTAAAACTTGGTGTTAAATATGAAGAAAATCCAGTGAACGGTTCTTGATATAGCTTAACATGCAGGTAAAGTGTTAAAGTCCCCTTGTGACCTTGAAATGAAGGTCAAGGTCACCAAACCTGAGTTGGACCTTCCTTATACTGTGATGAAACTAGGTACCACATATGAAAAGAATCTAGTGAACGGTTCTTAAGATATTCCAATTCGTACGTATGGACAGAGCCTAATACTATATCCCATGCTTCGCGCTAAACGCGCAGCGGGGGATAAAAATAATTATCTCAAACTCTGATTCCAGAGACTGTCATTATGAAAAAGTTCTTTTGTAATGCAATGACACTTTTCACAAACAGAAACGCAGCTGTTATATTCAATGACTTTA
Organism: Haliotis rubra; assembly: GCF_003918875.1. NCBI lineage: Eukaryota > Metazoa > Mollusca > Gastropoda > Lepetellida > Haliotidae > Haliotis > Haliotis rubra. The sequence continues at coordinate 700,247 of NW_025767101.1, forward strand.
TTTGTACAAAATAAATGCTACAAGCCACGAGTGGACTCCAGGAGTCACCAATGAAATGTGATGTAAAAACGTGGCTAAGTGCAACTATTGAGATTGATGCTAGTCTTAAACCAGGAACAAGTGAACAAAATTTATACAATGATAATGATACTAGGAACTAGATAGGATGACAAATGGCAATGAATTTACAATATGGGATAAACAAATATGATGGTTTCTTTTGCAAAGTTTTGCAAACTTCAACAATGAACACAAGCTTGTAGTATTTCAATATAGATGTTTCTCTAAAATTGCTGTGAGCCAGCATCTTGTATGAATGCTGCCTGGATTTTTTCAGGTTTAATGACAATGAATGAAAAGAATGATAAGAATGTAGTATGTCGCCTTAATCCATACAAAAGAAACAGCTGAGAAGAGGACCAAGAACTTAAATAAAAAAATCTGTTTCAATGTTTTAAAAATATGCATAGCTTTACTTACAGAAATATTTTTTCTAACGTACAAAATCACTGAAGTCTTTAGCTTCTTTGAAACACATATGGTAATCTGCTTTCTTAGAAATATTGCACATTTTTAACTTGAGACACTGAAGAAATACCATCATAAATAATTCCTAAAGCCTTTTTGCTTTCCCTGAAAGATGTACCTAGATCCATTAAATAGTTGTTACCTTTATGACTTAAAAACTTGCCTTGTTCCATCACTAATAATCACAATGCCTTGTATTGAAATTGCTTGCCGACAATACAATTGACGTTCTATGTTTAAAATATATTAGGACCAGTCCTAACATAAAACAGTCTCAATTGGAAACAGCTGCTTTATAGTTTACCTATTATGAACATTAACTTCAGATAACCTTTGAGGATTCATGAGACAAGGTCCCAGCACTAATGTTCAGACTGGCATTGAAACACACACCCAGGTAACAATTATACAATACTGGACAAAAACACACAGCCACCGACAACAAAGTAACCTTTAACAGATGAGTGACAGAGATGCAGTATTGACTTGGCATATCAGTCAGTGGTGTAACTGCTAATGATAGCACAGTTCAGGTAATGTTGGGGATGATCTGATGATCCACTGTCAAGTCAATGTTATATTACTTGACCACTGTGTCATGAATATTTACACTTCTGTACAGTGTCTGTCTCAGCAAGCCATTCCAAAATTAGGTCCTTTGCTGATGATAATGTCACCATAAGGTTCATCCTGCTGCACCTCAACACACTGGTGCTTCTTTAACACTAACAAAGTGTAGAAACGAGATGATGCTTGTTTACGATTATGCCGTCTGGCCATGTCCTTGAAGCTTAAAGAGTCTGAATATCTGAAAGCCAGATCAAATGTGTGCTGCATTTGCTGTGTTCGCTTGCTCCACCGGATCTCTTCTTGCTCCAAATTCTCAGGCATCGGTTCATTCTCTGCTTCCAGGTCATCAAAGGCCTGAGTGGAAAGAGAAGACAAATTAACAACGTTACAGGACTGATGTAAATTTGATAATCATTATTGTAACGTGAGCTTGGCTACTATGTTACTATTTGGTAATATTTACCAACAAAACAACCATGATTCAAAAATGGTTTGACAACTCTCTCAGGTATTTGAGAAATGTTTCGAGTTAAAAGCTGTTTATAAGAATGCGATGTTTCCTTAGTGTAAATGCCAAATGTTATTAAACTCACTGGTGCAACTGAAGGGGGTGCAACAGATGGTGGCCCAACAGACTGAGGAGGAACAGAGAAAGGAGCAATTGAAGGAGGCCCATCTTCCATGTTGGGGTCGATGAGGCTGGGATCTATGGCAGTGGGGTCCACAGTAGATATACTTGGTTCAAGTGTTGGATCAAGTGTTGGATCCAGCGTCGGATCGGGAGGCATATCAACAATGCCATTGTTGAAGGACTGGGCAAACAGATCTTGTGCATTATTTGTTGGCTCTTCAGGAGCAACTTCTTTTGGTTTTTCCACAAAAGACTTCTCACTGCGCCGTGAACGTGCCAAAGTTTTGCTGTTGTCCAAGTTGATTGATGGTTCTTCAATGATTGTTGACATGTCTGACTGTCTTGATCTATCAACTGTAGAATATAAACAATAGTCTTGCACAAATCATAAACATATTTCCTTCTCATATCTAAGCATAGACAGGTTACTAAATTATTATATCAAACCCTACATTTTAATCTCTACTTCTTGTAAAGTGATTGAAGGAATCCCTCTCTAAATATTTTTCTGGACTGCCGTGAAACTTCTGACTTTCCTTTCAAATTCTGTTTCAAGAAGGAATTGTTTACCTTGTTTATCTTCTTCTCGAGACACTTCAGGAGATTCAAGCACCAGTTTCTCAATTCCACAAATATCATCCTCTTCCTTCACTTGTTTTGTCACCAAGTTCTTAGAGAACATCTGCAAAAACAAGGAAGCATTCAAAAGGTTTTCAAAGGCAACACAGTAAGATAACATATCAAATCTAAAATGTGCTGTAATGACATAGGGAAACAAAATTAGAAAGCTGTGTAGAACATCTGTTACCAACTTGACTTGACTTCAGTTGCTTTCTTGATTCAATGAATGACCTTTTCCCATTCACTGTTCAGAGATATTTGAACATTTTCCCCACCTGAAATTTAAGTGTTTCCTTGCCATTTCCTTTGATAAAAAAAACAACAACCAAAATTATGAGAGATTAGCATCTCTGGACCAAGCTTCTTCAGCATCTTGTGACTTTCAGTTATCGAAAATCAATGTTAAAAAGATCCTTTGCAGGACACAAAGTGCTCAGCTTTACAACCCAGTCCAACTTACCTTTGACAAAGTCTTGGAGACTATTGGTCTTCCAGGCAGGGCAAAAGGTTTTTCAACACCACCAGTTTCCTTCCAATGCATGAGCTTCTTGGTGGGAGGAGCAAGATCCAGTGTTGTCACAATATCACTTGTGTCCGACAGCTGGAGCTTCATTGTCTCACCAGGAATGCCCTTATGTTCATCAACAATTAGTTTTCTTTTCCTCTTGGCTTTCTTTTCAGCACCTGTATCAACACGATAATGTGGAATTGGCACTATGCAGTCACTAAGAAGTGTATGAATACAAACTAAATCATTCTAGGCATTGAAGAAACTAATATCTTTCTAGGATATTATTTAAGTCATTACCATACTTACTTGTGAATTCACCTAGATGCAAACTTAACAGTTTCTTAAACAAATGTCATTTGCTTCCTTTCTGGATTCTTAGTCCTGATGCATTTACTTTAGATATTTAAGCTAACCCTACATGACATAAGTAACATTTTACTTGACAGAAACTGGCTGGAGATATTTTGTACCTGGTACAGCAGTGACATCTAGAGGTTCAAGGGCAAATGCTTCTTCTTCATTATGTACAAGTGTGGTTTGTTCACCAGCTGTGCTGTTGGTTGTATTTGTTGGCTGTGTCACCTCCGCCTCATTATGTGATGTCTCCACTACCTTCTGTGTTTCTGCAATTACAAAATTATAAATGTCTTCTCACTGCACTTTCAGATAACTTGAAAACAGAACAATAAACCTTTAATGCCACTTTGTTAGGTTTGATACCAAAAGCTCAAACAAGAAGGTATCATACTTCCACCTGACCTGATAAGGAGCAAATTAATACACTACAAGCCTCAATATAAAGTCTACTTTCACATTTGGAAAACTCAAAAATCACTCAACAGAAATAGAACTGACTATGTTCAACACAACTTTCAACATTGTTTCCATCACATTACAGAATTTCCTAATGCTGAAGGGACAATTATTGTAGGTATTGTTTTCCACTTGGGTGAAAATTGTGTTCACAAGTTTGGTGAACAGACTAACCACGATCATAATAATAGAGAATCGGCTATTAGATTATGTAAATAACTTAAGTTAAATACAATTACACATAAACACACACTTACCTTCACTATCTTTAGGTACAGGCTCTCCTTCAGCCTCAGCTGGCAATGGAACCTCTGGCATAGGTGTGTCTTCAAAAAGACCTGCAGGCTCCATGAATTCTTGACCTAAATGGTTGAACTACATGTAAGTATAAACCCACTAAAAGCTATTTTTCAAACCATAATATTTTCACTGGAGAAGCTACTATATAGTTACTAGGTCTGTATCAGAGGCAGGTTAAAACTTCCCTCAAATCACTAGTTATGCAAAAATAAGCAAGGTTTGATTTGTAGCACCTTATTTCAATGTCTCAACTTCTCTTACACAATTTGGACAAGAGTATGGAATCAAAATCTATATTCTCACCAAAAAATGCCTGATCAACATCTCCAACATCACCAAAATCTCCATTATCATCATCATCGTCGTCATCTGCATCTGTTAATTTTGAAGAAATAATAAACAAACATGAACTTGAAAAACAAATAACAGGGTAAGTTCAACTGAACATGAAAGGCAAAACTTTAAAGATAAATGAAAGATACAAGAACGCCAACAATTTGAACAAAATTTGTAAATCGTACCCATGAATCCATCGCCAACTGCACCAAATCCATCATCTGTGATGGGTGCCTCCATGTCAACATCCATGGACTTTTCCAGAGATGTGCTATGATTTCCCAAAGTTTTTTCATGGTCATCAATAGGAGCAGCTGATATATCTTGGTTCTTGTACAGTGTGTCGTCAAGATTTGACGCATCTCTGAGGATTTCCCGTTCATCAAACCCAACATCACCTAATAACATTGAAAAGTGTGAATAATACTTACAAACTTGTAAACTAAACAACCTTTCAGTCAAGTGTGTATTCTTTTCAGCACTACATTAAAACAAATCCCCTGAAATATAATCAATATTAATACTTTTATAATGAAATCAAATTATTTCCCTTCTTTTTTTTTTCTACAATACACACCATGCCACTTCATATTTCTATTTGAATTTACAAGACTTTTGATGTACAAATTTAAACTACTGGTGCTTTGAAATTATCATGTATGATCAAAAGCCTTGTAAATTAAGCAGACACATTCCAATTGGAGTAAAGCTCTGAAACATGAGCAGAAGCATTAGTAAATCTTAAGTATCACAGACCATTGGTCAAGAAGCCATCCTTGAGGGGTCAAAGGTCAAGAGGAACAAACAGTGAATATGCAGCCAGTACATTAAGGACGGTCACGACAGAATGTTTCAACATAAAAATCAAGACTTCCAGCATCGATTGTTATTTTGCAGACTCCCAATCCCCTGCAGTCCATCCTAAAACATTGCTTTCAGAAATCATAAAAGAGCATATTTAAAATGATGTACATATTTTCTTATTTGGCACATATGAACAATTGAGATGCTGGAAATTCGATCATACAAACTCCAATTGGAATGGAGAAAATTTCACCTTTGACCCCACAAGGATTACTTCTTACCCGGTCCTGCTGAACACGGAGAAGCATGGGGGTCATCCCAATGGGAGTTTCCATCTTCTATCACAGAATTATGTTCGGATTCATCCCAGTCATAGAAACCTGGATCGCTGTCCAGACCTATTCCACTGTCCAGCTTTTCCAAGGAAACTTTGTCCTGAGATTTTCTAGAATTCCCTGAGTGAGCAATAGCACTGTCACAAGTAGCACTAGATTCGCAAGAAATAGCTGCACTTTTACTTGAAGCACTTTCAGAAGGTGTGCGGATACCACTGTCAGTTTCAAGACTTTCACTAATATCACAGTTGTCTTGTTCTACGTCGAGTTCAATACCACTGTCCACGCTGTGACGAAGCCCCGGGCTAAGATCCTTATTTACAGGAGATTTACAACGAGCTAATGTCATATCCAATGTTTGCATAAGAAGATCAAAATCGAGAGGGTGTTTAGTTAAATCTGTCTTAAATCCATAAATAATGAGGCAAATTTCGTCCTCAGAAATTTCCCCTCCAAAGTCGTCTTCAAACATGTCACCTAATAATAAAAAGGCAAGAACAGAGTAAAGAAACATACATTGATGCTTTCCACACTCTGAAACAAGATCTCTGAAACAAATACAAATCACTTTGCAACATTTTGTTAGTAAATATACAAAAATACAAATAAGCTTTTCCTTCTATTAAAATAATGTAACATTTCTTCATGCAAAAAAAACCTGAACAAAACCCCACTTGAAGTAACAAAATGCTGCAACAGTTCACCTGCACTTTTTTATACATTCAAAATCACTAACATACTCTAAAAAAGCTTACCAAAACCATCATCTCCCATCAACTGAATACTGCCCAAATCTTCTCTCATGGTGATTTCCTCTGGTCGACTTTGATTCACTGAGAATTGGGCTTGCACATCAATATCCCTGTAATTCAGAATCGATTCATTATCAGTAAACTGGAATTCTATCACCCACCTGACTTTCAATAATTCTACAGTAATGAGAATGATAATTGCTTCACTGTTGACAGTTAAAATCAGGAAAAATGCCTCAGTTCAGTTGCTGCACCTGGCATGATGATGTAAATAATTAAGCATCTTAGAACTGGGAAGAGCATTCTTTTAGTACACAAATAAAAAGTTAAAATAGATGGTAGGTAACAAGTATTTAAGATGATAATTATTGGGCAATGGGCTTACTCTAAATCTGCTAACGTGGTCTCGAAGTCATGGAAATTTTCTTGTAAAGTAATGGCTGCAACAGCGGCCTCCCTGTTTTCTTCAGGCAAATCAACAACACCAGGACGGAAAGCCATCTTTATCTTCACGAATGCTTCATTGCAATCAGCTAATAAGTATTTAGCTTTTCTTGAATAGATTCGAACCACGCCCAACAAAAGATGACCAGACGTTCTCAAAGCCATTTTCACCTGAAGCAGAATATTAACATTTGTAGTAATTTGTTCCAACTTTTTTCAAACAATATCAAAACAAATAAAAATGAACTGATCTGAAACCCTGAAACTAACAGTGACAAAATGTAAGAAGTTCACAATTATTCTTCAATCTGTAACTTCACCTCCTTGTCTGAAATTGAGTCAAGCTCTTCTGATCAACTTACATCAATCCAAATGAAAACTAATATATACTGAAAATAAAACTTAATGCTTTGATACAGACTCATGGTCTAACAACATGAGTCAGAAAATTACAAGTCCTTACAATGTAGCATGCTATTTTCACTAGTTTTAGGCAAAAACATAACTGGGGCAAAACAAAACCATACAAGAAGTCTGCATTTTCCCAAATCATGAAAAAGTAATTAAGCATTTGTTTTGCAAGAGCAAACAATAATGATATGAAATCTTATTTCTTTCCTGCCATTTGCAGTAGACCTCAGGCCTTAATTCAAACACTGGGGCCACACACAATTAGTAACAACTACTTGGATGAGGAAAAGATCAGGTTACCTTTGGCTGCAGAATAGCTTCAACACTGCTATCTATATTTGTTTCAAACACATGAGCTTTTGTAAGCTTTTTGTCCCAGTGAGCCGCAAGCCATATCCTGGCCAGAGGCCCCTTCTTGCTGAGCACAAAGTGTGCGTAAAACATCTTGAATTGTTACTTGGTGTCTGAAAATTAAGAAAATCTAACATTAATACTTCGATTAAACAGAAATTATTTTTTCATACAATACAACTGCGAAGATTCCAGAAAGACCTAGTCTTTAGCATATAACACTTGTGATAAGAGGAAGGGGTGTCGTGATATGCGAATGTATCGATGCATCGATACATGTTTACTGATGATACGATACGCGATACATGCTTGCGTGTATCGATTCCTATTTTAAAACTTTATCGATTCAAAGTCTCAGTCAAAGTCTTGATAGTAAAATCATACGAGACCATTCCGATAAATAGATGTAGCTAGCTTTACTTAAAAAATAGGTTGGAAACTAACAGCTTTTGTGATTGGCTAGACTATTTTGATGGACCAATCAGCGAGCGCGTATGTTGCCGGTAAGGTAATGCTATGAAAAGGTGCGAAAATTATGTATCGCGATACGTACCATATCGTGACCTTAAAATCGTGATACGTATCGTATCGAGAGATTGGTGTATCGTGACACCCCTAATAAGAGGTAAACTATTGGCATTAGGTGGTAATACTTGCAGACTTGGTTGATGGATGTAACCAGGTTTCAAGATATGAGCCACTGGACTATCTGGCACAGACTTCATTCTTTACAGAATTTGCTGATTGCAGCGTAATATATTTACACCAATCGTTTTATGTTCGCTTTCAAAATATGCAATCCATATTCACACATGCAGTTTTAGCAAAATCAGCTTCCCTATATGAACATTTATGGATCCTTATAACCCTAATTTTGAATAATTATGGCTGGTGGGGTACCTAGTGTCAGATATTAAAGGAAAATGGAATCTACACTGAAATTGATTACTGCTGAAAGAATATTTGTGCAGAAATTTGTTCTAGAAAATGAGACCTGATGGCCTGCACGGGCCATCTCTGAAACTACCAAAGGTATGTCCAAAGATCTTGATGCACTCATGTTCATGAATAAAAAGATCCAATTTTAATGAATATGACACAATTAGCAGGTTTCAAATGAAACATGAAGATCGCATATTCTATCCACAGACTGCTGAGTATACATCTTACCATATAAGTAATAAAACTGTTACATAGGGACAAACGGTAGACAATTGTGTTACAAAATGATTTAGGCATAATATTTGGGGCAAGCCCAAAGGCAATACCAGATTTAAGGGTGTACAAACATTTCAGTGCAACACTCAAATTACCGGATGCTAAGAAATCTTCACATACATGTAGGACTGTATACTGCAATAGGCTGGTCTAATGACCTTTTGTAATGTAATTAACTGACTACACAGTATACCTTATAACACTTTAAATTTGTAGAAAATAAAACGATCCCTAACTTTGAGATTGATGTTATCAGAACAATGCCATTTGGTTTTAGAGCCTCTTGGTATGTCAAATTTAATATATGTGCATGTACAAGCAGTGTCACACACTGTCAAACACTTTCCATCCCAACATATCACAACATGTATGGCAATACAGATGCCTGTATCAGAATATATTGAGTTACAAGGTTTGCCAACACACAGTCCAACATACTATTTTTCATGAAGGATGTACTTCACTATTAGCACATTTAGGAAAGACTTCTGCACATTACACCCAATTCAAATTAGACTTCTAAACAAGTTAATTCTTCTATCCAGAAGCTTTTCTTCTCCAAATTTCATGGCAGGGCTTACAGATGGCTGTTTATTGCTTCAACTTGAGATCTCAATGGTGTCTTGCAAACGTATTATCATAAAACTCACCACAATCAGATCACTGTACACCCTGTGATTCTAACCATGAAGCAAAGGGAGGTAACCTGCATTGTTGTTAGTTTGTTGACATTTGGTGAAAGGTAGAAAATGCAAGACATTTAAAACTGAATTTGATGAAAAACAAACCCCTAACGATATTTTGGAGGGATACAAGGGGCTTCGTGATGATATTGTTCCAAATCAATATGATACATCAAAGTAATGGGGTTTCATCCACTGACGGAAACATTTGAATGTTGGATTAATATTTACATATGCCCAGCTATCTTGTGTTGTGTCTGCACTGACATATTGCACAATTATTCATCAGAAGAGTAATATCTGCCTCATTGGAGGGCCAAAAACATAATGTCAACATCAGATCATAGGACGTTGTAAATCTATTGGTAAGGTCATCGTCAAATCAAAATTTTCTGAGTGGCACTATGTACTCATGTTTTATTGGACGAGTGTGTGTCACACAGGTTTTGTAAATTCTCACATGATGGTGTGTGAATTGCCATCAAGAAATGCTGACTGTAATAAGTGAGATGTTGCACAGTTCTTCATGTGATTAGCAAGATAAAAAGGAATGTGTAAAGTATTCGAAAAACCACAACATGTGGAGAGTTCTTATTCTAAGCTGCGTCATTGAGAGCACTCAAAAGTGTAAAAAATTATGACCTGCAGGACTATTAGTAGACTAGAGGTCAAAGGTGACAAAAAATAACAACACTGTCTGCAACTACTTTAACAGATTGTACATCCTTAAATCACTATAAAGCTTAAAATATAAATATTTTTAACATATAGTCAGCAATGCGGACATTGTGGATATAGAGTACACCGGCAAACACATGCATGATCGGATTCTTGATTCCAGGAGGACGCATTAGGTGAATAGTGGTCAAGATCTCGTCAAAATCAAACAATCTTTCGGAAATAAAAGACAAACACAAGTAAAATTTAACATGTTTGTTTCAGTCAATAGCTTGCTGTGAACATAATACGTTTAACGGTTTCTGAAATATTCATTTCCTCATACAGAAAACACGTAGATCATTGATCGACTCCAACATGCACACTTCGATAATGATCGCATCGTTTCGTCAAGTCCCAAATTACTAATAGTACTACACTGCATTTATCAACAACGTGTCATATATACAAACATAAGCAACAATAACAATCTTAAGTTGCTCATGTCGTCGAAAAAAATGTGCAGCAATCAAACGAACGCAAAATTACGAGGTATATGCCTGTAGCTTCCGTGTATGGGAATCAACAGTGTGCACAAATCGGAACGGACTCAGAAATACCGCGAGTGCAAGCTTGCACGACATTTTTTGAATTTACAACGTGCATCAAGGCTTACTTACCTCCAAATTACCGAAATATTATTCCAGCGATGGTATTAGTCCTTACAAATGATATAAAATCGCCTATCAGGCGGTCTATCTATACATTTTCTACAAAAACTCCGCATATTATCCACATCAGAAGTAAACTAACAAGATGGCGTCCCTTTTGTTTCCCGCCCAAACAAGTTGTTCGAATTGAGCTGAGTCACTACAAAGTTAAGGCGCAATGGAAAATAGTCCATTGAGACATTGCAATTGTTTACACAGAGGCGATTGCAATGCTATCGCAATTGATGTATATTACAATATTCAATATTGCGAAACGTCCTTAGCATTTACATATCCAATACACACAAAATAGTATATTTCATAATTATTTATAGAATGCGGACTTATACATGTAGTCAAAAATATGCAGGTGCCCCAGATATTCATTGATCAGGAACAGATACATTGCGCTTTGAGTTTATAATAAATATTTTAAGGAAAAATATGTTATGTTTTGTTCAAATTATTACTATTTGGATGCAATTGTGATGGAGGTCGTTGGCTTTCGTTACTGATGATGACCTTGAAACCTCGCCCGCAACGCATCTCGTGAGACAAGTCACGTGACCTAAAATGGCCGCGGAAATAACTGTACATGACTGTCATATGCATGCTTGTTATGTCATCAAGTGATGCATCAGCATGTGTGTATCCCTCCACTCCATCAGGATTAATCAAGCATGACTGATGCACAGGAGGACGAAAATGCAAAAGAGGACTCCGGTGAGAACGCCTCTTTAATAGTCTGCTTCGTTGAAATATGTTGAACTGCTGATAAAGTCATGTGAAGTGAGTCTACACTTATGTGTTGACTGGTCATGAGGCAAAAGAATACAATACTGATTTGCAGTGAGACTTAGAATGTATTTGTAGCTGCAAATTTAGTATTTTTGTACTACGTTTGTAAGGCTTCATGCATACGTTTTATGTTGACAAGACGAAGTGTAGGTAAGTAGATCTGATCACACGACCAAACTTGCAGTAATCATTGTAATAAGAAAATACAGTCCATTGCTTAGAAAGAATCCCATTTTATTTCATTTATTCGTTTTGAGAATATATGCACCTAATTACATTGAAATGGGAGGGGGGGGGGAGGGGGGGGGGGATCTTCTTTGAATTGAAACAGTAAACTGGAGAGTGCATTGGTTTTGACATGTATAGTTATCCACACCTAGTATGTAACCAGGAAGTGTTGGCAATCAATAGTAACAGTCGTTTACTGCAGATAGGCAAATTGCTGTTTGTACAGTCCGTTCAGTATTTCACATGGTACACATAACAACAGGATAATTTCGTAAACAACATTTTCCAGTGATGGGTTTAAAAATAACAAACAGCAGATGTTGTTGTGTCAAGATATTCAATGCCATGTACAGTCCCAGATAGCATTCAGACGTATTGGTTTTGCCAACGTGCCAACGTTGGGTCAACGTCCGAATGCTATTTGGGAGTATAACCATTTAATGCACAATTCTTGATTTTTGCTAATCATCCTCATCAGGAGACAAAAGATTGTAGTAAACAATAAATGGTAACAGACTAATGAAAACCCATGGATATCATGTTATTCATTGTTCTCATCCATTTGTGCACATGTGGACTGGTGAAACAAATACCCACTTTAAAATGTTACGCCTATGACATTTTTAGGCAAAACGTAAGAGCAGTTCTGATGTAGGCACCCTGAGCAGTTAGGCAAATTCTCCTGTCCTATCTGTTCTTAACTGTCCAGTAACATGTCCATTTGCAGATGAAAACCGTTTTCTTCTTTTAAATGCTAAATTGATGTTGCGATCATTTATGTGGTTTGCCTTAGATATGGATCAGTTGCCAACTGCCAGACACAATTCATGCTTTTGTGATACTTTTAGAGCTGTTGCATTCAGTATCGATTCGTTATGGATAAAACAGCACCATATGAAAACATTCCCTTGTAAGAATCATGAAGGGCACAAAAAATGTAACAAATGGTGCTTGATTTGCAAGGGATCTGATGGTGAAAATGGGACATCCCGAATAGAAATTGCTGTGTACTTTGCAGCTGATTTCAATTTTTGCATGATGAAATGTCATGTTTAAAAATCCTGCAATAAAGTTATGCACATGTTATATGCCTAAGCTATTTAGATTGCATGGTATAGGAATCAATCAATATGGAATTTCATACCCAAACATAAACTGAGGCTGGGATGTATTTGCCAACTTGCTGTAGCAAAATACATATGAGTAACTGACATTATTGCCTGTAATATCACTGCTTTTGTTCAAAATTCCAATAAAATGATGGTAGCTTCTTATTTGTACGACCGCCTCCGTGGTGTAGTGGTTAGATCGTCTGCCTGGAGAGTATCTCAGTGGGCTAGCATTAAAAGACCAGCTTAAGTCTGGGCTAGTACAAGCAGCCGCACATACACATACACACGCATGCATGTCGTCATATGAGTGAAATAATTTCAAGCATGACGTTAAACCCAATTTCACCTCACTTCACTTCTTATTTGTACTGGTACCTTAACCCTTCTACCATGTCCACAGTGCAGATGGCCTAGTTGCGGTTACTGCATCATGTCATCTGTTTGTTGTTTATGGAATGGACAAAGGGATACAATGCCTGCAAGTACTGATGCCTGTCATTATTTGTCATGTTATCAAAACTTGTTAGTACATACATCATTAGAAATTTGATTGCATGGGAGGTTGAAAAATGAAACATTATGGTCACACTTGGTACTACTTTGTGATGTTCAAATGGGAGTAGACTTGTAGGGCTTTAGCATTGCAGAAAGGGCTGGGCAGTAGGAGACATAATGTAGTTCAGGGACTGTGAGAACGACTAAAATGAGAGGTGATGTTCAATGATTGATCATCTACCAGGATTACCCTGTAGGTACTAGTGGTGGTCCGATTAATTTAAATAATCAATGATTGGTTGCAATGACTAAATGATCAAGCGATCATGTTTTCTCATAATCAAACACAAACAATTTTGAAACCCTTGTTTTGCATTGACAATATTTTTCACAAGGTTGGTTTTATCTGTTACGCTTCATAACATTTGTATTTATCTTAAAGAGTCCAGGAAAGTAATGTCCCTAATATACTAGTCATCCTTTAAAGATGTAAAATTTGCAACTGCATTGTGTGCAATTTGCAAAAACCGAAAAAGAACTACATGTTTTTTTCTTTATTTTAGGTGCTTTAACAAACATAACCAGGAAAATCTAATAAATGATGCTAACCAATTACTGTCGATGATTGATCGGTTGTAATTAAACAATCATCAGTTATGAGATTGTAACCAATTCCCAACACTAGTAGGTACAATAAAGTAACCTAAAAGTTCTGGAGAAACCCACTCAGATGAGGAGGTTTTACATGAAGCAGAAATGTGTGTTCAGTATACCGGTAGGTAAATATATGAGGTTGGCCCAAAAAAGCTATGCACAGAAGGATGCTTAATGTTCCATGGCCCATGGTTTTGATGTTACACTGACGTAAAAAGTCCAATGTGACCCTGGCTGTATGGGGGCGGGCATTTTCCTGCTGGAACACATGGTTCCGGTGACATGTGAAGAAGGGCATGATGTGATGTCTTAGGATCCTGGTCAGCGTAGCCCTGTGCTGTAATGCCATTCCCTCATCCTGCACGAACATTTTGGAACACCCGGGCCAAATTTCACAAAGCTCTCGTAAGGCTAAGATCTGGTAACTTTTCTTGTAGCATTCGTACCTCCTATGTCACAGTAGCAATATTCCAGCTATATGGTGGCGGTCTGTAAATAATAGCCCCTGGACCAGATAATCCAGTAACCAACAGCATGAGCATCGATCTGCACAATTGGGAACCGATGACCAGTGTTCACGAAAAGCGTCTGACCCTCTGACAAATCCGGCAGATTCGCCAACGGTTCAATAGAAGTCTACAACCTGTCGGCCCCAGTGTCTGACTGTATATTTCACAATGACTTTGACTTAAGTTGTTATAAGTGACATGTGACACTTGTTTGCTGTTATAAATCTCATGTTTGTTTATAATTTCAGTAGTATACACAATGGGGTTACAGGACCAGGTCCCCCCAAGGGCTCAATTAATTTTTTTTTGAGCCCTTGGGAAGTTCTTAATCCCGTAGCCCCATTGTGTATACTACTACTGAGTTGCATGCAAAATTTGATGAAAATCGGTCGAATAGTTTCTGAAATATTGACTTTTAATTGAGCATGGGATCGGTCTTGCGAAAGGCTAACAATCCAACGTATTGTCGTACTTGTTATATATTATCCTTGCGAGAGGTGTTTTTAGCCGAATGAAACGCAGGTATCGGAAGTCATCACCTCGCTACCGTCTCGGGGGTTGCTTTGAGCGAGCGCCATGGACGAGTATAAGTGTGTGTGTGTCTCTCGGCTCGGCTATGATGATGCACGGCAGGCTGACTAGCGAGGCTACAGATGTCTGAAAGTGAATGAAACGCATCTCTTGGTAGTTTCCTCCCCAGGTCGTCATCTCAGTATCACCGAGCGAGCGCTGTGGGCAAGTCGCAGTGTGTGGCTCGGCTCGGTTGTACAGCCGACTGGCTAGCTGGCTGGCAACGTTATGTTGATTTCCACAAAATCATACCGCATCTCGGCAGTTCTCCGGCCGATCTGCTGCCGTCTCAGTAGCATTGAGCGAGCGCTGTGGGCGAGTTGCAGTATGTATGTGTCGGCTCAACTATTTACCTACAGCTCGCTGAGATGGCTGGCTACGTTATGTTGATGTCCGTGAAACAGTTTATTGTGAATCTCCTATGATTTGTTTGGTTGTCGTAATGAAGGCTTGTCGGGCCTGTTGCTTCCCTTGTTCCATGAATTTTTTTTTCTCTCGTCTTCGCTGATGACGGCGTTTTTACGAGACTTGGTCCGAATCTCTTGTTTCATTCTGTGATATTTTGTGATTTCTGATAGCACCAAACGAAACTCTTCCTCTGAGATTTTAGAGTCGGTGAGCGTGGTGGAAATATGATCGTCTATTGTGTTTAACTTCGCTTCGGCTAGAATTCCAATTTCGTCGTTTTCCAATGCTTCACGTTGCAATCTGCGAGCTATGAACTTAAGGGTCAATCCCATCAACCCTACCCCTCCGGCTGTTATTTCGATGCCTAGCACCATGGGTGCGGCCACGATGGTGGATAATAACCCGATACCTGCTAGGCCTAATCCTATGCTGACTGAAACCAGAGCGCTGTCAACACCTTCCACGGAATTGACGGCCCTGTGATATTTTTTCTGTAATGCCGACCGCGTTTGCGTTCACGTTCCAGTTGTTGTTTGATCTCACATATCTGTCCCAAACGAAACCCGTCTACGGTTTCCAGTGTTTTTGTTACTTCATCCACGACTGGGTACAGTCCCATCCTGTATATATACTCTTTTTTAGAAAAAATATCATTTAATTGGTTTCCGTTAATAACCGATCGATGTATTTGTGGCTGATAAGGTTTAGATTATCGTACACATAAATATTCGAGACATGAATCAGATTATTTTCTATGACACACACTCCATCGAGGCTTATTAAGGGTGTCGATCCCGGTCTTATGACGATACGACACCGTTGGTGATTGTGTCTGGTGAAACAGCGTATTATCCATCCAGTAAAAAGTGTTCGTTCTGACCCACGAGCGTCAGCGAGATAGACATCTACTACGCGTGTGGTGTGTGATTTGATAGTCAAATTTGAATAAAAAATATCCCATTGGCAAATATGAAGCCACGTCGTTTGAAGCTAACATGTTGCCCGCGTGAGCTGGTATTCGTAAAACTTGTACATCAAACTCTGGAGTGAAAGACGTGAGAAGGATCCCGTTGTTCGTAATTTTGGAGACGTAACCATTGTTTTTAAAAGATATGTGGGGTGAGGTGAGGGTCATGTTGATCAACCGGTCTGGCTGTTTGAAGTCTGCTAGTGACACCCGCTCATATACGTTGTCTTTTAAGTGCAGGACGTACAAGGTGTTTTCCTCACCGGGCAGATCGAATTCCTGCGTGTCCCCGAGATCGGCTAGCGTTACTTTGGGATGATGGTTGTTCATCGGTTGTTTTATAAAAAATTACGAAATGGTTTTCAATTGGTTATCAGATAATTCCTCGGACATGCACTTTAAACCCATGAGATGTATGTTGTCAAGTAGGAAAATTTTGGTGAGCGATATCGTGTCTTCCACGGTCACGGTGACTCCCTGCAGACTGGTGTAGGCGTTAACGTTCACCCGCACGTTTGATCCCTTTCACGATTTCGACCACGTCACGCGCCGACGACGGTTCACCAAGGTAGACTTGGATGTACAGCATGGATTTTGCTGGCAGATTTTCCAGGACGTCTACCACGCTGTCGAATTCCGATACCATCTGCAATCCCACGTTTTGCGTCCCGGGTTTGCTCTACAGCATGTGGGCTACTCTTTGCCTCAACGTGCTGACGATCACGCTGCGTCTTTGCGTAGGGACGTAAGCCACGAGAAGCGTTCCGTTGTTCACGACTTTCGTCAGGTAGTGATCTTTGTTGTCGTGAAAACGCAGGGAGAGTCGAGCGTGATGTTGAGATTCCAGTCGATTTGGGAAGGCACTAATTAATACCCATTTGTTGTTGTCGTTGAAGATGAGAGTGTACTGCGTGTTTCTGGAGACGGCTGTGGTCTCGACGTCGTCCAGGTGGAACAGCCTGCCACGGAACGCCTGGATCAGATTGTATCGCGTGTTGTTGACAGCTCCTTCGGTATCGACTAAATCGTTTTTTCCGTTGTTGGCTAACATGACCGTGACGTTCGAGTCGTTCATTTTGAGTTCGGCTCCTACGGGTTTGAAGATTTCTTCGGTGAGTGAGCACACGCTGTAGTAGCCGTCCGTTATTTGGACTCACTGCTTGTGCTCCCACGGGTTTGAAGATTTCTTCGGTGAGTGAGCACACGCTGTAGTAGCCGTCCGTTATTTGGACTCACTGCTTGTGATTCCCGGAAGTGTCACGTACATATTGAAAAGTAGATATGTATACTA
Source organism: Haliotis rubra (assembly GCF_003918875.1). Lineage (NCBI taxonomy): Eukaryota > Metazoa > Mollusca > Gastropoda > Lepetellida > Haliotidae > Haliotis > Haliotis rubra. The sequence continues at coordinate 717,954 of NW_025767101.1, forward strand.
AAATATTACAGTTCAAATATGTGTAAACCGGGAGTGTTTTATTCTAAAAGTGATAATATAAGTGCTACCTATCGCATGCAACCGAGTATTGTGGTCGATGCAAAGGATGGTTTACATTTCATAGTTCGGTTCATCGCCGTGTATAAAAATTACGGGTTTTCGGTCACGAATGTGAAAACAGTACACGCTTCGCTTCCACAACCCAATGCAGTTCTGGCAGAATCAATTCAATTTCGCCGTGTGGTGCGCGAACACCGGGTGCGGTGTGACGTTGAACGTGGGCTCAGAGGTTATTCGCGCACGAGGAAAGCCGAGCTCCTCGACCTGCTGGAGGAACACAAACCTGTCGAACTACAGTTTGTGCGGACGAAGGACGCCTTAGGTAAGTATCTGAGAGGCTGGAGGCTGGACGTCGACAAAAACATGCATGTCACGACGTCAAACCGCTGAACTGAACGATCAGGGAAGCCTCAAATTTCAACTCACTGTGAAAATGTTGCTGGACAAACAGCAGATGGACAACCCACCGAGCACGTCCAGCCTTACTTCAGAGGCAAGTAAGAAGTCGCGACTCAACCCGAGTCTACGCGTCCATCGACATCTCGTTTGCACAAATACGAGAATCCCTGGAATGCTACACGCACATGGGCTCGGGCTGGGTCGTGGACACAGTCTATCTGGACATAGCAAACTACGTACCGTTCAAAGGAGGGTCATTCCTAGACTTGCCGCCCTTCTACAAGAAAAAGCAAGCCATGGTCAACGTCAAAAACAAAGGCGATGATTGCATGAGGGTTGCGATCAGATCCGCGAAGTTTCCGGCCAAAGCACATTCAGACAGACTTTCAAGCTATCCCGAAGACGATGGGATCAACTGGGACGGCATAGACGAACCCACCCCCATCTCCCAGGTCACCAAAATCGAAAAACAGAATGACGACATAGCCATCAATATCTTCGGACACGAAGGGAATAAAATGATTGTGCACAGGATCAGCTCCCTCACAAACGAACACCGCAAGACTATCAATATATTCATGTTCCAGCAAGGCGACAAGTATCACTATACGTGGATAAAATATTTCAACAGACTGTTGTACGATCAATTGAAGCATAACGAAAAGAAACACTTCTGCGAAAGGTGCCTGCACCGTGAGGATTGCTGAGGCGTGGGAGAGACGGCCATCCGAATAGACATGCCCGACGAAAAGAAAAACACGCTAAAATTCTTCAACCACAAACATCAAGTGCTCGTGCCTTACGTCATCTACGCCGACTTCGAAGCCCTCATCAAAACCGTCGACACTGTCGCGCCGTCGTCCCCGAAAAAGTTTCTGCGTAAACGGGTTTGGTTTGGTTACGTGGTTGTTCGATCTGACGGAGAAACGGACGCTCCCGCGGTCTACCGAGGTCCCGACGAGAAACCAAGATAAAATCATCAGGAAACAGTTGTACACCATCGTCCCCAAGTGTATGACCCAAGACGACTGGCAAAGTCATAAGAAATCTAAGAATTGCCACATGTGTGACGAAACCCTGAACGGGGATCTCGTGAGAGATCACTGCCAGTGCAACTTGAAGCTCAAAATCAACCCCAAGACCATCAAAATCCCTGTCGTGTTTCACAATGTTCGCAGTTATGATTCTCACCTGATCATGCAACCCATCGCGAAGATCGACGGCAACATAACGTGCATACCAACAACATGGAAAAATACATCTCGTTCTCGTAAGACGGTCTGAGATTTATCGATAGCGTTCAGTTCCTGCTGTCGTCTCTAGACAGTCTGGTGAACGCCAACGACACAGACGACTTCGACATCACCAATGAATACACCGACACCGAGATTTGACCCCTGCTGCTGAGGAGGGGCGTCTACCCCTACGAGTACATGGACGATTGGTCTAAGTTCGATGAGACTCGATTACCTCCCAATGACCGCTTTTACAGCAACTTGACCGATTCCAATATCTCTCAAGACGATTACGCGCACGCGATTAACGTGTGGGACAAACTGGGCTGCAAGAATTTGGGCGATTACCACGACCTGTACATGAAAACGGACGTGCTGTTGCTGGCCGACGTGTTTGAATTATTACTGTACATATCACTGTAAGTCTTTATTAACATTTAACTATTTGACAGCAACATTTGTTGCATAGAAACAGCTAAGTAATTGTTGCCTACATTAAAAGTAACATGAGGCGTCTTTATTGTGATGAATACATAGTTACAGCTTTGATGAAAATGCTTAGAAAAAGTAACCACTTGCTCTTTGGCATTCTGTAGTACTAGTAAATACATGCGTTGTCCGCCATGTTTGTTTGCCTGGTGGAGGGTACCATTGTGCAGTTTTGTCTCTGTCAGTGTAGCACCAGGGAACCAGGATGCAGCATTACCAACTTTGTCAATCAATCTAGACTAACAACTAGTCTCTGATATGAACATATTTTACAGAAAAAAAAGTTCCTAGTAAAAAAAAAATATATAATGAAAAGGAGACCTGAGACTTTCGTCAAAGCTGTGGAAATCTACACTTGCCACATTTTCTAGACTTGTGTGGTGCTTTCTTGGATATATTTGGCTTGAGGTTCTGTATGACAGACTTTCAAACAATCAGGAAGTAGGATTTACTTTAAAAAGTTTTCTCAAATAAGTTTTTTCCGGGGTCTCACAGTTTCAACAATTTATTTGTTTAAACCTACATTGACCTGGGTCCCGATCCACAAAGTGTGGAAGACTCCGGGAAGTTTATGTTCATGATAATAGTCATCACTTTAAAGTAGCAAGTTGCATCATGTTATACATATCTGCAATAACAACCTGGATAGGAAAATCTGAAAAATGACGCCAACCAATTGTTTTCGATGATTGGTCGTTGGTAATGAAACAATCATCAATTGTGAGATTTCAACCAATTCCCAACACTAGCTTGTACGCACCAAACCAGCAATCCTTACACTGCTGTAGCCATGACCTGTATTATGTGAAGGTGGGTCATGGCAGCAATGGTACTTCAATCAAGGGACCCCCTGAATATTTAACTTTTTTAACATGAGTTGTGAACCCTCTGGATTCTCATGCTCACTTTCCCTGATGTTGATGACTCATTAAACATTCAAGCATGTCTGCATCATACTGTTCCATCATGATCGCAGGTCACATGTATTTGGAACAATGAATAACACAAGGACATGCTTCTGTGCTATGATGATTGATAGACTGTGACGCTGTTGTTTCAAAGCGTTGACATGTAAGGGATTTGTGATATTCTGAAGGGCTTGATCTGTATTTGTTGTTTTGGTTTGTTTGTTCTTTTATACCTAACTCAGCAATTTTCCAGTTAGGTGATGGTAGTATTTAAACAATCTGCTCTGGGCCAAACAATCCAGTGATTGACATTATGAACCTACAAGAAGGATATGATGACATACAATCATCTTAGTTACCTGTGGACAAGTTGAAAACTTTTCTCCATTGTACAGACTCCGGCTTAGAATAGACCAGACAATCAAGTGGTCAACAGCATGAGCATCGATCTATGCAATTGGGTTACGATGATATGTGTCAACCAAGTCAGCGAACCTGACCACCCGATCCCGTTAGTCACCTCTTACGACAAGCATGGTTTACTGAAGGTCTAATTCTAACCCGGATCTTCACATGCTAGCTCTTAATGAAGCAGATCTAGATTTTTCTTTGCTTCAGGTCTGAATCTCATTGGGGCTCCTTTACGATTTAAATAGAATTATTTGTTTCTATTAAAAATATATATGTAAAGAAACAAAGCATTAGTCAGCATCTCCCAGCATCTACTGCTAGTTGTAAGTCTTGAATTGATTGATCAAGTAGACAGACACTGACAATGTCTGACATGTCACATTGTGTGTAGTCCTGCCCTGTCATCTTGGATTGTTGCTTGTAACATCAATCACTGGATTGTCTGGTCCCAACTCTTGTGGATGAGCTGTGATTAGGGCTGTGACGATGCATCAAACTATCTATGGATTGCAATTGTGGAATCTCCGATAGCAATTAATCGATGGTAGAAACGAAAAACTATTGATGCATTGATAGTATATGTGACTATCGATAGTTTAGTAATTGACTTACCCTCAATAGTCACCCCTAGCTGTGATATTGCTGAAATATTTTTATCATAGCAAGCGAATATTCAAACAAAACTAACAAAAGTCTTCAGAAGCAGAAATCTCTTTGATGTTTTGATTATCTTGTTAATCTGAAATGTCTGAAATGAGAGCGGACCCAGCCGCCTTGCATTCCTTGAGTGTGTCCTATGGTATTTATATTTTGGTACCTACTAAATATTTTATAGAGTTGGCCATTCTCAATGCTTTTTTGGCCAAGTGAAAACTGTGTGAAATGAGAAGTTTTCTCCAAATCTATAAAGTTATTTTAATGAAAGTTTGCATGGATATCTAAGATATCTTGTGAAGAATGAATTTGACAACTGGTTCCATAAATAATTGTTTTGATGCTTGTCATGTTTTTGAACGACTCTTTCCATGCCCTAGTACATTTTCTTAATGGCTCTCCCTGCAAAGATTTGTTGTGGATGTAGTTTATATTTCACCATAAAATTCCATTTTCACATTACTCTTGTGAGTAAGTGTATTATTTTGTTATGGCCTTCTATTAGAAGCTGTCCATTATTCACCCTGACCCACCCTAACATAAAATACATGAATGGTCCCTAAGCACCCCTTGATTAGCTTCAAAACCAGTCTGTTGGTAATCTCTGTAAGCACCCCTGTTATATGAAAAATATACATGATTGTGTACCAGGGTACATTTCACATTGTTTGCAGAAAATGCTGCAGAATGGGTATGTAATTGCTGGCCTAATTAAATGCCAAGTGACTGTTATTGAAAACGATTGTTTCATCAACAGTATAGTGAATATGTCTGATGCATAAAGTTTGTTTTGCAACAAAGACTAAACTGACAATGTTGACAAATTGAGATAAAGAAGCTAAACTTGGGTCATTCTTGATGGAGTCTGTCCAATTAATGAGTCTTATATTGAATCACGGTATGCTTCAATTTCTGCTTCTGTCCAACACAATAAATAATGTTGGACTAATGAAGGGGTGACATTTGATTTTCAGTGTTAGATGATGTTAATGTAGAATCAAGACTATTCCACATGACACTGCAAGTGATAGCAGGGTACAACAGTCTAACATATTTAAGAGATATCAAACACTCAAGAAAATTGTCAATTCTTTACCTATTCCAATGCATTACAAAATCTTTGATGTTTTTCCAAGGCCTAAGGATTATAGTTTTAGACCAAACATGGTATTAATTCAGTACATCCCAGGAAGCATACAGGAAGTTCTGGATAGCTGGAGAATACAGTGTATATGACATGGACATGAATAAACTCTAAAGATTCCCTGTTCAGAGTAAAGACAATTCTTCACCTGTTTCATCATTTGAGTTACCTGAGTTCACACCCTATACTTTGGATTTCCCCACGAATGTGTTCATACCTGATTGGCTGTACACTGAGTCATGCAGTATGGAGCTAAAAATAGCGTCTTCCTTAGCAGTGTTTTGGGTGTTGATCAACTGCAGGAGATTGTGGTGGTTCATAGACAGGATTCCTGTTGCTTTTGTAAATGAACATCAACTTTAATGAAGACGCAGTTTCACGATGCTTTCTGCAAGAGGTATGCAACTCTGTTAATTGACTGTTACCTGTGGTTGAGGCTTGAAGGGTGTGAGAGGTGCAATGAGGTTAACCTTTCATCATCTGTGAGGAAGTTTGTCGTGTGACTATAGCTATGGCTTAGGTTATCAACATTTTTGTTCTGGAAATTAATACTGAGCTGTGCTCTTTTGTAGCTGAAATTCATATGAATTGCTTTGAAATATGGACCATGACAACCAAATTTGACTAAATATTTTGATCATTATTCAAATTCAAATGCACACACAAATTACTCATAAATGTATTTTTATATCATTGTAATGTGCTGACAAAGTAATATTTACTGGTTTACACAAACTACTGGGAATGTAATATTTCTTACTCATGTTGTCATCACTTTTAGCAAATGTACTTGGGCGTATTCTCATTAGCAGAAATTCATAAAAGTGGCTTAAAAAATATGGATCATGACCTTATTTGATAGTTGTTTTAAGCATTATTAAAGACCAAATATTAATCCTAAATGTATTTTTATAATATTCATGTACTGTGCAGATACTTACACAAACAAACGATTAATGTAAAATTTCTTTCAGTCATCACTTTTAGCAAATGTACTTGGGTGTATTCTCATTAGCAGATGTGTGTATATTGGATGAGTCTTTGGAATGTTTGAAATTTGAGAAAGAAATGTTAAGAGAGTCCTCTAAATCATACTGTCAGAAACCTGAAGGCCCGGAATAAACCCTGTTTATTTTAAACATATATCTCTGGTATTTGCACACATGCAAATCTGCACTTGGTGTGTGGTCAGGTATTTATTTGTGAGCTGGGGTGGTATGTGGGTATTATTTAGGGTATATTCAGAAGGATTCATTAAGCATTTATTAGTTAGCTGTTATGAAGATTTAAAATATTTAATACAAACAAAATCGAAGGCTGAATATATTTGTTGGTATCGATTCTTTGTCATCACAGTCATGTTCAATAGAAGTTAGCATGTTATTAAAAAATTGTGTACGGTAGCTTTTGATGAAATGGATACCTGAGTGATTAACAAAACCAAGTTAGATTTCTTTAAGAAATATGAGTGTCACTCCACGACATCACCAAAACTCAATGATAAGCTCCTTTTGCTGATGAAATGTTGACCCTCGACCCTGACAACACGGACTTGGCTCTTGGCCAAGCACATGCTGAAAGCTGCCACATGGGCAGAAATAGGTCATGCTGTCACTAATTATAGTAATGATGTAATACTGCCTGAGCTTTGTGGAGGTGTTCATTCATATATTGCTGTACCTGCATTTTATAGCCACACATTTCTCTGTAGTTTATATGTTTTAATGATTTCCAAGTCAGGAATGCAACCTTCTGGTTTATTTGTTAAGAAAACCTGTGGTGATGCTCGCTTGACCTCCTTACCTCCCTGTGTGAGTTGACCAAGAGGTTTTTGAGGTCAGGCTTGGGGACAGCATTTACTGTTTGTGGTAAATTGCTAATAATGCCCTTCACTGATTTCCTAGCTCAACATTCAGTCATTTTTAGACCACCATGATGTAACTGGAATATTCCTGACCGTTAAGCAAAGTAATTTCAAATACTTGCATGAAAGATGTTGAATAAAAAAACTAAGATTTCTATCAAAGCCCATATTGTATCTTTCCCTATCAAAAAGTAGAACAGTGATCAAGTTGTATTGATGATATGATTAATTATCAGATTGTCAATTTTTTTCCAACATTATCAGCACTCAACTTTTGCCATCATAACCATAGTTGTGAACAATGAAATTATATTTTCAAAAGAACATAAACAGGGGTGGAAATAACCCATTGCCCGACGTCCGAGTCCGGTGTTTATTTCTGGTGGGCAAGCAAATTTGTATATCACACTGTACCGGTGTCCAGTTGACTTTCCAATGTTAATTACTTATGTTGTTTATTTAAAAAATCAACAAGAAGACGGCCGGTATAGTGGAAAACTTATCAGGGCAAGTGATTTTACGTGTGATACTGTAACAGAGTACACTAGCAATTTTAAAGTTATTTCCACCCCTGATGAATGAATATGACACTAGTCCTTCAATTTAAAGGATATTACTTTAATGTCGTCGTGACAGTGACCTTGACGTATAAGGGACCATTAATTGCTGTGCAGAATTGTATCCCTTTACCAGAAATGTTATGTTGGTTTATATTCAGGTTGCCCCTGATCATGGTTGTCTGTAGTCAGGACTCAGCACTATACAGATGCTCATAGGTTTCCACAAAGTAGTATATAGCTTAGCACCTGAATACACCATGGCATTTAGAAAGTGGTCAAATGTAACATATGTTATGTTTGGGATTACACTTTCTCAGTAAAGTACCGATTAGTGGTGGTCCGATTAATTGAAATAATCGAAGATTGGTCTCTGTGACTAAAGATTGGTCACTGCGACTAAACGACGAAGCAATCGATCATGTTTTCTCTTGACGAACACAATTTTGGAACATATGTTTGCATTAACAATACTTTTCACAAAGCTGGTTGTGTCTGTTCCATTATTTAGGACTAGAAGCTCGTTCCAAGTCATGATTGAATTTATCTTAATGACTTAAAGGAAATTTATGTTCCTAACATACTAGTCATCCTTTAAAGATGTGAAATTTGCAAATGCTTTGTGTGCAATCTAAAAAACACCCCAAAGAACTACCTGTTTTTTCTTTACTTTTTGTGCATTAACATAACTGGAAAAAATTGAAAAATGACGCTAACCAATTATTTTCGATGATTGATCGGTTGTAATGAACCAGTCATCAATTATGAGATTTTACCAAATTCACAACACTAGTACCGATTGTAATACTTTTGTTGGGTTGAGTCCCATCTGGGATTCAAACTCAAACCCTCAGAGTCAGGCACCTATTCACCAGCACATAAAGTCAGACGCCTAATCTGCTCAGCCACTGTGGCTTCTACAAAGTCGTCACACTTTGTGTGCTGGCGATTAGGTGCCTGACTGAGGGTGTGGGTTCAAATTGGAAGAGACAGAGGCACTGGGCTGGGCTAAAGCCACAATGTCATACACTCACTTTGAATGTTTCAGGTGAGCATCTCTGCCTTGAATTACATTTCTTTGTTCTTAATCTTAATCCTATTAAAGTTTTACTTAATATTATCCTTATTTATCTCTCCCCAGAGCCATTACGGCGGACACGCCCACCAAGCAAAAAGCGATTGGATGATGAGGTGGATGCTCTCATGGTAGAGATCCGTGAGAAGGAAGCAGAACTTGTATCCTTGCAATCAGAACTGGACTTAATAGCTGACTAAATGACCCATTTTAGGATGATTAGCAATGTGTTTGGTTGAAGTATTATTGTAAATAGAACAAGGTTTCTTCAGTGGGTTTTCTTCAAGTGATGAATGATCTAGGATAGAACTCTGAGTGTATTATTAATTCAAATTTCATCTAGAGGTCTGACCTAAGAAGGTCCGTGTTAGAATTGATCTTCTGTAACCCATACTTGTTGTAAGATGTGACTAACGGGATCGGGTGGTCAGGCTCGCTGACTTGGTTGACACGTCATCGGTTCCCAATTGTGCAGATCGATGCTCATGCTGTTGATCACTGGATTGTCTGGTCCAGACTCGATTTTTTACAGACTGCCGCCATATAGCTGGAATATTGCTGAGTGCAGAGTAAAACTAAACTCACTCATTCACTCACTCACTCATCTAAAGGTCTTATTAATAGCTCAGCTTTGAACATTATTTGAAGAATAATATATTATTCTGAGGTATGTTGGTATACGTAAAGCTTAAATTCTTCAGTAAAGATGCCTTGACTGGATGCAGAAATCAATTGGAGGTCGAGGTGAGGATTCCCTGAAGAATATAAGAGCAGAGAAAGACGCTACCTTTGAGCGGAGGAAGAAGGTAGATTCTGACCTGAAAACCCTCAATCAGGCCATAACGCAGAAGGTAAGATGGCGAACGTTGTTATTAAACATTTAGAACAGGCCTCCTGGGGTTCTGGGTAAGACTACATCTCCAGCAGCCTGTGCTGACATCAGAAATAAATCAGATTGTGGTGACATACTCAGTCACCTGGTTTATTGTCATACCCTGATTGGGTGGATTCTAGTTAATGACATCAGGTAGCCAATCACACAATTTGTTTATCAGAGTATGTTGATTAAACACTCATATGTTCTCAAAGAGCAGTTCCGGATACAGTTATCTGGAAAATAATTTCCAGTTGACAGAGAGCTCCTGCTGGCACATAATGCGTAACATTGTACAAGTATAACATGAGTACCTGGACTTGATTACATACAGGCTGCTGGAATATTGCTGGAATATTGCTGAGAGCTATGCTTGCATATTTTTACCATTTGACTATATAAGCAGATTTATGTTATGCTTAACATGCAAGATAAACCGATAAACATTTTGATTGTTTCATAAACAAAGTATGTATTTAAGTGGTCAGAACTTGCAGTAGTTAGTGTCAATAGGTATGAAGTGTATTGTAGTTTTATGTTCCTCAAGTTGACAAGGGTAAATTATGTTCAGCCTTGTGTTTAATTGTAGTAGACTGTATTCGTATTGAGCCAAATTGACTCTATATCAGATTCATATTAGAATCTCTATATTGGACTTGCCATGTTACATAGGGTTACTTATTATCCCCTGCCGTGCGTTTAGCGCGAAGCGGGGGATATAGTATTAGGCTCCGTCCGTCCGTCCGTCCGTCCGTCCGTCCGTCCGTCCGTACGAATTGGAATATCTTAAGAACCGTTCTCTAGATTCTTTTCATATTTGGTACCTAGGTTCATCACAGTATAAGAAAGGTCCAAGTCAGGTGTGGTGACCTTGACCTTCATTTCAAGGTCACAAGGGGACTTTCACGTTTTACCTGCATGTTAAGCTATCTCAAGAACCGTTTACTGGATTTTCTTCATATTTAATACAAAGCTTTATCTAGGGAAGGCGCAGGGCCCAGTCGATTTTGGTGACCTTCACATAATTTTCAAGGTCACAGAGACACTTTAAAGATTTCAGCATGTTAAATTGCATGTTAAGATAGTCAGCAAGATATCGCAAAAAATATTCAGTGGATTTTCTTCATATTTGACACCAAGCTTATTGAGGGAAGGCCAAGGGCCCAGTCAATTTTGGTGACCTTCACATAATTTTTAGGGTCACGAGGGCACTTTGAAGGTTTCAGCATGTTAACCTGAATTGTCAGCAAGATATTTCAAGAACGGTTCACTGGAATTTCTTCATAGACTTTCAAGACCTCACTTGAATGTTTTTCAATAAGCAATTTTTTAGTACTAGTTTTGTATATTAATTGCGGCGGGGGGTTATGTCACCTTAGTGACAATGCTTGTTGTGTTTTCAGATGAATGCTCTGTCCAAATTGCAGTCCAGCCTCCACTACACTACGGAGGAGAAGCACAATGATGCCATCAGGTATTACCTTACCTCACATAGAAATGTTGTTTTCTGATTGTCTGAGCCAATCAATGTACCCTGCTTACAAGTGAGTAACATTCCCTATTTTACCCGCTGGAAATGCCAAACTGTGGGAATTCGTTTGGTACTTTAGTGGTGGTGTTTGGGCTGTTGCCTAACTTCAGTACTCGAGAGTGGAAGGTCGCGGGTTCGATCCCTGACCGCGTCATACCAAAAGACGTGAAAATATGGTACTTGTTGGTCCCTGCCTGGCGTTCGGCATTAATGGGTACAACAAGGACTGGTCGGCTCGGAGTCAGTATAATGTGTCTGAGTGGGGTATTCATGCTTCACTGCGGCATGGTATCTCAGTGGGCTAGCACTATAAAACCAGCTTAAGTCTGGGCTAGTACAAGCAGCCGCACATACACATACACACACATGCACGTCGTCATATGAGCGAAATATTCTCAAGCACGTCGTTACACCCAATTTCACCTCACCTCACCTCACCTCACCTCACTTCAGTACTCCTTATTTTAATCCAATACCCGTGCTTCAAACATTGATGTACCCTCTATGTTTGTTATGTTCCCTGGGCCTGAAGCTCCCTGTCCCCCATGAACAACTTATAATGTTGTGATCACCTGAGGTACAACTACAACATAGCAACAGCGTCAAGATTATTTGGAACATTTTGTCCTCAATAACCCTGGCAACCTACTGCTTGTCATACCAATCAACATAAATGAAGTGGGTTGTCAAACTTGATGAATTGGTTGAGTGTGTGTGTCATTTTACCTTGACAGTATTGCTCATAACATCAATCACAGATTTGCCTGGTCCAAAAGTGTGGAACTTATGGAATATCCATGATGTGTTGATGATAAAACAATTCCAAACCAGTAACGCAGTGTTGTGTATGTTAATCACAATTGTTTTGTAAGGCACACATAGTAATAGCAGGGATTTACAGGATGCGAATTCCTGTGTCCTTTACGCATAAAAGTTGACAATGGACGCAACAAAATTTAGTAGCGTGTCCACAGGGACTCAGAAAAAGTCAAATACATAAAAATTCCCATCAAGTAACAATAAGTTATCACTGAGTTTGCTACTAGCTGGGCTGTGGTATTATTTGCAATTTAATTACTGTAACAATGTGATGATCATGATACACAATACAATAACAGTATTAATAATAATATTTAAGTGTCTGGGATCCCATTTTGTTGTCCAGGATCACTGAAGGGACCCTCAAATACAGGACTCCATGTAAATCCCTGGTAAATAGTACAACAGAACATATGTTTAAGCTTTGAATGATGTCTATTGCACTAAATATTTATTCTTGTAGGAAACTGGAGTGGAACATGAAGGTACAGAACTTCAAACTGTCACAGGAAAAGAAGATTGTTGCTGAGATAGACAGCTTGAAGAGATCCAAGAAAATGCTGAGGTTTGTTATGTCAACTGTTTGTCCATGAATTGAACATATATTCAGCCATATTGTTATGGACATGAAAATGATGTGTCTACATATGTCAGATGGTAAAGGTTTTCTGCAGTAATAAAGGATTAATCATCTTATGTTTGTAAGAGTATCAAATGATACAATATATTCTCCTAATTTTGATTGGCACACAAGAGGCTGAATTTAACATGAAATGTACTTTCAAGTAGTAAGTAGTAATAATTGATTACCAGAAAGCTGATTGTCTACAGCAGAATCAACCCGTGAAGATCCGGGGTAGAATAGGTCTTCAGCAATCCAGGCTTGCCACAAAAGGCAACTATGCTTGTCGTAAGAGGCAACTATCGGGATCGGTTGGTCAGGCTCGCTGACTTGATTGACACATGTCATCGCTTCCCAATTGCACAGATCGATGCTCATGCTGTTAATCACTGGATTGTCTGATCCAGTCTCGATTATTTACAGACCGCTGCCATAGAGCTGGAATATTGCTGAGAGTGGCATAAAACTAAACTCACTCACTCACTCACTCTACAGCAGAATCAGTGTCTTCATCTAAGGTTGTTGGGATTTACATGGGTAAACTGTGTGAAGACTATTTGTTGTGTTCCCCATAGGGATATTACTAAAATATTGCCATCACAAGGGTGGAAATAAACCCATTGCCCGACGTCAAAGTCCAGTGTTTTTTTCTGTCGGGCAAGCAGATTTGTATATTACACTGTACCGGTGTCCAGTTGACTTTACAACATTAATTATGTTGTTTATTTTAAAAAATCAACAAGAAAACGGATGTTATAGTGGAAAAATTATCAGGGCAAGTGATTTTACATGTGCCACTGTTCCGGAGTACACTAGCAATTTTAAAGTTATTTCCACCCCTGCATCACCACAGAGGCATAAATGCTCTCTCACTGTGTGTTGTGTTTCAGTTCCTACCTGTCTATGAAGAAGGAGATTGATGAGAGTCGGGACAGACAGCGGCGTATGAGGGAGGAGCGCGACGTGAGTGCAGCTCTGTCATATGTTGAGGGGCAGTGGGAGAGTCTAGTTGTTAATGTGTTTGCTGTTCACACTGAACGCCTCAGTTTGCTTCCACACACGGGACATGTATGAAGCCTATTCCTGGTGTGTCCTGCATTGTTGCTTAAAATCCCTGAAATGGTAACTTGAACTGAAGTGACCATTGGCTAGCACTGTAAATTTATTTTTGTGTGAGATGTTCTATATATCAGAGTGGGATATTTCTTAACTGTTTGAATAAAAATACCTCAATTTCTTTGTGAACTTTTCCACTTCAGCTCTGTATAATTGATATTTGGCCCATCATTTAGTCATTGATTGGTCACTTGGCATTTATATCATTCTGGGGCGCTGGGGTAGCCTAGTGGTTAAAGTGCTCGCTCGTCACGCCGAAGACCCGGGTTCGATTCCCCACGTGGGTACAATGTGTTAAGCCCATTTCTGGTGTCCCCTGCCGTGATAGTGCTGGAATATTGCTAAAAGCGGTGTAAAACTAAACTCAATCACTCACTCATATACTGAGATTGCACTGTAATCTACCTTTCCAGCACTACTTCCGTACTGTCAACCAGTTGAAGGCTAAGGAAGAGGACATCAGAAAGAAAAACTCCGCCAACAAATCGCGGGCAGAAGTACTTAAAAAAGGTAACTACTGAAAAGCATTCAGATCGGTCATGTCAGAGGCATGGTCTAAGGGGAGATAATGTGAAATAAGGGGAGATAATTGATACTGAACCAAACCCAAAGCCTTTCAACCCACACTGTTGTTGAAGTGGAACACTTTTTATGGATAGACAGCTTCTTTGCTGCAGTAGTTGAGACGTTTCGGTGTAGATCCTAACACCGTTATGAAACAAATGTCAACGGTGTTAGGATCTACACCGAAACGTCGCAACTGCTGCAACAAAGAAGTTGTCTATCCATAAAAAGAGTTCCACTTCATCATACCAGCTTCTAAATGCCACTTAAGGAAGTCACACTGTTGTTGATTCCTTGCTTTTTATGAAGAATCTTAATACTAGAAATTAAATATTAGATTCCGTGCTTTGCCAGAAGTATTGATTAGTATGAAGAATTATGGCATATATTTTGTATCATTATGTGACATTCTTGAGAAGTACAAATAAAGCCGGGGCTGCTTTGATATCAATTCATGAAGTATGATATTGTTTGCCTGAATGACATTGCTTGTATGTGGCTGGCTTAGTGTTATTTTTGAATGTTGTTAGTACAAGAAGAATTATCTCCCCTTGATAATCTTCTCATCAGCTTGTGACTTTTGCTATTTGAGAATTAAACATCACCTCCATATTCATTATTTTTTAGAAATCAACGAATTATATGAGAGAAAGCGTAGTATTGTGTCTGAATTCCGAAAACAGAGGGATGTATTTCAAGATACCATGAAGAGACAGCGAGCAGAGAGTTTCAGAAAAAGAGAGGAGGAGAGACGAGCACTGTTAGAGGCTCAGCAGAAGGAAATGTAAGGAGATACACCCTTTCTAACACCTTGAACTCTAACAAAGTCATCCCAGGAGGGTGACAGCTGGAAAAAATATTACCCATTACTACGGTAACCGCCAAACAATCCACCGAGAAGCCGTGTCGCTAACGATTGTTTGACATCGTAATTTGAGGCATGTAGTGCACAGAGTTCAAAAACTGTTCGATTAGCTGTTTTTGAGTTCACTATGTACACACTTATTTTACCGACTTTCACTGCTTTATTTAAACTATTTTATACTTTGAATTGTTTGCACGCTCAAGTTAAACATAATTAACCATTTTTATGGCAGTTTTATGCTTGTCAGAATATGTTTCACTGATTTTGAAAATCCAGTCGAGAGGCAGACACCATTTTGTTTACATGTCAAATAGTCGGTAGCGAGCTTATCTATCTTCAAAATAAAATAAAATGATCTTTTGTACATTTAACATGGTGGTGAGATGTTAAGTCACAAGTCACCGGTCGGGTGACACTGTTACAAAGAGGCGTACATCACACCGTATAACCCTCGAGAGGAACATACAACTTATATCACACTGTAGAGCACTCAGTATGTGATTGATTGATGTTGATATCAAACATTGTGACCAGATACAGTTAGAACTTTTTTTGTGTTCTGCTTATTTGACTTTTAGTCAGTTACTATCTACTTGTACGTAAAAGTGATAGTCAACAGGTAAATGTGACAGGTTCTTCTTGAATGTCACCAGCTATGATGAACAGATCTATATTTCAAACTCTGGATTTTTTAATGACATTGTCAGGTGACTCAATGAGATGAACATGCTGTTTTAGAGAGGAGATGGAGGCGCTGAAGGAGCCCTTTGAGGATGAGAAGAGCCTCTGTAATACCCTTATACAGTATCTTCAAAAGATAGGTCCCAGTGGCGACACCACCGATGCATCCGCCTCCTCACATCCCACAGAAGAGGCAGCCAGTAGTAGTCTAGGTTTGACATTGTCTTATCTCAAGAGTTAAATCATGAAATGCTAATGTTGTCCAAATCTGTCCAATATAACTCTAAGCCCATTTCTGGTGTCCCCTGTCGTGATATTGCTGGAATATTGCTAAAAGTGGTGTAAAAACTAAACTCACTCATTCACTCTTTTCTGAATCGGTACCAGTTAAGCCTGTATGGATCCATTCTCAAAGAAAGTATATTGTTTATCTGGTACAGACTTGAGCAGTCTGATATTGCCACTTGTCTGATGCACAAGACTAGGTGTTGTAAAATCATCTAAGGCCAGACCAATTTTATTTCTTGTTTTAAGGATCCGCCGGTTGTATTTTTTCAAGAATAATAAAAATAAAATTAATTTTCCCCGCTCACAAAATAAAATTTTAATATTTTCATTGGCCAAAAATGTAAATGTGCAAGAAAATGTTTTTAGATTGTTTTTTGCCCCATATACACTTCATAAACTGCCAAAAGTAAAATACTTTTAGTATTTAAAAGGAATATTACTTCGACTGGTTATTTTTATTATTATTTTTTTTCCCTCCTGCCTTTAGGTTTTCTGAGGACAAAAATCTGTAAAACAAAAAAATAAAATTGGTCTGGCCTAATAAATAACAACACTAAAAGTTTCAGGAAGTGATGCTAAAAGCCAAGTTTTTGGACTTTAAAGGTTTGGCACAGAGTGCATTAACAGGCTACTGTCACACAGCTGTAATATTTGTGCATGCAGTGTTGAACAAAAAACAAACCACCAGAAACTGATGAGGAAGTTTTTATGTGGTTAACCTGACTGAAGAATGTTTGAGTCAAGTTTGGATGAAATTTTGAAAGTTTGGTATTTATAGCATTTTATGAGTACCAGACCTGGGTTTTTTTTCACCTGAGAAATTAATCTGTTTTATTTGTTTCATTACAGCATGTGCCCCTGCACTTGAGAACGAGGATGGGTATCGCCTTCTGCGGAGATCAGATGAGGAGGAATTCCCTCCCCTTGGTCGCCGTACCAGTAAGAGCCGCCGCCGTAGCCTCAAACTTTCTATGGTCGGTACTTTTTGTACACAAGGTTCCATAAGTATTTTTAACATGGATGAAACAGTTTATATGTTTATTTTCTGCAAAAGCAATAGCCCATTTTGGCTGACACTTCCTAGGCAGACCTATATTGTTTATTCTGCAATAATGTTGTTCCTTTGTCAAATGCTTTTTAGGTAAAATGCAATAATGCATGAAAACAATGTGAACATTTTGAAGCCAAATGAAATACAAATAGAACTAACAAATAATAGCATTAAATATATATATATATATTTTTCAATAAGACAATAACTTTACTTTTCTGTTATTTAGTCGTAAATAAGTGCTGTTGCAAAACAATTCTCCAACCCATGATCCACCACTAAACCTTATGCTGTGTGAAGAGCACTGTAACCATGCCAACTCTGGGATTGAAATGTCATAACAGAGTATGTAACTAAGCCTAACAATTCAGACAGTGGACGTGCTAATCCTCACAAGACACTTGCTTGTTTCAGACCAGGCCAGTGACCCACACCCCCCATGTGATCAGTCAGTTCTCTTCGCTGACCCTGAATGCTCCATCCAGTCTAGTGGAAATCCCAACCTCTCTGGAACAGCTTCAAGGCCGGAAGGTAATGAGCAACCCTTCCTGCCAAATCGTAACCGTGTACTTCTACTTTCACTATCTACTGGTTGCTAGTACTTCAGTTCACTTGTTCGTGATGTTCTTATAGTCTGATTTTTCACCTGCCATCTCATGCTGATTATGTAGTATTGTGCACATTTATGTACTTCCTGGTTGCGATAGTAAGAGCTGAAAGGAACATAGCTAGTCAACTGGGATAGCCTAGAGTCTTGTGGTTTAACCATTTGCTCAGCACGTTCCCTACGATCCGTGAAGTGTTGGGTTAGAATTGATCTTCAGTAACCCATGCTTGTTGTAAGAGGCAACTAACGGGATCGGGTGGTCAGGCTCGCTGACTTGGTTGACACATGTCATCATATCCCAGTTGTGTAGATCAATGCTCATGCTGTTGATCACTGTATCGTCTGGTCCAGGCTCGATTATTTGCATACCGCCGCCATACAGCTGGAATATTGCTGAGTGCGGCGTATAACTATACTCACTCACTCACATGTTCCCTTCAGTTATTGAAAAAGAAATTCACAGAAAACAGATCAGTAAGGATAAAGAAAATTTCTTTTCCAGCTGTACTATGAACAGAAGGCAAGAGAGATGAAGAACCTGAACGCTGACGCTTCCCCTGATGCCTTGCTGTCCGATATATCCAGCCTGCGCCGATGTCGCACAGAGACGTGGGGCTTCATGGGGGACGAACAACCCATTGTGGAGGAACTGTCTCAGAGTGAGGCTGGTATCTCTGCCACTGAAAGCGTCGTCTGTGAGATGTCTCGCCAGGCGAGCAAAACAGAGAGCTGTGAAAGTGCCAACGACACTCGACCTAGCGACATGTTGATGGAAGAACTTCTCCAAACCTGCTGTGATGGCAACTGTGCTGGCAAACTGAAATCAGACTATCATGACATCGATAGCCATTCCCTCTCGGACAGCTCTGACACCCCTCGCAGCGAGTCCACCTTGGAAGGAAGCAATGGGGAATCCATGGGCAGCGGTAACGACTTTGAGAGAGAGCTACATTCTGACAGCCTTCACGCAGGGACACAAAGTCATATATGCAGCTCCAGTGTAGGCAAGCCACTTAACACTACTGAGCACCAACCTCAGGATGTAGGCATTTCCACAATTACCCAACAGCCTGACTGTGATAAGCACACTCGGCGTGATGCCACGACGACCCGCTCTAGTGATAGGACACTTACACCAGTGGGTGCAGCATCAGCTGAAGAGTCTCGACAGACTGACAGACAGAGAGATACTAAAAATATATGTGAAGGCAATGGACATATCAAGACTTCAGATGAGAATTCAAGGACAAGTGAAAATAAAAGTCTTTCAAATCAGACAACAAGGATGTGAGCTGTGGCTAAGAGTCAGCCAAGGTGATTGTCTTGATCTCAAGACTTGCATGCAAGTTGTGTAATTATGATCATATATCTCATTGGTTTGTAGAGGATTTGGCCAAATTTATCAACAATGTGAATTTTAATCATTTTAATTCTTGCTTGTTCAGATGAGTTTGTGAACTTGATAACGTGAAACAGATCCAAATGATGATTATTTTACTTATTAAAAACATTTTTATCAATATTTTAAACTCAAGTTTTTGAATGCTTGAAATATCTGAGTTTTACTTTAAACATTCATGGCAAATTGTATGTGAATGAGTGGGTCAGTTTGGGAAGGTGAGCTCCGCATTTTACCTGCAGACTGTTTTTTTTTTTTTCAATCAGCCTTGGCAGACTTACCATTAGCAATAAGTCTTTTGACACTTCACATGAAATATATAAACCAAATTATTTATTTTGCTTGTGTATGTATTACCATGTTTTGGGCTAGCAGTTTACTGCTAGGTGAATGCATTCATTTGGTTAATATTGGACAATCCTTGTTCTGTGGCAACAGAATTGTAGCATTATTTATGTTTGTATGTGACTCAATTTTTGAATGAAATTGTCAAATGGTGAACATGAGATCATTACAAAGACATCAACTTTTTGCAACTGGATTTGTTATTTGAAACTAAACATTTGCCAAATTGTTGATGACAAACAGCAGACTTAATGAACAGTTTCACCTGTATTTTTGTGTATAATTAATTTAACAGGAAGGTGGGTTTATTTTTACATGATAGTGATGACAATGATACTTATTACATACAAAAATTTGTGGAAAATAATGTTTCGGTGACCACAAAATCCATGTTTCAGTGACAACCACTTGCTTATTGCTGGACTACCTTTTGGATTCATTTTAAGGGCTGAGGGTTTAAGCTAGTATTTCAAAGCCAATAAGGGCGGTGGGGTAGCCTTGTGGTTAAACCAGTCGCTCGTCAAGCGGGTTCGATTCCACAAATGGGTACAATATGTTAAGCCTATTTTTGGTGTCCCCTGCCATGATATTGCTGGAACATTGCTAAAAGCAGCATAAAACTGAAGTCACTCACTCACTTACTCAGTAAAAGCCAATAAAGCACACATCAAGAGTTGGTGAGGACTAAGGGCTAGTACTCTCAGTATTGAATTTAAGATGTCTCTGTTCACTGTCTCAGATGTATAAATAAATATACATATATTATGATTATCTCAGGGATTTACCTAGGATTTTAAACTTAGTGCCCTTGGCAGGCAAATTGGGGGAATGTCATTATTTTGTTCAAATTTCATTTTAAAGTTCTTATTTTCCCAAATTCAGATGTATTTAAACATTCAGTTTTAACATAATACAGGCTCTTTCTCTATATTGGTCCTATCTGGGATGTATAAGACACCTCGACAATCATCATGGCTCAGGAATGTTAGGACTTTAACTGACGTGTTGCAGACTTAGAGCCTCTGAGCCGCTCTAGATAGGTCCCTGCATCTGTTATTGTTGTCTTTCTTAAATTATCCATTTCAGCTCTCTTACAGTTTTTGAACTGCTGACACATTCTCATCTTTTGAAAATTATGTCAAACTTTCTGATTATCCAAAATAATGTGGATATTGAATCTTAGTTGATGCCAACTTACTATTTCTGATGTATCAAGTCAAGTATAAGACCGTAAGTATCTTTTGTTTATGGTACTGTAACCAGTCCTATTTTTGACCTCATTACTTCTTAATCTGTCTCAAATCGATCATGGCTTCTTACAGGATTGCCTTAGAGGTGTGTATGAGAACTGTCCAAAGAAGGAGTTTTACATTTAACAGGTCTTCTTTGCCTACTGATTTAATGAAACTGTAGGACTGCACATTTATGGATTGTTTTAGATTAGGAGGATGTCACAGGGCCCTTGTAACATGACCATGATTTGAAAGTTTTAATGTTAAGGGTGTCCCTAGTTTGCCAGGAGTACACCTCCATGACCCTTGGAACCCCTAGCTTAACCGCTTCATGGAATATGATACATATTGCTAAATACACAATAATACAAAATCTTATCGATATTCTAGCTTGGGTGTAAATTCATGTTATTCTCTAAATGCTACCAAATATGCCTACTTTCCTGAGAGCTGCTGAAATGAAGATGAAGTTTATGTGGAAATCAGGAAAACGATTTATGTTTTATTGTATTAAGAATGAAGTGTACAGCTGTTGAGTAGGGCTGGTTGAGAAAGGAACAAATAGACACATGCTAAGTGTTGTGCTGAATGAAATATGCTGTTATGCAATATTGAACTACCAATACTCTGTTGTCATAAGAAGCACTTACCGTGTCACAGTGCCTTAAGGTGTGCTGCTGTGTCCCTCGTGCACTGGTCAGTCAGAACCCTCTACTTCATGTCAATCCATCCATCCACAAACATGTCAGGTCACATTCACACAGGCAATGGCTTGCAGTCTGCTCCAGATTGGGGCTATACTGTTGAGTACCACTTCTTGTTTCTCCAGTGTATTTGACGCCAATCTAGTAAGATAAAACCCTGAACTCACCAAAGTTTTGTTCTGGAAATGATGTCATTATTTGTTATATCACAGATTTTGTGTCCTTTTTCATGACCTTGAAGGCAACAACCAATAAAAACGTCTCTTCTGAACATGAGCTCAGCACAGACATACATTTAAATTTGCTGTTTTGTGCAAAGGAGTCCTCTATTCAGAAGACTTATTTTGCACTTTTAGCTAGAACTGTATGTTTTTCCTGTGGAATGATGTCATTTTGCTGATTTGGGTTTAGTCTCAGATTATATGTGACAGAATATTGTAGGCTAAATGTCTTGAAAAGTTGAAGATTGTTGCTACTGGCAATGATCAATTTGTTTCAAGCATATGTAATACTTCTGTAAATGTTTTCTATTGAAGGCTGTATTTTTTCAAAAGTATCCCTTAAAGATTTTAATGAAATATTGCCGTAGATGTATGTTATTACAGAATTTTAGGACAGAAAGTCATACCAGAAACAACTAATAAGGCATTTGACCCTCTGTTCATTGTTTCTTGAGCTTGGGGAGATGTCTGGTTTGGTGTAGTTTGTTTCTGCACTAGACATGACTTGCGATATTTTCATTAACGTTTTCAAGAACTAACACTTTACGCCAAATTAATATGTAACCTTTTCTTCCAAGGAATTACCCTTATGGAAACTGAAAAAGAACAAATGTTGAACAAACTTTGTCAACTAGTATTACAGTGAGAAGTTTCTGGAGATGGTGCTCTACGCACTACTGCTGTTATTCTTTTACTGCCATTGTTTTTGTTGATTACACCTTGATGTTAACTATGTGTTACACCTTTCATTGATGGCCTTACCAACATTATGGAACCATTTTGTCAATACCTGACACTGTTTGTTTGAAGATATTGGATACTTGTTGACATTGTGTACGATTGAAAGAGGGTTGGATAGCGTTAGGAAATGTCTAATGGTGTGGGTCGTTTGTGAATCGAAAGGGTTGTCAGTAGTCAAGCTGAGACATGGGGTGGGGGTTGTGATATTGAGGGACAGTGTTGGTGGGGTAGGTAGATGAGGGGTGGAATCTGACAGGACGGGTAGGGGAGTGGTAGCAATGGTAGGACTAGGTAGGTAGACAAAATAGGATTAAGATCAGCTAAAAAAATTCTTGAGCTTCGGGAGATGCCAGGTTTGGTATATGAATTTTGTTTCGGGTAGGGAAATACGGTTGGTTTAGTTTGAGGTAAGTTGGGGTGGGAATGAATGGGCTGTTTCAGATTTGGGTAGGTAGATAGTACTTCTGCTAGATACTGTAGATTTGAAATTGGTTTACATGTGGTAGGACGGGGACAAGTAAGCTGTTATTGGATGGAGCATGTAGATAGTGAGGTGTCATGGTGTAGGAAGTGATCAGTAGTGGTAGGGTCGGAGGGTTAGGGTAGTGTGTTAAGGGTATATTGCAGGGTGTTGGTGAAATGCAGGGGCAAAGGGGTATACCTTGATACTTATTATATGACCGCAAGGCTAAAACTGAAAGTGGCAAGATGTGTTTACTAGGACCAGAAGCTCAGGTTCACATGTTGAAATTGAACACCATATGTTGTAATCAAGGTATGTGGCTTCTGTTGAGGGTATGTAAGCTCTTAGATAACAATGCTAATATCAAACTGCACTGAAGACTAATAAGTGCATAGTTATGTTTCTTAGTTACGCCAGGATCCTCTGTCACATGTTCAGATTCTTATTTGTCAACAACATACCTACGCTCATGGATATGACCAATTGGTAAAGTACTAGGACCTAAACACATTCATTTTACTGCTACACTATGTTTGATGTGGGAGAAAAATCTCTCTGACTTTAATGGGCATGATGGTTATATTTATTTATGATGTGTGTTGAGATTGAGAGTCATCTGTTTGTAGATACTTATTTATTGCCCCTACGTAATATTAGGGGTGAAACGGTATGCCCTTACCACGGTACGGTACGTATTGCGGTACAAGGCCTTCGGTTCGGTCCGTTTTGGTTCAGTATATGAGATATCATAATGCAGAAAATTGACAGCAAGAGCCAAACCTTACATTGTTTAATATCATGGGGAAAAAATAACCATAATGTTTGTCATTTTGAATGAACAAAACTGTCATGTTATGACTAGATACAAATGACAGTACAAAAACCAAAAATACCAAACTTTTGGATTGCATTACGGTATACCGAACCGAAGGCAATATACCGCCGTTCTACTAATATCGTGGTATACCGTTTCACCCCTATGTAATATTGGTCTAGTTCCTCTCCTGTTAGAAGTTCACAGTGCCATTGGTGAGTTAATTGTTGTTCTTGTAGCTGGATTAGCAAGTATTGGGGTTAGATTTGTGTCTTTTCAGCTGCTTTCTTCAACGAATATTTCTGAAAATATGACATAAAGGCAAAGAAGCAGGAACTTGTAACCAGGCCCCGATTTCTCGAAACAAACTTAAGTCTGAGTTTTGACTTGAGTTCGAATTTTTACTCAAATTTGAGAAAACGCATTTCCCAGAATGAACTGAAATCCCAGGATTTAATGTTGATATGGTTCTGAAATGGTGGGATTACAACAGATGGGGTAGTTACAGTTCCTGTCAAATAGATACCCGTAT
This sequence comes from Haliotis rubra, assembly GCF_003918875.1. Classification (NCBI taxonomy): domain Eukaryota; kingdom Metazoa; phylum Mollusca; class Gastropoda; order Lepetellida; family Haliotidae; genus Haliotis; species Haliotis rubra. The sequence goes on from NW_025767101.1 coordinate 742,219, forward strand.
GAGTAAGTTGGGGCAGTAGGGTAGCCCAGTGGTTAAAGCATTCACTCGTCACACCAAAGACCTGGGTTTGATTCCCCACATGGGTACAATGTGTAAAGCCCTATTCTGGTGTCCCCCGCCGTGATATTGCTGGAATATTGCTCAAAGCGGTGTAAAACTGAACTCCCTCACAATGATTAAGATACAGCTCTAACACTAGAGATCACCCACGTCAGCTTTGTCCTCTAGGTTGAAGCCCATGTCAAGTATGATTCTCTTTTGACTAGTGAACTCACTTTATAAAAGTCAACATTATAGCACTAAAATTTACTGACAATTTTGATGAATTTTGGTCTGTGTTCAAAGTTTTTGGGCACGGACTGCATTCATCGATGCATCTTTGATTTTGCATTTTATGTGTTGGCATTGAAGAAACTAGAGGCATTCAACAAAAGGCATTGGATCATAGTTGTCACACCGTACCTATGACTCGACGAATTGCACAAGCAATGACATATTTGTGTAGAAGTCCCAATTACTGTTGACAAGTTACATGAGCGCAGACGTAGCTAGGTGGGTAGGTTTTTGTTTAGTTATTCGACTCTCACTGGCCATGGGTGATAGTTCCTTTCTTGACAATGTGGAAACGACTCTCACTGGCCATGGGTGATAGTTCCTTTCTTGACAATGTGGAAACGACTCTCACTGGCCATGGGTGATAGTTCCTTTCTTGACAATGTGGAAACGACTCTCACTGGCCATGGGTGATAGTTCCTTTCTTGACAATGTGGAAACGACTCTCACTGGCCATGAGTGAGAATTCCTTTCTTGACAATGTGGGTTTTTGTTTAGTTAAACGACTCTCACTGGCCATGGGTGATAGTTCCTTTCTTGACAATGTGGAAACCTGTTGTCATGGACACCAGAATTAAAGGTGATATATTTATAAAGATCACAAACCCTTGAACCTCCTAGTTTTTTAGATGGAATCCACCTTTTTACACTTAATTTTCACCTTCATATGTCTTAAGCTACTTTTTAACTTCCTTTGTTTTTATTCATAATGTTACATTTGACAATTAGATACCCTAAAAATACCACATATTGTGGATATATTTTTTGTTGTTGAAGTCACATGTGTTTGTTAGCTTTGATCAAGAGGTTGTTTACTCATGATGCTCATTCATTAGCCAAACGTCTTTCCACACTAAGGTGAGGATGTGGATGTATAGCTTCAACCATGAATAATTTATTCATAAATCAGTCTTAAGGAGACATTGTAAGACATACTGGTAGATCCAGTGAAGCCGAGGTGCAAGGGGTGCTGACTCCCTTTCTACAGACACCTTGTTTACTGACCCCTTGGCCACATCACTTCATTGCTTGGGTATCATGTGCACCCTCCTGTTTCAAAGACCTGGATCGGCCCCTCCTGTTGTGCGTGTTACATGTCATGTACTCAGGGTTTCCAGTAGTTCGATAAGGCTTTTGTGATGCTGCATTTTCTCAGCAGGTTACCTGTGGTCACAAGTTCCTCTATTTGAGAAATATCAGTACAGGTGCATCTAAAATTACAATCCTGCAAAACAATTATGGGCACCTTGCTAGTGCCTTAATTTAAAGGGGTACAGAGGTCAGGTTATTTATTTATTATTATTTATAGTCCTTGCATCTTTGATCAAAATAATTTGAAACTTACTCTTTTGTGTGTTAACTCAAATATGGTACTTGACAGTTACTGTCTGTTTCACATAAAGTAGGCATTTGAGCTCATCTGTAAGCCAGTGTGCTGAGTACCTTTAATAAAGTTACTTCTGTTATGATGTAGGTATGCATACTTCCTGGATTTTAAGCTATGCTATTTTTGTAACCCCAGATTTGTAATTAATGTTTTATCAATTTGTTTTAGATGCTGCTCCTATTCTTTTGTGAAGAAAAATATGAAAGAAAAACCTAATATTTTCAGCTCATCATTTTATTGATTGTTGCCTGTTATTTTAGAAAAGCTTGAGCAGTGTTCAGGGTTAGAGTGTGTGATGATTTCCACTGCTATACATGTTCCCCAGGCCTTTCAGTTCAATACTGACTACATTGAAAGTCTTGGGGTATAGAGGATGACAGGAGTGCAAGATAGTAACAAATATGTATATTTTCTTAGACGATGTTCCAGATGGACAATGATGGTGTACATGTGAATGTTTAAATTATGGTGGTTTGATTGTACATATTTTGACTCGGAGCTTGGGAGGAGTGGCTTGAAAGCACTGAATGAGCGTTTTGTGAGATCAGGAATAAAGAATGTATATCTGACATGCAGTGTTTCTTTTGTTTCTTGTTTGTCTAAACTCAGGAGATTTGATTTATCTGCTTTGATCATCCTCTTACTGAAATTATTATTATAGCACCCAGGGCCTAGATTTTCGAAGCTCTCTTAGCTCTAAGATAGTCGTAAGTTAATGGCAATGTATGGTACTTACGACTATCTTAGCCTAAGAGAGCTTCGACTAGGCCCAGAAAGCTAAATATGAGGCATTGCAACACTTTTCTACTGTTTTCTCTGTTCACCCAGCAAGAAAATGGGTACCCGGTGGAAAAAGTCATATGACTATAACCTTCTAGCACCTAACAGACAGCTTGGGTTATCCAGGTAATAATGTGGTGCTATTGATTGTTAGCCCTATGAGCATACCTAGTATGGAGTTTGGCGCTATATAAATGGACACATTATTATCAAAATTTGATTCATTATTACGTGGTACATACTATTGTTAAGAAATTAATTGGGTTGATGTTTATGCTAGAAATAATATTTCTCTTCTTAAATTTGACCTGAAATTTGTATGGTTTCTTCAGAAAGTATGTTTAGCCAAAACTGCAGCTTGTTTATATTTTCAACATTTTTGGTATCTTCCACACCGCATTAGTTATTTCCTACCAGTGAAGATATAGGTTGTAGAATTGGTCTTCCGCAACCCATGCTTGGAAGAGGTGGGGCGGTGGGGTAACCCATTGGTTAAGGCGTTCGCTCGTCACAGCGAAGACCCGGGATCGATTCCCCACATGGGTACAACGTGTGAAGCCCATTTCTGGTGTCCCGCGCCGTGATATTGCTGGAATATTGCTGAAAGCGGCGTAAAACTCAACTCACTCACTGGGAAGAGGCAACTAACTGGGTCGGGTGGTCAGGCTTGCTGACTTGGTCGACACATGTCATTGTTTCTCAATTGTGTAGATTGATGATCATGCTGTTTTTCACTGGATTGTTTGGTACAGACTCGATTACAGACAGACCGCCGCCATATAGCTGGAACATCGCTGAATGTGACATTAAACAACAAAGAAAGCAAACAGTTCTTTCCGCTATTTGTTACGGATACATTAAAATGATTCATATTCGGAAACACGACAAAGAGTAAACTGACAAGGAACACCTGGCTCTCCCGGCAGTGTAATGATGCTGCTGACATTAACAGAACTTCCCAAATATTTGGTGTGTTTGAAGAAGTCATAATTCATTCAGTTTTCAAGGCTGAAAGTATCAACACCCAGCGGTGGCAGAATGTGACAGTTTATAGCAAACAACAATCATTGTCTATCTAGAATCCCCCACTCACATTCAATACCTGCAGTATACCTGCTCTCTTAAGATAGTCGTAAGTTAATGGCAATGTATGGTACTTACGACTATCTTAGCGCTAAGAGAGCTTCGAAAATCTAGGCCCAGAAAGCTAAATATGAGGCATTGCAACACTTTTCTACTGTTTTCTCTGTTCACCCAGCAAGAAAATGGGTACCCGGTGGAAAAAGTCATATGACTATAACCTTCTAGCACCTAACAGACAGCTTGGGTTATCCAGGTAATAATGTGGTGCTATTGATTGTTAGCCCTATGAGCATACCTAGTATGGAGTTTGGCGCTATATAAATGGACACATTATTATCAAAATTTGATTCATTATTACGTGGTACATACTATTGTTAAGAAATTAATTGGGTTGATGTTTATGCTAGAAATAATATTTCTCTTCTTAAATTTGACCTGAAATTTGTATGGTTTCTTCAGAAAGTATATTTAGCCAAAACTGCAGCTTGTTTAGTATTTTCAACATTTTTGGTATCTTCCACACCGCATTAGTTATTTCCTACCAGTGAAGATATAGGTTGTAGAATTGGTCTTCCGCAACCCATGCTTGGAAGAGGTGGGGCGGTGGGGGTAGCCCATTGGTTAAGGCGTTCGCTCGTCACAGCGAAGACCCGGGATCGATTCCCCACATGGGTACAACGTGTGAAGCCCATTTCTGGTGTCCCGCGCCGTGATATTGCTGGAATATTGCTGAAAGCGGCGTAAAACTCAACTCACTCACTCACTGGGAAGAGGCAACTAACTGGGTCGGGTGGTCAGGCTTGCTGACTTGGTCGACACATGTCATTGTTTCTCAATTGTGTAGATTGATGATCATGCTGTTTTTCACTGGATTGTTTGGTACAGACTCGATTACAGACAGACCGCCGCCATATAGCTGGAACATCGCTGAATGTGACATTAAACAACAAAGAAAGCAAACAGTTCTTTCCGCTATTTGTTACGGATACATTAAAAATGATTCATATTCGGAAACACGACAAAAGAGTAAACTGACAAGGAACACCTGGCTCTCCCGGCAGTGTAATGATGCTGCTGACATTAACAGAACTTCCCAAATATTTGGTGTGTTTGAAGAAGTCATAATTCATTCAGTTTTCAAGGCTGAAAGTATCAACACCCAGCGGTGGCAGAATGTGACAGTTTATAGCAAACAACAATCATTGTCTATCTAGAATCCCCCACTCACATTCAATACCTGCAGTATACAGCCTTCTCAGGGATGGCATTCGCGAGGCATCTCCTTTCTCAAATCGTTCGTCTTCATAACAACAATACTATCCTCCTCCATTCCTGCTGCAGTGTCTGCTTGAGTTCATTCAGGTTTTGAAATGGCGTTCTCTCTTGGCATTAGTACATGTACATAAGATACTGCCAAGCCAGGGTTCCATTCTTTGCATTCTTTGTCATTAGATTTGGGAGTTAAGTTTCTTATAGGTGAATAAGTAATGCTCATGTATATATTTACTTCTGGAAAATTTTGTTCTTTTGTTTTGTCTGGGTCTGTAGAGATTTCCTCCCACAGCGCTATTCAAAGCTGGTGATATAAACGAAAACAAGGAACGCTTGGATTTTCCTGTGTTCCCCTATTTGTTTCTCTCAGTATATAATCAATCACTGAATTATCTCACTAATCACCGTCATAATGCACACTAACTGTATGTGGACTGTACGTCTGACTATCGTATGCAACTATTTCGGTAGCATTGCTATTATGTTTGAACCATGTAACCACATGTAGAAGTGAAACTGCCCCCATTATGTATACAGTATACTTAGATTAGCCTATGCCCCTGCAACTTTTATTGGAATAGCGAAAATGTTTTGTTACCACTGCTACAAGGACAATACTATCTGATTTCATTTGAGAAACGCTTCTCATTAATAGCTAATATACTTAAAGTGTAGTCTTAAGAATTTTTTTTGACATTAATAACCGTTGTAATAACCTATTATTTGTATTGATTGTATTTATTTTCAATATATATGTAACAAAAGATATTAATCATGCAAGTAGGGGTTGCGATGAAGGCAACAATGTTGTTTTATACAGCGCTGTTGTTACCTTGGCAACCACAGCGAATATGAAAAACAGAAATGCATAAATATTTTAAGCGTAATTGATTACGTGATCTTTGGCGTCACGCGCACAAAGCCTTAGTCACAAATAAAATACTTTTCAAACAATTTTCGTTGTTTGTTTGGAAAATAATCCCAAAGCACCATGGGTGTACTATCTTTTACACGTCATTTTAGTCTCCATACAGGTCTCCATACCGAGTCTCCATAAGGATTCCCAAACACACACAGTCTCCATAGCGAGCCACCAGAATACACAGTCTCCAGCACACACATTCTCCATAGCGAATCCCCAACATACACAGTCTCCATAGCGAATACCCAACACACAGTCTCCAGCACACAGTCTCCATAGCGAGTCTCCAGCACACACAGTCTCCATAGCGAGTCTCTAGCACACACAGTCTCCATAGCGAGTCTCTAGCACACACAGTCTCCATAGCGAGCCACCAGGAATCACAGTCTCCAGCACACACATTCTCCATAGTGAATCCCCAGCATACACAGTCTCCATAGCGAATACCCAACACACAGTCTCCAGCACACAGTCTCCATAGCGGAGTCTCCAGCACACACAGTCTCCATGGCGAGTCTCTAGCACACACACAGTCTCCATAGCGAGTCTCCAGCACACACAGTCTCCATAGCGAGTCTCCAGCACACACATTCTCCATAGCGAGTCTCTAGCACACACACTCTCCATAGCGAGCTCCAGCACACACATTCTCCATGGCAGATCCCGAGTCTCCAGCACACAGTCTCCATAGCGAGTCTCTAGCACACACAGTCTCCATAGCGAGTCTCCAGCACACACAGTCTCCATAGCGAGCCACCAGAATACACAGTCTCCAGCACACACATTCTCCATAGTGAATCCCCAACATACACAGTCTCCATAGCGAATACCCAACACACAGTCTCCAGCACACAGTCTCCATAGCGAGTCTCCAGCACACACAGTCTCCATAGCGAGTCTCTAGCACACACAGTCTCCATAGCGAGTCTCCAGCACACACAGTCTCCATAGCGAGTCTCCAGCACACACAGTCTCCATAGCGAGTCTCTAGCACACACAGTCTCCATAGCGAGTCTCCAGCACACACAGTCTCCATAGCGAGCCACCAGAATACACAGTCTCCAGCACACACATTCTCCATAGTGAATCCCCAACATACACAGTCTCCATAGCGAATACCCAACACACAGTCTCCAGCACACAGTCTCCATAGCGAGTCTCCAGCACACACAGTCTCCATAGCGAGTCTCTAGCACACACAGTCTCCATCGTTAACTCCAGCACACACAGTTTCCATAGGGAATCCCCAACACACACAGTCTCCAAACGAGCCACCAGAATACACACTCTCCATAACGAGTCTCTAGCACACACAGTCTCCATAGCGAGTCTCCAGCACACACAGTCTCCACAGGGAATCCCTATCACACACAGTCTCCATAGCGAGCCACCAGAACACACTGTCTCCATAGCGAATCCCCAACATACACGCTCTCCATAGCGAATCCCCAACACACAATCTCCACACACAGTCTCGATACCGACTCTCCAGCACACACAGTCTCCATACAGTCTCATAACTACTACACAAGACAGTATTAATCTGTAAACTTAAAAAATCAAGCACAATAAATTACAATTTACAATTTAAAAATGCAGTATCTTTTTTGGATGTTGTGGTGTTTAGTTTTTTTTATTGGTTCCCAAGATTACAATGTCATATAAACAGAAAACTGTGATACATATAGATAGATGAAGAACAAGTATTATATCCATATTATAGTAATAAACATATATAAATCAATAAAAGAGAAAAATGATATCAGGTAAATTCTAAATCAATTTTCAAACCGGACATTTTGTAAAACGTATTAATTGTGTCAATAGCAAAGTACAAACTCTCCTCACTAGAAATAGTTCAGCATCATCAACGTATTGATCCTTTTTATATTCATTATCATTGATGACAATACCTTTGATGTTTCCATTATTTCCTATCATGCAACCAAGAATAAAAAAAAGGTATGGGGATAGTGGGTCCCCCTGTCTACATCCCCTTTCATTAACAACAGTCAGACAGATAACCATGTTGGAAGACACAAGATGTTGTGGTCTCAGTAGATACTCCATGCGCTGATATTATACTATAGCCGACCAGCTTTCATTGCTCCGATAAGTCTTCTTTCGGTGAATTTGGGGCAGAGTAAATATGAGTATACAATGCTTTTCCTCAGAGGAATATCGATGAAACCATTACCCATTTCTTATTGAGGCGATAGTCACTGAAACAACCATACAGCCGAACAGAACACCTAGATTACTATAGGCAATTTGCTCTGAACTCATATCCCGTTCTTTGTGTGATAATTAAGTACAAATATATGATGTATGGTGGATGCATTGTGACATGAACAAAACGCATTTCTGTAAACTCAGTTCAACGGGGACAAAACGACCTAACAGATGAAGAATGACATTTGTTGAAGGTATTGACACGAAACCGTATGGCAATGAAACAATGGTTGGTAGTTACACACAATTTGCGACTTATGCCATGCTAGGTGAGAATGAAAGCCGAGTAAAGGAAGAAACGATTTTGGTTCTTTCCAATCGTGCGATCATTTGTACAACGTGACGTCCCTTTACATAAGCTGTATTATCTTATCCCAGTGTCAAGACCCCTACTTGTGACCTTTGCACAAAATATACATAAGTTAAAGAACTGGCTTTGCGGCAGTGAATAGGAAGAATTTTTCATATAAGATAAATACAGATGTGTAAACATATTATCTGTTAATGATGTCTTTGATTTTTTCTTTTTGTCCTTGTGTATTAACAACTATGAAGCAGCGGCCTGAAATGGATATGTTGTATCTGGAATAAAAGGGAGAGTATGTGGGAGCTCTGGAGTGAGAGGGGTTTTACGCTAGTAGCTACAAGAGGCCTTTCTTTCCAAATGACTTGACTCTGTGTTTCAGGACGGCTTCCGTGGTGAAGTGGTCTGAGCGTCCGCCCGGAGAGCAGAAGGTCTCGGGTTCGTTCCCCGGCCACGTCATACCAAGTGACGTTAAAATATGGTACTTGTTGGTCCCTATCGGCATTAATGGGTAAAAACATGGACTGGCCGGTTCGGATTCAGTATGTGTCTGAGAGGGGTATTCATGCTTAACTGCGGCATGGTATCTCTGTGAGCTAGCAACTAAGTCTGGGCTAGTACAAGCAGCCACACATACACGCATGCGCATCGTCGTATGAGCGAAATATTATTAAGTACCAAATAAATGCAATTTCGGTTCTTGAAACTATTTTTTCAGTAGTGCTATAATAACACCACTGATGACACATATATAAGTTCCCCATAGACTGGACGCTATGAACCAGTAAGTCCCTGCCACTGTTGTTTATGATATAGATCATTAAAAGTTTTGTTAATCAATTTACTTTTGTTAATCGTGAGTGGGTAAGTCAATAACATTAACGCCGGTTTGAACAGAACACAACTGGACCTTTCAGTGGAACTGAGCAATACAAAGAGGAAAGGCTTTCCCAAACGAGAACAGGCTAATCGTGTTTGTACAAACATATTTCTCAAATGATAAATTGTTTATTCCCAATACAGGACATATATGATAACGAAATACTAATAATCCTTTTGAATCTTTTCAATACGACTGTGTCTTTATATCCATGTCCTCTGTTAGCTGAGGGTCTATAGAGAATGCCCTTACTTTTGTGTAACCTATTTAGTTGTAAAGGCACATTTCTTTACCAAGGACAAGCTGTATTTGATTTTATGTTCGTGTGTTCACTCGTTTGTCAGAGACAGACTTGTTCCATCACCATTCGTTCGTCCACATTCTGGATACACAGATTTCAGTGTGTTCAGTCATAGGACATAACTTTGTGTTTCAAAGGTGTACTATAGTACTGTACAACGAAACTGCTCCTTAGTTGGTGCTATTGACATGGGAGACGTAGGATTTTCTGCTTTAAATGTGTGCTGTGTGGAATTATGTTTTCCAAGTAAACAAGTAACAAGAAAATTATCAATTAGTGATTGAGTCAGCATATGATCCACTTTCATCTATGTTACAACAGTATAAAGACGGAGGACACCAAAATGGTCTTCATGTATTTGTTTACCTTTGAGTGGAACCGAAAATTTCAAAAACTGTAAGGGTCATTAGCTTCTAATAATAGCACTACAATGATTAAAATAATGTATTACAAGCGGTAGTGAAGCATGGCAGTAAGATGACGGTAAGATGAAATTTTACAACATGACGTTTTCGGATCAGTGGTAGTAATTCCACCATGTGTAAAACGTTCATTCACTCGACGAGTCTTACAATGGCAATTTGATGGAACTGTACCATTCCTCCTGCAGCGCCTGTGTCAGTTCCGCCAACGTGGTTGATTGTATGGCGTTGAGGCACACGTGTTTGGTCTGTGAAAGGTCTGGGCTCATTCAATGCCGGTCATGCCATTCTGCAATTTGCAATTTGATTTACCATTTGAGCTTGACTTCGTTGGGCTTTGTAACTTTGTTTTAGATCAATCCATTCTGTATTGTTGTCGTTGACTTAGTAAGATCAACATTTTGGGTTTATTGATACCTATTCCGTAGTCTCCCAATCACAAACAGTGAAACACAGTGCCACATTCCATGTCAGTAGCCCACAGACGGTCTGTGCGTTAACAAACATGGAAAGAAAACAAGTAAATCACAAACTATATGAAAAGCAGAAATACTGGTCCAAATTGAATAATTTATGTTTTGGTGTTACTTTTTAACAGTTATAAACCTTCTGGCATACGACATGTGACGTTGACACTAATTTTCAATCAGTAGTTGCATGGTTGCGTCCATTAACGCAAATTTTCTTTGAAAACAACTGTATTCCAATTAGCCAACTTTATTGTTATCTATCATATAATGAAAAGTGAGCGGTGTCTGTACTAATGAACGCAGTTAAACTCTATATTTGTACCGGATACATACTGTTTTGTTTTAATTTGTACCCAGTCTGTGTCTGTGTCAGCCTAAAATGTCCTTCAACGCGAAAACGAAAATAATAACCATGAGCCAATATTGTTCTCGATAGATTTCTTTACGACAATCAACGTAGTTAGAGGATAACATCAATATTCTATACTCAGACTTTTGAAGTCATTTTTTTTCAAAACGTAGACCAAGTACTGTCTGTTTATGATGTACACAACCGTCTGCTAGACGGGTGGTAACGGGACATAACCGTCCATTCTCGAACTTTCTTGAAGAGAAGATGGACAACATGCAACTTTCGGTAGGCACAGTCTTGGGACGATGTGTTCTGTTGTGTCTGTACTTGGAAGGGTGTTTTTCTTCTGCTTTCGGTCAGAACATGTGCGGTCAGTCCTCATACCACCGTCACCAGAGCCTAGACAACCACACATTCACCCAAGATGCTTTACAGGTGAAAGTCTACACCCCAGAGAAAGCCTTGATGGAGTGCTCTTCTGACTGTTTTGGGCACCCGACGTGCAAGATGTTTGTACTCAACTCCAACTCAGGAGAGTGCAGGAGGTTCAAGCGGGCTTTCTTTGATCTAACGAACGCCATACCTGCGACCGGTTTTAAATATTATGCTGGTAAGGTATACAAAGGACTTTTTACTCGCAATATTTCTAGAAATACACGTAGAATAACGTAGAGTATTAATCGATTGTGATAGATTTTCCTCAATGACTTTGTTTAGAAAGATATTATTCGGCAGCTAATTCGTTTTCACTATATCCATTTTTTCTGATATATACGAAATTGTTTCTAATGTATTTTTGTATGTCCAGTGGTGTAGTGACCGCACTTTTGGGTACCCGGTACGTATTGACGCTCCGAGACATTTTATGAGCACACGTAAATGGGGAAGCTTCAAGGTGATGTCAGAATGTGACCGCCACCCCAATTAGTATGGTACCGCAGTGATATCATATCATGTGCATATGTTTGACAGCCCTGAGTGGCCATGTCGAGAAAGAGTATACTATGGTATAGAGATAAAGAATGATCCAAGAGGAGCAACCGTACTGGACAAGGTAGTTAATAAGGTTATCTCCAACGTATGTTTTTCCTATTTATGACAATATGACATAAATTATGATAATATTTAAGACAACTTGAAAGACCTGTTTCCATAGTATATGCCACTTAAATACTCAAGTTCTGACAGTCTTATTACATCGCCGGTCGGTCACAGTAGCCTACTGTTGTTACAAGCAAACGCATTGTTTTCATTTTGTACTGAATTCCACCCAGAGAGAGCCCAATAGTCCATTTGCTGGCTAGTAATTTTAAAAAAGGTTCCTTTCTTTAACCAACTGTCACTGACATGGAGGTTAACCGCCTCATTCTAGGGTTATACAGATGTATTGCAAAGATGCATTCCCTGTAGAAACATTGCATTTGGTGTACATTGATCATGTGTCATTGGTCCCTCTGTTTCAAAAGTATAATGCTTCGGGCTTCCGTTTCCCCAAACCAAAAGCAATTTTCATAAGCTACATTCCTAAGATGTCCAACATATGAGAACATTATGCAGCATATACTTTTGACAGTTATATACTTTTGACACATTCTGATAATTGTGGGGATAGACTGACCTCTGTGCGCTTTATGTAAACAGGGGCTCCTTTCACGAAGCAACCTTTACTAAGGTTAACCTTAACTCCCATTCTTTAACATTGCACTAAGGTTACCTTAGTGACTTACGATCACCTTAGTGCTTTGTGAAAGGAGGTTCTAATTTCCAGTTAAAATATAAAATATTTGATCACTCTGTTTTTTGACAGATTTTAGATTCATATTATTTTCACCACTATTTAACCTTAATGGATGCTGTCGGTAGAGACTGTTTATTCAATGGCGTTCAGTTTTATACTGAACTCAATTTTCTTTAAACCCCGTCACGTGTTCACGTGACATGTATACAGTTGTACTTACCTAGCTGTTGCTATCAAATACGTCATTAATATTTTAAAAAATCCCTTTGTCTTTCTTTTTTTGACGCTACAGCCGATTGCCTCTCCTACCTGTCTAATGTGTGCCAGGCTGGGTTCTCCCTTCATCCAGGCACAGCTCCAGTGGATAACCATTGCTACAGGGCAGGCGTCTGGGAGTATGGACCCATTGGCCGTGTGTGCAAACAGGATGAGTGGATTAACATGGTAACGTACTTGAAATCTTTGCGAAATGTGGTGAGGTAGCCGGGTACTCACGTCGAATACACGGTTTCTATTCCTCACATCGGTATTATGCTGAGGGAAAAAATAAGGGATAACATGAAAAGGCAAGTGTTCCTATATTTTTTTCCAGGTTTCTGTTCGTGGCTTGTTTGTTGTTTTACGCCACATTCAGCGATGTTCCAGCTATATTGAGGCAGTCTGTAAACAATCAGATCTGGACCAGACAATCCAGTGATCAACAGCATGAACATCGATCTACTCAATGAGGATGGCATGTGTTAACCAAGCCAGCGAGCCTGACCACCTGATCCCGTTAGTTGCCTCTTTCGACAAGCATAGGTTACTGAAGATCAAGTCTAACCCGGATTTTCACGAGTGACATATATTTCTCGTGTAATTGCGAGGATATGACCAACACGGCGTAAATCTCACGTAAAAGTGAGTTGACCAAACAAACCAAGGTCATCTAGAGATAACAGCATGGCTGACCCCCTATTTCGTATCTTTGTACATTAAAAACAACAACTTAGGATAAGTGAATATGTTCTTTATTATTCTTCCTTTGTTATAGAATCAGGCCTGGGAATTAAGCGTCAGATGAGATAATCAGTATATCATGCTTTGTCAGATATCTCACGCGATGTCCCTCACCCTCTCACTCGGCAGTGACATGGTCACAAAAGGCGTTGCTTTTTGTCTAGAGACACTCAATACAATTAAGTGTGCACAAGAAGGCAGGTTTTATTTCGTACACGCACTACAGATGAAGGGAATCTTCAGTGATGTGACGAATAGAGTACCATGAGCAAATGATCAGTCCCCATAAAGCTGAACATCCTATTGCAGACTGAAGCCAGTGTCCCCCTGCCGTCGCCTCTCGTGCCCGGGGTAATTATCGACATCCGGGGATCTAGGAGCAGCGATGGAGAGTAAGAATGATCTGTTTGTCACTTCTTGTCAATTGATGTTCCTTTTGTTAAAAAAGAAAAGAGATACTAGTGTGCAAAACATGTGAGATTTTTTCTATCTCAGACATTCATTTTTGTGAAAGCCGCAGTGACTGAGTGGGCAAGATCGTTGACTTTTTGTGCTGGCGATTAGGTTCCTGTCTCTGAGAGTGTGGGTTTCCAATCCCGGCTGGGACCCACAAAACGTACTATAATCTGTCCTTTACTGTGAAAGTTTAATCCCAAATATCATACTTATCATATTTGACCAATCAGATTCCCTTTTTGTGGGGAATGGCATCTGTGTCAGATGATAATCAAAACTCGTTTTTGTATTGCTTTGACGTGTTCTTTGTGCATGTGTTTCTCATCACAGATGCTCATGTCTTACTTTGTAACAGGTTGTTTACTGCACTACGTCAGCAAACGTCCAACGATGAAACGGTGCTACTGAGCGTGGTGCCTGACGGAAGAGCACGCTTTGGAGTGAGAAGTAACAGTTTGCAGTACATGCATGCTATAAGTCCTTTCCCCGTTGCCCCAGGGGTGGTGTTTGATTTGGAAGTGGTGGTATCAGAAGCTCAGTTTCAGGTGGGACGACCCTCTTTACAAAGGATACCTCGTTAATGTGTTTTTATTCTTCTGAAAACCAGTCAATACCAAGCGTTTTGGTCGAAAGAGCATGATGGCAATGATGAAATAAAGATTAGATTCTGTAATATGTTTTTCATGTTTTATATTTGTATACTGTTTTACGCCTCAGTACTTATTCCATTCAAACTATGCATAGTAGTCGAAATATAGACCAACGTCCCCAGTGGTGTAGGATGGCATGCAATCAGCAACATCACTGAACCTAACCATACAATTAATTAGGACTAAGTACCTATTATATCTCAGATGGATAGATAGATAGATAGATGGATAGATAGATAGATAGATAGATAGATGGATGGATGGATGGATGGATGGATGGATGGATGGATGGATGGATGGATGGATGGATGGATGGATAGATGGATGGATGGATAGATAGATAGATAGGACACTAGAATATAATAAACTTCGTTTGTAACGAACACGCTCATACCGATGGATAGATAGATAGATAGATAGATAGATAGATGATAGATAGATAGATAGATAGATAGATAGATAGAACAGTTTTTGTAGTGACCTCTTCTGTACATTTGAATCGCAGTGCGTATTAGGAACGGTTATAACGAACAAGAATTAGTTGTTCCTGAGTGTTCGTTATACCCGTTGCTTACTGTTTCACAGCGACCACCTTATCTTCTATGTCACTATGTATGCTTGTTTCTTTTCGTTGTAGATTAAAATTGATGGCGCTAATTTGGCAACAGTGAGCGTTCTACTGCCGCTCAACATATCAACAGAGATACAGATGTTCTACTGGCTGACTGTGGAGCTGGTCAAACTGACCTACCCTTGAACACATCTGAATATATGTGCTTGCAGAGATACAAAGACTCAAAACTGTTAATTAAGAACTGACATAGCCATGAACCTGTGTCAGAATGAATACAATACCGGGACTGCCCGTATTTAAGTAAATAGTGTCCAATAAGCGAACACGTTCTCATCTGCCACAAAGTGGACTAGAAATTCCAGCTCTGATAATATTTATTGGGAAATGAAACAAAACATAAAGATATTACTAAATCGTTTTGGACACTTGTCATTTCCTTTCATTCGTGAAATGTATTTGCTTATTAAACTTTGAAGATTCTTTATACTTTATTCGTTTTGGAAGTTTTTTTCGTTTTTAAGCCCTGGACCTAAATTCAAGTCAAATGTTATTCTGTCAAGTCAAAAGTTACTCTGTCAAAACAGGCAAAATCCGTAATTAAGCCCTGGGCTTAAATACGTGCAGTCCTGACTTTTTCAGTTAACCACCGAAGAGTTTTGTTTCCGCATTATTTTTGAAACCTGTGAAGTGTCAATCTTTTGGGATAATAAACTGATGTAGGAAAGCATGTAGAGTGTTATTGCTCTAAAAAGCACAAACATTTTGGAAAGTGTTTTAACTTTAACTTACAAGACATGAACCTTGTGCACGTGTTGCCAGAACACCCCAGATCTTGTCGTTTCACGTTCCTTGCTCAACGTGGACGATTCAGTCGATGTTGATGACATGTCCTGAAATGGTCGATAGGCCTGGATGCAGACAGCACGCAGTCGTCTCATCACTGCGTTTCTGCTGATGCGGTGACCCAACGCTGTTGATTCTGATGAAGCCAGTGTGAACATCCGGCTACGCAAATGGAGAATGCGTCAATGGCGGTTATCTTGCGTGGTGGTCACTCTCGGTCCTCCAGTTCGGGGACTGTCAGATGTTTGGCCAGTCTGGATGATCAGTCTCACAAGTCTGAAGATGGTCTGCCTTGTTCAGCTGAACATTTTGTGCTTGGGTTTGTTTGAAGGTCGTCTTAACACTATTCCAGCTATAGCACCACATTCCAGCTTGATGTCAGAAAAAGTTTGTTGGGTGTGGTGTTGACAAGCCTAGAACCAAAATCGGGGTGAACCGGGATTGGAACCCACGATCATAAGTTATTGGGCACCGAGGGACGACAAGGAGGTGAGTTAAATAGTTTGCCTGGGGAAATATTGGTACTATGCCTGTGTAATTCGAATGTTCTGTTTTGTTTAAATCAGCATATCACTAAAACACTTGTACAATATCAAGTACCTGACTTTAACTTAGGTAGTCTGAGTTATCCGCCCCTAGGTGTATACAACATGACCATTGTAGGCGTTCCAGAGACTCGGAACTATGAACCAGTATGTCCCTGACCCCGCTGCGTATGATATGCATAATCAGATGTCTAGTTTTTGTAAATCAACAAGCTTTTGTTAATCGTAATTGGGTAAGTCAGTAACATTAAAACTGTTTTGAACAGAGCAAAATAATCATGCTTTCTTCTTGGAACTCAACAGTACAAAGAGGAAAGGTTTCCCAACGAGAACAGGCTAATCATGTTTGTACAAAACCATTTTCGAATGATAAATTGTTTATTCCATATAAAGGATATTTATGACAACGAGACACTAATAATCCTTTTGAATCCTTTCAATGTGTGTCTTTATATACTGGGCATGCGTTTACCAACCGCTATAGTTTTCATTAATCCGATGTAGTCTTTAATTGGTGCTATTGAGATGGAGACGTAGAGTATTCGGCTTTAAATGTGTGCTGCGCAGGAAGTATGTTTTCCTAACCATTGGTGCTAACAAGCAAATTATGAATTAGTGAGCGAGTCAGCATTTGAGCCACTTTCATTTATATTATAGCAGTATCACGACGGAGGACATCAGAAATAGTCTTCACAAAATTATTTTACCAATGTGAGGAATCGAAATTTTCCAAAACTGTAAGAGGCATTAGCTTCTGATAGTAGTAGTATGATGATAAAAAGACGCATGACAGTAGGTGTTACCAAACTTGAAGCATGATAGGGTAAGATGGAATTTTACAACATGACGTTTTTGAATCAGTGGTAGTAATTCCACCATGTGTAAAACGTTCATTCACTCGACGCGTCTGACAATGGCAATTTGATGGAACTGTCCCTCTCCTCCTGCAGCGCCTGTGCCAGTTCAGCCATCGTGGTTGATTGCTTATGACACACACGTGTTCGGTCTGAGAAAGACCTTGGCTCATTCATTGCCGGCCTTTGTATTCAATGGATGTTGTGGTACCTGAGGTTTAGCACTGAGTATTCTTGCGCGATCCAAATTGCGCAGATCGTAGCTCATGCTGTTGATCACTGGATTGTCTGGTCCAGACTCGATTATTTACAGACCGCCGTCATATGGCTGGAATATTGCTGAGTGCGGCGTAAAACTCAACTCCCTCACTCACTCTTGCGCGATGAACACGGGAGTCGTCTTCGACAGGGGATAACAAGAGGTGTCAGTATCTTGGTAATGACCACAGACTCACAGATTACACAGTATGAAGTGTGGTTCGTTTAGTCACATTACCAGTTTGAACCATATGTAATCCACAGCCAAATCTTCCATGAAGTATCAGGTTGACCATGACTTGATGTTCATGTGGACGACGTCTCCAGACACACGACAACGCCAATCAAGGAAGTTCAAAGCGATGTTCATTTTGACGTCGTCAGATTCGACTACGTCAATCAAGAAAGTACAAAGCGATGTTCATTTGACGTCATCAGATTCGACCACGCCAATCAAGAAAGCGTGTAGTGAATCGCGCTTCATCTCAAAACATGACACGTGACCTTAGTTTGGACAACGTTATGTTGACCATTGACGTCTGTTTCAAGTAATGGAGGTGAGCCGCATGCAGACGATTTCTAATAGCCTGGCCCGTGACGTGTACTCTAGGAACCTCATGACATTTGGCAGCAGTTTGATTCGCCGTTTGAACTTGACCTCGTTGGACTTTGTTTTTGATCAATCGATTGTGTACTCTTGCACAACAACATTTTGAGCTTTTTGGTTCCTATTCCAAAGTCTCCCAATCATAAAGAGGGGGCGGTGGGGTAGCCTAGTGGTTAAAGCGTTCGCTAGTCACGCTGAAGAGTCGGGTTCAATTCCCCACATGGGCACAATGTGTGAAGCTCATTTCTGGTTTCCTCCGCCGTGGTATTGCTGGAATATTGCTAAAAGCGGCGTAAAACTAAAACTAACCCACCCAATCACACACTGTGACACAGAACATAGTGTCACTTTCCAGCATACCATAGCCCACAGACTGCGCATTGACAAACGGGGCAAGAAAACAAGTTAATCACAACCCTATGATAAGTAGAATCAACACGATTGACGAAATTATTGATCTTGAATAATTTTTTGGTTTTTGTGTTACTTTTTAAAAGTCAAAAACCTTCTGGCATACAACATTTGACGACTATACTAATCTTTGTTGTACCGCTTGAAATATATATTTCTAGATCAGAATGCCCAAAGATTTTCAATCAGTGTTTGGGTAGCTGCGTCCATCAACGCAAATTGTCTTTCCACAACATGTATACCAATTAGCCAACATTATTATTAACTATCATAAAATGGAAAATGAAATATGTCAATACTAATTTACGCAGTTAAACCTTATGCTTTTACCGCATATATACTGTTTTGTTCTAATTTGTATGCATGGCTGTGTCAGACAAAAATGTTTGTTCATCGTAAAACGAAAATAAAAACCATGAGCCAATATTGTAAATTAACATACAATAGATTTGTAACTAACAATCGACGGAGTCAAACGGTAAAACGTCATTATGTGTTGATCGGGTATTCAGTATTCGATTCTTCTAAGTACCAGATTTTAAAAGTCATTATTTGCCAAAGTAGACGAACCAGTGTCTGTTTATAATGTACACAACCATCCATTAGAAGTGTGGTAACGGGACTTATCCAGCCTCATGTCAGAATGTCGAGCTTTGATTGGTTCACGTGACTCTGATAAAATACCATGTAGACCCGTCACGATCCGCGAGCAGGGAGTACAAAAGTCATATTATACGCCTCGGTGACCACGCGAAGTTAGAAAAGCTTGCATAGCCAAGCCTTTAGTAACGTGCGCTGCATTGAGGTCAATCGATCAGCTGTTGTCAACATGGCAGCAAGGAAACGTTTTGCCACATCTCACATAAATAAAAACAAGTCGATTCGATGCGTATTGTTTTCTTTTGATTGAGTAAAAACATTCGGCTAGATAAATGCGTTATCACATCGTGTCTCTGGAATTACGGGGTTTTATGTCCCTAGTAAGTACAACCTTACTCGGGACTGAAAAAAACCCGTATTTCCCTCGACTTTCCAAAGTAGACTTTCGTAAAAAACTCGAGGAATACAACCTTACTCGGGACTGATAAAACCCCGTATTTCCCGAGACACGATGTGATAACTTATAATAACCGTCCATTCTCGAACTTTCTTGAAGAGAAGTATGGACAACATGCAACTTTCGGTAGGCACAGTCTTGGGACGATGTCTTCTGTTGTGTCTGTACTTGGAAGGGTGTTTTTCTTCTGCGTCCGGTCAGAACACGTGCGGTCAGTCCTCATACCACCGTCACCAGAGCCTAGACAATCACACATTCACCCAAGATGCTTTACAGGTGAAAGTCTACACCCCAGAGAAAGCCTTGAAGGAGTGCTCTTCTGACTGTTTTCGTCACCGACGTGCAATATGTTAATACTCAACTCCAACTCAGGAGAGTGCAGGAGGTTCAAGCGGGCTTTCTTTGATCTAATGAATGCCATACCTGCGGCCAGTTTTAAATATTATGCTGCTAAGTTACACACGGGCCTTTTGTTCCAATATCTCTGGTAAAACGCGAAGAATAATGAGCATAAATCGATTGTGATAGATTTTCCACAATGACTTGACACTGTTCAGAAAGATATTATTCGGTAGCCAGTTCTTTTTCAATATACAACAAGGTTGTTTTAAATGTTTTGCCTGTCCAGTTGAGTTGGGACCGAGGCATTTTATGAGCACACGCAAATGGGGAAGCTTCAATGTGATGTCAGAATTTGTCCGCCACCCCACTTTGTATGGTACCGCAGTGCTATCATATCATGTACACATGTTTGATAGCCCTGAATGGTCATTTCAAGGGTCAAAGTAACCACCCACGTCATTGTATTAATACAACCATTTGTCGAGAAAGATGAAACTACAGAGATAAAACAACTTGATGCATGTCATCCCAACAGCAGCAACCGTATCGGGAAAGTTCGTTAGTAACGTATATTTTTGCCACTGTCTCTGATTTTCCTATTTATGAACATATTTTGAAAGTACTGATTGTATAGTTTTTATGTCATTTAAATGCTTAAGTGATGGCAATCTACGGTTGTAAGAAGCAAACACGATTTTTCATTTTACGCCAGGAAGAGCACACATTCAATACTCCGGGTAGTCCTTTTAAAATGATATTTTTCTTTAAACCTCATTTCTCTAGGGTCATACAAATGTATTGCAAAGATGTATTCCGTGTAGAAGGACTGCATGTGGTGTTCACCATCATTGGGGTGGTATACTGAATTGATAAGGTTTTAAGTGAACTTTATTGAAGGTCAAGGTCACAGGAAGTCATTTGATGTCAGGTAGCATCCTTTTGTCCTGTTAACATCGTCAAATGGCGCAAAACATAGAGATAGTTTGGACTTTAGTACTGTGTATCACTTTCAGAGATGTAAAGAAAAGAGATGAGATCGAATATGTGGTCTTCGTTCAAGGAGGGGCGGTGGGGTAGCCAAGTGGTTAAAGCGTTCACTCTACACGCTGAAGACCCGGGTTCGATTTCCCTCATGGGTAGCCCATGTGAAGCCCATTTCTGGGGTCCGTGATATTGCCTGAATATTGTTGAAAGCGGCGTAAAACCATACTCACTCACTCGTTGAAGGAAATACCCTTCACTGTTACACGCAGTTACACAAATGAATTAAATATTACCGAAATAGTGTAAACGATGAAACATGACGGGCAAAAACAGGGTTAACATGTGATCCCCATGTTTGATATACTGTGCAATTTCAGTGATTAACAGAAATAGCAAAACTTCGTGACTTATACGTATTGCTGCACAGATAATATTGATTTGGATTTGCCGTATTTTGCACTTTGCACAGAATCACAAGATAAATCATATAATCGATGAACGCTGCAACCAAGTGATCATATCAACCAATGAAAACCGTTGCACCTGTAGCTGGAGGCCACGCCCGCCATTAGTTGCTCTGGAATCCCATTACTGAGCGTGTAAATTCAGCATTTGGACATTTCTCTCTGCGACTTAATTCTTAAGACTTTGGTTCTCTTGGAAATACACTAAAAAATTAGCATTCACAATATTATCACAATCAGGTTTTTGATAGCTTTAGTTTTAAGGTACATTAGAGGCATGGACCTTTTGTACCGTATCGGAAATGTTTTCAAAGCGACCGTAAGCGTTTGTAACGTCTCTGTAAGGTCAAGTCATCGGTCCCTCTGTTTTAAACGTATAATGCTTTGGACTTGTGTTTTACCACACCAAAATGAACTTTCACCATTTTACTAACGCTAAACTTTACACCATAAACTATATTCTTAAGCTGTGCAACATTACACAACAAAAGGTGTCGAAGATGAAAAGGTTCTATATTTTTGGCACATTCTAGAAATTGTGGGGATGGCCTAACCTCGGTGTACTTCATCTAGACTGCTTTCTAGTTAAAATGCATAATAATTCATCACGGTGTTTTGTGACAGACTTTAATTGGTAGATTCATATAATTTTCACCACTATTTAGCCTTTGGACTGTTTCGGTAATGACAGTCGCCATGTATTCAATGGCGTTTTCTTTCATATGACATAAAACCCCTTTAAACCCCTTCGTTTTGGTCAGATAATGCCGCTTTAAGGCCAGTGTGTTAACGGAGGAAGAAATCTGCCTAAACCATTCAACGGTGCTCTCACCGTTTGGCTTGACTCTGAAACCTGAAGACATGTCCATTCCTCTTTAGTACTGGATTCTAAAGCTACATAAAAATCCGTACAGGGAGATATATTGCTGGTTCCAGCAAATGTACCACCAAACCCCTGTCTTAAAGATTAACTATAATCCTTAATACTATCAAGGAAGGACATTCTCGATATTCACAGGAAGTATTTGAGACAAATTTACACCATGTGGATGCTCAAAAACTCGAAGGATTTGCTTACATTTTTTACAATCTCAGAAACGGACCGAGTTCTGTTCTGTCAAAACATTCGATTTTTCAACGTTGTCCATCACTACTCCACGTGACAAACTTAAGGAAAAACATCATTCCTTGGTCCATGGGGCAATTGTAATGTGGTGAACACAGATGTGCACACATATCTATCTTAGGAGGTTCAGGATAATCTGTCAAAAATGAAAGCTAATGTCATTTAAAGTTTACCGAGAAAACAATATCTGAAATGCTGGACCTTCTCAAAGATAACGTCTTTGTAAAATTTGGGAGTAAAACATTTCGACAAGATGAAGGCAAAATAAAAACAAGGTAATTTGGCCAAGAAGTTAAACTTAAGCTTCTGGCTAGCTATTCTCGAAACGTTCGTAGCCCTACGAACTTCTTAAGCCCATTCTTAACACATTGGCTACGATCAAAGTTAAGAATTCTTAGGGCTACGAACGTTTCGAGAATAAGGGCCCAGGTGTATCAATGGTTTGATATCGTTCATAACTATCAAATATCCAATTGCCTTCCACTGATTTACCAACCTGAACTTAAAATTAAGGAGGCAAATGACATCGCTTTAACTGTTTCATATTTAGATCTTTGCAAAAGATTCAGAGTAACAACAAACTCTCCACAAGGCTGTATGACAAAAGGGATGATTTCAACTTCCCAGGAGAACTTTCCTTTCATGTCGAGCAATATTCCAACAACTCCGACCTTTGGTGTTTACGTTTTGCAACTTTTGAGGCAGAATCGAGCATCTTCTTTTGACCTAGATTTCAAAGAGCGTTATACCACTCTTGTTCAGATGTTGCTTGATCAAGGATACAACCTTCAAGGCCTCAGTAAAGCATTCCAAAAGTTTCAAGGTAGATATGTAGAGAACATTTTCAAATTTGATACATCCAATGCAATTCCGTAGTTTGACTTGTACCATACGTTCCCGAATTATTTCAGGTGAACAATTGACTAGACTTGCATATGATTATGACGGGTGCCATAGGTGGGGCAGGATACGCTCACCTTTTCGTGAACACTTGGTATCATCACTATTTCATAGTGATTCATAAACATATGCCCTGTCATTGTATCGCACGGTGACAATCACACTGGATTGTCTGGTCTCGAGACTCTGCTTTTAGAAGAGATTTTTCTTATGAACGTTGAAAGGGACTTGGCGCTTCTGTTTTGTATTATGTTCACGTGACATGTATACAGGTATACTTAGCCTGACTGTTGCTATCAAAGACGTCGCCGCCATATAGCTGGAATATTGCTGAGTGCGGCGTAAAACTAAACTCACTCATTCACTATCAAAGACGTCATTGATATTAAAAAAAACCCCAGTTATATTACAGCCGATTGCCTCTCCTACAAGTCTGTTGTGTGCCAGGCTGAGTTTTCCCTTTATGCAGCCAGAGTTCCAGTGGATAACCATTGCTACAGGGCAGGAGTCTGGGAGTATGGACCCAGTGGCCGTGTGTGCAAACAGGATGAGTGGATTAACTTGGTAAGTAATTGCGAGAACATTACAGCACGTCGTGAAACCCTCTCACCCAATTGAGTTGACAAACCAGACCCATCTGCAAATAACAATATGGTTAACACTCTAGTTATCTTTTTCAAATGTGTCCTTTAAATAGAAAACCCTAAGATAACAGAATATGTTCACTATTCATCATTTGTTATAGAATCAGACATACGAATTAAGGGTCAGATAAGATCATCAGTATATCATGTTTTTGTCAGATATCTCACGCGTGTCCCTCACCCCCTCACTCATTCGACAGTGACATTTGACAGATGCGTAGCTTTTGCCCCAGAGACACTGAATACAATTAAATGTGCACAAGAAGGCAAGTTGTATTTCGTACATGCACTACAGATGAAGGGAATCTTCAGTGATGTGACGAATAGAGTACCATGAGCAAATGATCAGTCCCCATAAAGGTGAACATCCTATTTCAGACTGAAGCCAGTGTTCCCCTACCGGCGCCGCTCGTGCCCGGGGTAATTATCGACATCCGGGGATCTAGGAGCAGCGATGTAGAGTAAGAATGATCTGTATGTCGCTTCTTGTCTGCTGATGAATACTAGTGTGCAAACACGTGAGTTTTTGTCTATCTCAGACATTTTTCTGAAAGTCGCAGTGGCTGAGTGGGACTTTTTGTGCCTGCGATTATAGGTGCCTGTCTCTGAGAGTGTCCCCGGTTGGGACTCAGCCCACAAATCTTACTATAATCTGTACTTTACTGAGAAAGTGTAATCCAAAATATCACATATATTATATTTTACCACTTCTAAGTGACATTGTCCGTTCACATTGCAAACTTTTGTGCCGAATGGCATCAATCAAGACTCGTTATTCTATTGCTTTGACGTCTTCAATGTACATTTGTTTCTGATCAAAGATTCATGACAACAATCCTACTTTGTAACAGTTTGTATACTGCACTACGTCAGCAAACGTCCAACGATGAAACGGTGCTACTGAGAGTGATGCCTGACGGAACTGCATACTTTGGAGTGTTTGCAAGTGGCAGCTGGCAGACCTCGAACACTATATACCCTTTCCCGGTTGCCCCAGCGGTGGCGTTTGATTTGCAAGTGGTTGTATCTGCAGCTCAGTTTAAGGTGAGGTGAGGTGAGGTGAAATTGGGTTTTACGTCGTGCTTGAGAATATTTCGCTCATATGACAACGTGCATGCGTGTGTATGTATATGTGCGGCTGCTTGTACTAGCCTAGACTGAAGCTGGTTTTATAGTGCTAGCCCACTGAGATACCATGCCGCAGTGAAGCATGAATACCCTACTCAGACACATTATACTGACTCCGAGCCGACCAGTCCTTGTTGTACCCATTAATGCCGAGCGCCAGGCAGGGACGAAGAAGTACCATATTTTAACGTCTTTTGGTATGACGCGGTCGGGGATCGACAGTTTAAGGTAGTATCAACTTCTTTACAAAGGACACCTCGTTAATGTGTTTTTATTTTTCTGGAAACCAGTCAATATGAAACATTTTGGTTGAAAGAGCATGACGATAATGATCAAATGAAAATTAAATTCTGTAATTTGTGGCATGCAATTAAGAAAATCAGTGAACGACACAATTCAATCTCAACTAAGGACCTATTATAACTCAGATAGCTAGGACACACTATGCAAAAAACAGATACAGTGAACTTCGTGTATAATGAACACGGTAATAACGAACTGTTTTTTCCCTGGCCTCTTCCTGCATGTTAGTCGCAATGACGAACTACGGTTATAACGAACAAGTATTAGTGGTTCCCCCTTGTTCGTTAAACCCGTTGTTTACTGTATCACAGCGACCGGCGTATCTTCTATGTCACTGTGTCTGCTCGTTTCTTTTTGCTGTGGGGCGGTGGGGTAGCCCAGTGGATAAATCGTCCGCTCGTCACGCCGAAGACCTGGGTTCGATTCCCCACATGGGTACAATGTGTGAAGCCCATTTCTGGTGTCCACCGCTATGTTATTACTGGAATGTTGCTAAAGGCGGCGTAAAACCAAACTCACTCACTCCTTTCGTTGTTTATATTTGTATACTGGTTTACAGCTCAGCACCTATTCCATTTAAACTACGAACAGTGGTCGATCTATAAACCAACGCCCCCAGTGGTGGTAGGATGGCAATCAGGAAATCAGTGAACCTATTAGTGACCACACAATTCAATCACGACTAAACCCCTATTATATCTCAGATAGCTAGGGGCGGTGGGGTAGCCTAGTGGTTAAAGCATTCGCTCGTTACGCCGAAGACCCTGGTTCGATTCCCCACATGGGTACAATGTGTGAAGCCCATTTCTGGTGTCCCCCGCCGTGATATTGCTGGAATATTGCTAAAACCGGCGTAAAATCATACTCACTCACTCACTCTCAGATAGCTAAGACACTCCATGCAAAAATACAGTAAAATTTGTTCGTAACGAACACGCTTATTATGAACTGACAGATAACGAACACGCTTATTATGAACTGACAGATAACGAACAGCTTTTGTAGTGACCTCTTCTGTATATTTGAATCGCAGTGCGTATTAGGAACGGTTATAACGAACAAGAATTAATTGTTCCTTAGTGTTCGTTATACCCGTTGCTTACTGTTTCACAGCGACCACCTTATCTTCTATGTCACTATGTGTGCGTGTTTCTTTTCGTTGTAGATTAAAATTGATGGCGCTGACTTGGAAACAATGAGCGATGGACCGCCGCTCAACATTTCAACTGTGATACAGATGTTTTACTGGCTGACTGTGGAACGGGTGAAACTGACCTACCCTTGAACACGTCTTATATTTGAATATATGTGCTTGCTGAGAATTTCATCCTCAGACCTGTTAATTAAAAACTGACATAGCCGTGAAATTGTGCAGCCTGTGAATCCAATATGTCCTAAGACACTAGACCTCTGAGATATCAAGGTTTTGCTTTAAAGTACCAAAAACAAATATCAAAACAAACAAAATCCACCTTTAAATTCTTTGTTACAACAATTTTAGATGCGACGTTTCGGCAAGATGCCAACACGGTTGTAAGCAGGCGATTCACAGCATGCTGGTGGCTCTAGGGTCCACGACGGCTTCAGTCCTGACCTAATTCGCCGACGGGGTAAGAGTGACTGAAAAAAACCTGATATCTATTTTTAACAGTCAGTAAAAATATATATGATTAGTAACTCACCTAACGGGTTGTTTTGGAACAGAAAAGGGGGGAAATGGATATATATTAAAGTAAATTTAGGAAGTGCAAAAAAATGATAGTGAGGAGTAAATTTAGCGGAATGGTTAGTGTTTAAATAAGTAAGAGATAGTTGTGGCAGGAGTTGGGGGTAAGTCCTCGTATGTATGCTGGTCCACAATCTTATGAATATAGACATGGAGGATAATTAAGTTTATAGAATTGAGGATGCACAGTGCATTACATTGCTGATAGTTGTAGTGATAATAGGTAAGAATGGACAGATGGACAAAATAGGGAAAGGGTTAATGTTGTCTGGCCTTGATTATACGTTTTGAGCATGTACATTGTAGATGGATACAACGCTTTATAAATACTTTTCATTATTATTATTATTTGATGGTATTTAGCTGAAGGAGGAAATAACGTTATGTCTGTTGATTTTCGGGTTTGATGAACGACATTATTTAGTTTGGTATATTTTTCAAAAAATAATTCTCTAAAGCACATTACATTTTCCCTTTAATATAATAATAATAATAATGCACTTGTATAGCACCTAATTTGGTGCTTCACAAGGTTACAAATAAGAATAAAATAAACAGAGTTATTGGTTGAAGAGATGGGTTTTCAAGTCACGGCGGAATGACTGGACAGAGTCCGCAGATTTAATATATGTTGGTAGGCTGTTCCACAAAGTTAGAGCCACAACAGAAAAAGCCTGGGCCCCGTTCCTCAAAGCGATCGTAGCGCTACGACAGTCGTAACTCCCATACTTTAACACAGACTTACGACTGTCGCAGCGCTACGATCGCTTTGAGGAACGGGGCCCTGGCTAGCTAACTTTGTCCTCGTAAAGGGTACGCAGAGCTGAAGTTGACCAGATGAGCGGAGTCTGCGAGCAGGGAGATAGGGAATGAGGAGGTCCTTAAGATAGGCTGGAGCAGTGTCACAACACATTGCACACTGACCTAATATTGCAAGTATTGGTACAATTGCTTATGTTCGAAAGAACACCTGCCCTTGGACAAAAGTCGTACCGAACCGGTTACAGTGGAAATTCTATATAAATAGTTATATCAAATTTATATTTGAATCAATTTTATAATTATGTCGAGATGTATTATTGTTATATATTGTTGTTGTTGGTATCTGCACCTCACACAGAAGGAATATTTTAACAGCGAAATCGTAGTTTCTTAGGTATATCAACAAAATATGAGTTAACTGAGATATCAACTTCGTTGGGACAAGTCAGTAAAATAAGCGGGGATCTAAGACATATGACCAGAGATGAAAATGTCCAATGTAATAGCCTTTGAAACTTGTAGCATATATTGTTGTGTGTTATTTTTAAGTGAACAGTTGATTTGCCTTTGCGTGTGTTTATCACAAGTGACACTAGTCGTGAATGACACCATCACCTTTCCTGTGATTGTAAAATACAAAGAAACATGCATGAATCACATCAGTCATGCTGTGAAACATTTGAAAATTTTAAGCCACGAGATAGACTTTTTCAGTTAACCACCGAAGAGTTTTGTTTTCGCATTAAGTTTTAAACCTGTGAAGTGTCAATCTTTCGAGATAATAAACTGACGTAGAAAAGCAACTACAACCTGGTGTTATAATTAATTTATAAAAAGCGCAAATATTTTGAAAAGTGTTTTGACTGTAACTTACAAGTCATGAACATTGTGTACGCGTTGCCAGAACACCACAGATATTGTCGTTTCACGTTCCTTGCCCAAAGTGGACGATTCATTCGATGTTGATGACTTGTCCTGAAATGGTCCACATGCCTGGATGCAGACAGCACGCAGTCGTCTCATCACCGTGTTCCTGCTGATGCGGAAGGTCGCGTGTTCGATCCCCGACTGCGTCATGTATCAAAAGACGTTAAAATATGGTACTTTTTGGTCCCTGCCTGGCCCTCGGCATTAATGGATACATCAAGGACTGGTCGGCTCGGAGTCAGTATAATGTCTGAGTAAGGTATTCATGCTTCACTGCGGAATGGTATCTCAGTGGGCTAGCACTATAAAACCTGCTTAAGTCTGGGCTAGTACAAGCAGCCGCACACACACATACACGTCGTCGTATGAGCGAAATATTCCCAAGCACGACGTTAAACCCAATTTCACCTCACCTCACCTCCTGCTGATGCGGTGACCAAACGCTGTTGATTCTGATGACGTCACCGTGAACATCCGTTTACGCAAATGGAGACTGCGCAGTTGGTGGTCATCTTGCTAGGTGGTCACTCTTGGTCTTCCAGTTCGGGGACTGTCAGATGTCTGGCCAGTCTGGTTGATCAGTCTCACAAGTCTGCTGGTGGTCTGCCTTGTTCAGCTGAACGTTTTGTACTTGAGTGACTGGGTTTGTTTGAACGCCGCAACAACGCTATTCCAGGCCCCGATTTCTCGAAACAAACTTCAAGGTCACATGCAACGTAAAACACAACTTTGCAGATTCTGATACCTTTCGGTATGGACTTACCGAAACAAAGCGTCAAAAATGCAAATTCAACTTATAAAGTTGAAAAATAACGCGATGAAAAAAAACGCGCGAAATCGGAGTTTTGACTTAAGTTCGATTTTTTACTGAAATTTGAGAAAACGCATTTCCCATGGTCAACTGAAATTGATATTAAACTAAAAAATAGTAGACAATTTGAGTTTGGTGAATAGAATACTTAAGATGTTTTTTATTTTAAACATGCAGCTGATTTAAGAATTCAGCTCTTTCAAATTGTCAAACTCAGTTTGAAATTTGAGTACAAACTTAAGTTTGTTTCGAGAAATTGGGGCCAGGTATAGCACCGCATTCCAGCTTGATGTCAGTGAAAGCTCGGGCTATGGTCTTTGACGTTTATCATTTTGGGTGTCGTGGTGACAAAGAAGAAACGTTATTGGGGTAAACCAGGATTTGAACCACGATCACAGGTTTCCGGACACCAAGGGACGCGAAGGAGGTGAGTTAAAGTTCATGCCTGGGGAGATTAATTTGAGTAATTCGGATGTTTTGTTTGTTGTTCAACGCCACACTCACCCAAAAGCAGTTAATTCTCTCAGATATTAATAATGAAGGAAGAACTGACATTGTATTTAATTCCCCCACACAAACATTTCCTGCTTACATGCAAGAACAGATGATATCAAATCCTTTCAATGTGTCTCTGCATGGTGAGCTCTCGGCGGAATTCCCTGCCAGTGTGTTACATATCCTTCGTTGACATTTACATTGCATAGCCAAACACGTCTCCTGGTGAAACTGCGGAACTTGTTTGTATGACTCACTATTCTACCTTAAACTGTACGTCGATAAAAATAGGAACATTAACATGAGTGAACATTAATACTAATTTGCATTCAGTTGATCTTGGTATGTACAAACAGGTTAGATTTCCCTGCGGCATTACATGAAGTTAAGCGACAATACATACAGTTACAGATTAGCAACATATTTGTTATGTCAATAGCTTCCATGTATTCGCGGCAGTCTAAGTAAACTTAGGCTCAGTATTCTTAGGCTCTGCTATACTGAGTCTCAGTATGCATCTCAGCATGCATCCTGGCCAACATGCACCCTGACCAACATGCATCCTGACCAACATGCATCCTTCCTCTGCTGTTTTTTCTAGGTTTGGAATTTTTTTTTGCCAAAACACTTCTCTTCGGTTTTAATACCAGGTCCACTCGATGACCAGACTTTAAGTCAAGTAAAGTTGACAGTGAACGTCTACTCTGCTGAGAACGTTTTGACTTGGCGGACTTGTCGGACACCAACTTGTGTAAAGCTACAAACCTACACATTTCTTTTAATGGCCCTTTCCGTCAGAGGCGCCATGTGGTCCCCCGCCCTGTTTCTCCCTTTGCCCAAGGGCAGGTTACCCATTACAGAGGTACTTAGTTGTACTTCACCCTTCTGTTGACTACTGACCCACGATCCAACGTGTAGCATATATGTTCTTAACCCTACCTCTCAAAGGGCAAGTCTTAAAAGCGGACCTTCTTCAATCTCAGATATTCCAGATCCAAGTTAATGTTAATGTATGGGACTTACGACTATCTTAGCGCTAAGACAGCTTCAAAATCTAGACCCTGGTTTCCAATATTGTACTGATAAATTGGGGCGGTGGGGTAGCCTAGTGGTGAAAGCGTTCGCTCGTCACGCCGAAGACCTCTGTTCGATTCTCCACTGAAAGCGGCGTATTTAAAACACAACTCACTCACAAATGGCATTATAGTTATACTGTATTTAACTGTATACAAACAGGACAACATTAATTGGAAAAGTAATTATCGCCGGCATATTTCTGTCTCGCATCATCACTATTTGATGGTGGTTCATAACTACATGGTCAATGATACACTGTCAAACACGGGTGTGTCAAAGCTGAAATGACCTACTTCGAGCTATACGAGGTTCGACAAAACCGCGGGGCGGTTGGGTAGTCTAGTGGTTAAAACGTTCGCTCGTCACGCCAAAGATCAGGGTTCGATTCCCCACATGGGTACAATTTGTGGTGCCCTCCGCCGTGATATTGCTGGAATATATATTGCTAAAGGCGGAATAAAACCAGTTTTACGCCGCTTTTAGCAATATTCCAGCAATATCACGGCAGGGAACTCTAGAAATGGGCTTCACACATTGTACCCACGAGGGGAATAGACCCAAGGCCATCGGCGTGACCATTAGGTTACCCACACCACCCTTACAGTACCATGCCGTTTACTTTACTAATGCTTATTCGCATCATAGTTACGTATTATTAGAATAGGTGTACATTGTTCCAATTTTCAACTCAATATTCAATAGACAATTTTTTTGCAGGATGTTTAATGTGATTAATGTCGACAAATGAGTTTGTGTCAAATACCAAAGGGTATCTGGTGGTCAGGCATGCTAGTTTAACTGAAGCATGTCATCGTATCCCTAATGCATCGGTGCTCAGAAGGTGAATCACTGGAGTATCGGGTACATAGCTGTAAAACTGCTGAGTGCGGCGAAAAACAACAGTCTTCAAAACAAAAACAACACACGTCTGCTCAAGAAAGCGCCAAGCTTTGTTAATCTGTAACATATGACATAATGGCGCGAGTCTACTGTGGTTTCAATGCTGGTTGGAGCATGTTGCCCTGCGACAATTCACGTAGTCTACAATTCACGCAAAGCGTATCTGTACACAGGCAATTAACTCTTGGGTAAACATGGACAATATCGACCCTAGTGTTATGGAACCTGTAATGCACACTAATTAACACATACACAATGAGCAGAGTACGCGCGTAGAAATCATTAGGTGTGAGTAACGTTTCAGGTTCATATATGAATGAGGCGTTGAGCTTCAGTTCATCGACGGGAGTTCCCTCTGAGCGGCACATCCTGCTCGTCTTCACAGAAACAGGAGTACTATACTTACCGTTCTGATGTAAACAAATTATACACATGTATGTAGCAATAGACAACACTAGACAGACGGAGAGACAATAGCATTGTCCTGTACATGGGGCACCTTGATTTGGTAACAGTCATGGCTTGGGGCATAATCAATTAAGGCTAAAAGCAATATCATGAATTGCCGTGTTATACAATGGCACTATTGACGCTTGTTATGCATAGAATACATGTGCACCAGATGTCTTTAATGTGCTAGAACAGAAGCTAAAATGCATAAAATACTTTGCCAAAGTATCATTAATTAAGCATCACCTGACAGACTGTCAATGTCTGTCATTCCCTTGCATAATGGAATGTATATGTAAGTACACAAACCTATCTGACTCATGTGCTTCACGTGCTACGAAGGCGCCATTGGGTAAAGATGTGATAATAATAAAATAAAAATTATTGCAGTATGTGCGCTACAGGTTTCTGAACAGATTTAAAAGACGACAGTACTACAAATTAGCTTTTCTTGAAGTAGACTGTCACAGTGGATGTATGGGTTGTATTGCTGATTTTCTGTGCTGGCGACTATGTGCCTCACTCTGAGAGTGTGGGTTCGAATCCGGGATGCCATTCAGCCAAAATAAGTACTAGAACCTGTACTTCAATCATGTTCACACACCATGAGAATGAGTCAATAAATGATAATGAAAGCTATACGACCTGGTTGTTTTATTGACAGGCTGTGAGTAACACTCGGCTTATTATTTATGCATAGAAATATGCGCTCGCTGTTAATCTGAATACTTTCGGGGTATGAAGTTTGTATGTGTCTTTCACCTTCCTGTTCTGAAACATCTGAATAAGAACTGGTAATGTACATTGAGGTAAGAATATATTAAATACTTCCTGTCATATGAATAGGTCTTCACGAAAATATACTAGTCGCACTTTGCTAAGGTTCACAAAAATTCACAACTTTACTTAAACGTAGATTTATTTTTTTGAAATTGTATCCATTTAAAACTAAACTGGATAAATAATGAGATGGTAATCCCTCTTTAAGCAAACTGTCACTTTAACCTTCTGCACTTAGTACATGAGAAACCATCAAAATTTGTTCATGGCACCAATCAACCATTTTCCAAATCATGGAACGGGTCATTGACAAGAACACAACACCTGTCAATAGCAGGTATGGGATCCACAAGATGAAATGACATACTGAAACCTAGGATCCACGCTTACAATAAGCTTACATATTTAAACAAATTTGACCCCACATCATAGTTTTCTGTTGAATCCATGATTTGATCCTAAGCAAAGTGTGAATATTATACAATACTTACGCTAAGATTTTCCTTTACTACATATATAACCCCGTGAAACGAGTGGGGGAACAAACAAACATAAGACAAACCAAGGCGGCATAGGGACAGTGTCCTGGCAAGGATGGAATCAGCCAACTGTAATTCAGAGTAAAAAAGCAGCATGGCTAAACGATCGTGTTTTATGTGAAGTATCATTTATTTGTCTGGAGTTGATTAATTCTTGCTGCAGTGTAATATGATCTTGACAGTAAAGCAGAATAATATTGTGCAATTATTATTTCATGATATTTTCCGGTTTTGTGTTCATGGTAAATCATAGCTACAAATCAATATTACAACGGTTGGAGCTAAGTGTCACACACCAGTATATCGTCAGAGGATGAATGCAAAACAATATATTTCAGCCAATATCTATATTCTATTGTTTGGATACAGTATATCGATAATATGATAAATTCATCTGGATATTGTGTGCAAAACACAGCCACACTATGGGAGAACGGTATTCGTTGACATTTACATTTTGCACTAAATAGTACTTTCCGACACTAATGGTTCTAATGTTATAAGTCAAAAGCTATTGTTTGTTACAACATTAATGGAAATAACCAGGGGTGGAAATAACCCATTGCCCGACGCCCGAGTCCAGTGTTTTTTTCTGCCGGGCAAGCAAATTTGTATATCACACTATACCGGTGTCCAGTTTACTTTCCAATATTTATTATGTGGTTTATTTAAAAATCAACAAGAAAACGGCCGGTATAGTGGAAAAATTATCAGGGCAAGTGATTTTACATGTGCCACTGTACCGGAGTACACTAGCAATTTTAAAGTTCTTTCCACCCCTTATAACATTATTGTTGAAATCACATGTTTTTCTCCTCATGATTGTTATATCTATACCGTATCTGTATCCCGGAACGGTATTCAAATAAGTAACATACTGCTTGTTTACCAATCTGTCTCCACTTCTGTAAATAAATATGTTTAAACCACATTTGCATTTTGGTGGGAACAATTACCACATATATCACATGAAACCTGTACCACGGAATGGTCATCGTTAATACTATCTGACGTTAACCATTCAT
Source organism: Haliotis rubra (assembly GCF_003918875.1). Classification (NCBI taxonomy): domain Eukaryota; kingdom Metazoa; phylum Mollusca; class Gastropoda; order Lepetellida; family Haliotidae; genus Haliotis; species Haliotis rubra. The sequence goes on from NW_025767101.1 coordinate 777,332, forward strand.
GTTCGTTTTGGTTGTTACAGCTATTACTGAAAGAAGACTAGATTTCTTTATGATTCGTCTGTATATTCAAAACAGAACAAATCCTATGTCTTATTAAGGATTACAAAAAAGTGTTATTCCAAAATGTAACATATGTTACATTTGACCTCTTTCTAAATGGCACTGACTGAAGAGTGAGTGAGTGAGTTTAGTTTTACGCCGCACTCAGCAGTATTCCAGCTATATGGCGGCGGTCTGTGAATAATCGAATCTGGACCAGACAATCCAGTGATCAACAGCATGAGCATCGATCTGCGCAATTGGGAACCGATGACGTGTGTCAACCAAGCCAGCGAACCCGATCCCGTTAGTCGCCTCTTACAACAAGCATGGGTTACTGAAGATTCATTCTACCCCGGACCTTCACGGGTCTCACTGACCTAAGAAGGAATATATGCACTACATGGAGAGTTTCAGAAACATGTGGTGTCGTCACTTGTTTACAATATAGAAATTGGACAGAAATAGTACATGCTACATCAGATTCATAATTTGTTTGACGTAAGTTCAGTATTGTATGAGAGTACTGTGCAGACTTTAACAGGTTTCAAGTTCCTAATAAACACTCACAGTTCCTATGACTAGGCGGTATAAGACAACAAATGATTATATAAGGAAATGGAAAAGTGACAAGTAGAAGCGAGAAATAGGTTTAGTAAATACATGAGGAAAAGGGTTGTGCCTTCTTTCCACTTCAGTCTATTTCATCCTGTCAGTACAACTACCGTAAATTTGGAAAAAGGATGGTGATTCAACTTCACGCCTTTAATGCTGGACGTTCTCATTGATAACATCTTGGTGAAATTTGTGGGTAAAACATTTAGACAAGAAGACGGCATCCCCATGGGCACCAATTGCGCTCCCCCCTCCTTGCGGATCTGTTTCTTTATGCATATGAATAAGAATGTCTGCTGGGGTTGACAAAATCAAAACAAGGTAATTTGGCCAAGGAGTTTAATCTAAGCTTCCGGTATATCGATGATTTAATATCGTTCAATAACCATCAAATAGCCTATTCCCTTCCACTGATTTACCCACCTGAACTTGAAATTAAGGAGACAAGTGAGACCGCCTCAACTGTTTCTTATGTAGATCTATGCATAAAGATTCAGAGTGACAAAAACCTCTCCACAAGGCTGGATGACAAAAGGGATTATTTCAACTTCCCAACAGTCAACTTCCCTTTCATGTCGGGCAATATTCAAACAGTTCCAGCCTTTGGTGTTTACATTTCACAACTTTTGACGTACAATCGAGCGTAATCTTTTTATCAGGATTTCAAAGAGCGCCATGCCACTCTAGCTCAGAAGTTGTCTGATAAAGGTTACAACATTCAAGGCCTCAGTAACGTTCAGCTTTTCGCGAACATTATTACTTCATAGTGATTCATAAACACATGCTTTGTCATCGTATCGCATGTTGATAATCATTGGAGTGTCTGGTCCAGACTCGATTTGTTTACGAACAACATCGTACAGCTGTAATACTGCTGAAACAAATATATGCTCATGATATAGTCACAATTGTACAATCCGAGATTTCTTAAGGAAGTGGAAAGGGTTTGTCGCTTCTATATAGTGCAATCCCGACTTGATAATGGTCCTGTTCAGGAGCAATGTAATAGTAAAGGGATTTACTCTTTCACAAAAACAACTATGAAGAACCTTATTTTAGTATAGAAGCACTACTCCGGTGACCATGGCAATATGTATTCGGTTTTGAACCCAACATTAACATATTTCTTTTTGAGTCAGTGCCATTTGGAAAGAGGTCCAATGTAATATACGTTATATTTTGAAATTACACTTTCTCAGTAAAGTAAAGAATCTAGTACTTTTTGGGTAGAGGCCCATCCGGGATTCTCTGAGTCAAGAACCTATCACCAGCATATCCGGGATTCTCTGAGTCAAGAACCTAATCACCAGCATATCCAGGATTCTCTGAGTCAAGAACCAAATCACCAGCATATCCAGGATTCTCTGAGTCAAGAACCTATCACCAGCATATCCAGGATTCTCTGAGTCAAGAACCTATCACCAGCATACACATTTTACCCACTCAGCCACCACGGCTTCCAAAAAAATCAACAAAAATATATAAAACTGAACTGATAGTCTGGATCATGTTCTTTGTGCAACCCTCTGACAAGCGTAAAGTGGCGTGTCTCCAATTTGGAAAGTGGTCAAATGTAACTTACATATGTTATATTTTGGGATTACACTTTCTCAGTAAAGTAAAAAATAAAGATTTGTGTTGGGTTGAGTCCCATCCAGAATTCAGTGATACTGAAAAAGTGTGATCGACAGGTATAACATACTAGATGCACATGTTTCCTGTGTGTGACAAAACTGTGTATAAACATAATCTATTACTTAACAAGTTCAACAAGATTTGTGATCACGAGAAATGAATTCAACCAAAATTCTTAATTTCTTATATAGTCTGTTTGCAGTGAAAACGTACCGATGAATTTCACTTTAAACAAAACAGTAAATCAAATAAAGTGAAATTAAGATTGCGAATCATCATAATTTTACCTTGCCAAATGAACATTTAAATCTCAGAATTTTATTCAACTTAGGATAAATGTTGTTTAACAAACGATCATAGATTCAAATCGCTATTATTGGTTTGTATTACAAGGGGGTAAGCGCAGTAGATGGAACGTGAAACAAATGCACGTGCGGTACGTGATGATCGTTAACTTAGACCAGCCCTACTTGTTCTCGGTGTTTCCTCTAATGTGCATACCCCCTTGTAATACAAACCAATAATAGCGATTTGAAACTATGATCGTTTGTTCAACAACTTTTATCCTAAGTTGAATAAAATTCTGAGATTTGAATGTTCAATTGTGCCTCCATCGAACAGGTGAACTTCTTGAAAGCAGTTTGGCGCCAGTCGCTCTCCTCTACGTCGAAACACTCGAACTGTGCCATCGTTTCTGAATCGACTTTCATTTGTAAAGAGCACTCTTTCCCAGTCTACAACCGACGTACAGTTCGTGCCCATTACAGTCTGCGTTGACGTGTAGACGGGTCAAGGACATTCCACCCAGCGGAAGGTAGGCTCGTATACCAGCCATACCAAGTCGTCGAAGGACTGTTCGTCAGCTGTTGTCGTGTCCTGGTGCTGTCGCCGCCGTTGACGCCGTCGTCGCGGATTTATTCCGGAGGTGGATCTGCCGGATGAAGCGGTCTTTGGTCGGTGTCGTGACTCTTGGTCTTTCCGATCTTGGTTGGTCGTGGGTCTGGCCTGTTTGCTGGTAGCGGTTTATCAGTTTGCTGATGGTGGCTCAGCTGCATTTGAAGGTTCATGCCAGCTGACGTTGTGAAGCCCCCATATTGGCCATATAGATTGCCCTGTCTCGATGCGCCTGCGTAAGTCTTGGCAAAATTCATGTCGGTTTTGGTTACTGCATGGTTGCTCTGTCCAACATCGGTATTCATGCCAGAACCATGCACGTACCTTTGGACCAATGTCCCACAATTACGTTTTGACGTACGAAGTTTTCAAACAGCAGCTTGTTAGCGGGGACATGTTGCGTTTTGGCGAATGTTTTCTGCTTTGATTCAAACCTGCACAAGCGTTTTTGTTTCTCATACACTTACTTTAAAGTAATAACTTTCTTTTGGCAGGTAGTTAATGTTCATGGTCACTTGTATGTTCGTTTATTTCAAGACCTGCAAACAATATGCAAATCTGGCGGCCAGATGATACGAACTTTAATACTTTGATTATATGGACCTTGGATTACACATTCACTTCCCAGCGCGCATATATTTGGAAAGTACTGCCGCTGATGGTCATGATCTTCAACAGCTATATGACGGCGGTCTGTAAATAATCGAATCTGGACCAGACAATTCAGTGATCAACAGCATGAGCATTGATCTACGTAATTGGGATATGATGACGTGTGTCAACCAAGTCAACGAGTCTGACCCCCCGATCCCGTTAGTATTCAGTAATCAAAGTTACTGAAGATCAATTCTAACCTGGATCTTCACGGGTGGGTACCAGGTAGAATGTACTAGCGTGCCAATTTATCAAATTTCTAAAGCCACCATGTTACATTAAACACGAAAGGTTTTCATAATGTAACTCATTTTCATGGACTGGTGAGTGTAAACGGGGAGAACAATTACTAGTAGATGAACGCCCCAAGCATCAACACAATAGGAATTCAATAATCCACATGACGGCGAAACTCATTGTTCGGTGGGTTGACGATCGAATGTAAACAAATGCATAGCTTGAGCAGAACAGAAGCCAAAACCCCAGGAAAGATGTGCCAAGCAAACAGTTAATCAGTATATGTTTACTAAGCACGTTACACTTTCCCTTGAGTGTTAACATTAGAAAACCACACTATGCCTGCTTGATTATTCATCTGCAAATACCCCCTTTAAGAGGATTCTGATTTCCCAATGGAATCATATCTAAAATGGTATTTCCCAACCTTATTGAAACTGTCGCAGTCATCTGTTCTGTACGACAAATCTATTATGTTAATATTACAGTATGTAAAGCAGTAACATGCACCCTTTTCATTGGGAAGAAAGTAGTCACATGGCTTACTGAACACTTCCATACTCACTGAGACGCGCAGGTGGCCAACACGCAGGATTCAGGAGCTGCAGTCATGGGATATCACCTTCCACTTCTGTTCCTTCTGGGTTTGGAAGTTTGTTTTTCTTTTGTCACTGGTCAGAACACGTGTGGTCAGTTCTCCTACCACCGTCACACGGGCCTAGATGACAAGACTTTCTCTCAAGATGGGTTACTGGTAAAAGTCTACACTGTTGAGAAAGCCTTGGTCGAGTGTTCTTCCGACTGTTTCCATGACCCAAACTGCAACATGTTTGTACTTAAATCCACCTCAGGGAGTGTCGGATGTACAAACGGTCTTTCGTCGACTCCACACATGCCTCATCGGCCTCTGGTTTTCGATACTATGGTGGTAAGTTGCTGTTGTTCTTTTACTTCCAACAGGAAATTTGTAGATAATCAGTGATGATAAAAATCCTCATCGTAATTAACATCTTCAAGGGTTCATCTTTTAAGCCATTTTTCAGATAATGAAGTCAAATTTGGCAGGAACATACACAGTACGGGGTTTCGTTTTCTATGGAATTTCTGGAAGCCTCCTGGAAGGATGGCATCAATGCAATACAGACTTGTTCATAAAAACCCTCATGAAGCACCCGTTTCTGCTATGTTGAAAATCCTATTTCTGTCCATTATCCAGCATTTGTCTGATAAATATAATGACATTTAGTAGTTATCTATAAAACTAATAGTTTAAGTTATATTTTTGTTGTTGCGATATTGCAAAGTTTTACCTTCCATTGACAATTCAGTTTAAGTACACTCAAAGTTCATTTCGTTGAGGTACATCATTTCCAAAGAAAGCTTTCTTCAATGAAGCTGAACACATGCTTGTTCCCAAATGAAGCTGAACACATGCTTGTTCCCAATACTGATAGACAATACCCGAATATAAATATATTTAATATTTCCGACCTCATGTTCAATATTCAAGCATTCCTTATTTTTGACGATTTACTGAAATAACGTACATGTACGTACATCTCAAGCCTTATTGTACATGAATCATGACGATGTCCTCAATATTTAAAAACAATGCTACTTTGATATTTTATTATCTTCTCACTTCAAACAGATCATATAACACAACAAATGCACAATAAATCTTTTCTTAAAATTGATGACAATCGATTTTTAAAAATCTTTCAAAGCTTTTGATTTAGAATTACCGATATTTTTTTCGTTTTGTATTTATTTTAATTAACTGTGGTTTCTTTGTGGCAAGAAGTTGTGATGTAATTCCTGGTAATGTAAGTCGGACGGAGAAGGCCATATGTTGTATCACAGCATCAATAGTATTGTGACTACTGGCTGGGCAGGCATTTCATCCTATTAGAACAATATAAGATGTACTACATCCATGAATATACATAGTACTCATCAGACAAATGGTCTTCTTGTCGCACGTGGTTGCACTTGGCCTTGTCATCTAAGAAGCTACAGGCAGAGAGTTGCGTCCCAAAGTCATGCAAAAACTCTCGTTTGCCCGAATGCTGGTTCGTCCTGATTCTATTTTTAGTTTTGTCAGCACCATTTAACTTGAACAAGAGATACTGGGTACCACAAAAGTTGAACAAGTTTAAAACCTGCATCACTTTAGGGAATTAGGGCTAACAGATTTTCACAGGACATTTATTTAAAGCGTAACATCGTCGTCAGAGATTCAGTTTGGTCCGGACTGTACTCGTTGACAGCAACGCGAATGGCAGAGAGTCCACCGATGGAATAGTCTGGTAACATCTGATGGAGGACAGCCTGTCTACTGCCGAGAGAACTAACGGCGGCATGCCGTGTTCAGGATCTCTCGTTGTATGGTGGATTGGGAGTTGGGAGGAAGTTGTAGGCAGGAGAGAACTCAAGGGTCATCGTTAACGGAAATATGACGGTTCAGCGTCTAGGATGACATTCTTCGACCAGTTGCCATACGTTTTCCACAACAGCAGCAAGGTGGTGGCTGTTGTCAGCCCAATGCAGCCCGAATTGAACAGAACTTTCTTGCAACAAACAAGATCAACGTGTTGCCTGCACATCTCTGAAGAACTCATCTGAGATGGCAGGGATCGTCCACTGACAAGAACCGATTCATGCTCTCCAAGAAGAGGCTGGCGACATATCCCACGTGACGTCATCAGAAGAATGCTTTTTTTGTGCGCGCCTGAGAAGTGTTGCGTGTCTTGCTGCTTGTTTTTACTGCCACATCTCCGTTCGGGCATCTGTCCTACCAATATTAGTTGCTTCTTTGCTTCTTTATTTGTGTTTAACAAGATTGATTCTAAGCTGTTGTGCATTTTCTTGTGGCCGCCAGTTTATGTCACAGTGCATTATGACATCTTTATGTGGTTACGTGCTAGTCTGAAATACAAATCTGTGATACTCTAATTATTTTACTGTCCATTGTTGACATTTGTTTATAGTATATTCTTAATGTATATATTGTTTTTCTCATGATATGGGTGAAATATTGCCCACGTGACATTTAAAAGCACCAAGGTGCGATGAGGTAGCCTAGTGGTTAAAGCGTTCGTTCGTCACGCCGAAGATGCTGGTTTAATTCATGACATGGGTACAATGTTTGAAGCCCCTTTCTGGTCTTTCCCCGTCGTGATATTGCTGGAATATTGCTAAAAGTGGCGTAAAACCATACTCACTCACTTTAAACTCACCGTAGTTTTAACCTCTGTATATTTCAGCGTCCTGTACAATGTACAAGTCCAGCAACCAGTGCCAGGCTGGATTTTCCCTTTATCCAGGCACAGGTCCAGCGGATGCCCACTGCTACAGCGCCGCTGGGCTCTGGGTACTGACGGGATCCAGTAGCAACGTGTGCAAGCAAGACGAGTGGATCAACACGGTAATCTAATATTTTCGCAGTCATATACACATATATTTATTGTTATAGTATGTTGCTTAACACCACACTCAGCCCTGTTCTAACTATATGACGCCGCTCAACAGGTTAGACAGACTTGAGCAGAGTCCAGTCATCTCAAACGACCAGGGAAGATGCTGGACACACACCCTACATAGGCATCCCCACAGGAGAATATCAAGTATACTCACACACAAAAATGTACAAATAACTGAGATGTATCCTTCCTTTGGACATGGACTGTGTGACTTCAGTTGTGATGAGGTATCCGCAGAGTTATCCGGTCGTATCTGTTAAAAATATAACGACATTTGGTATGTTGAAATGGATAGTAAGTAGGGGGCTCGCCATACTGGTTCCATGTATTGAATGGTACATTTTCACCTTGATTACACATTTAATACTGACAACTGAAATATGTGATGACCATTACTCAGTTCTTTTGTTCAAGATGTTTAAGATGGATTATGATAAAGCGTAGTTGTTAATGGGGCTCACCTTATATGTTCTGCTTGTGTGCACTATTCATATTATGTTTACCATGCTCAAAGATTCTCTCAAAATGCATGCTTGCCTGTCTTAACCTTTCTCCTCTGTAACTGGTGGAGCTGAATTTTAGCATATGTGTCTCCTTGTGACATTATGTTTTGTTAACGTTGTCAGATTTTAGGTGCTCGTTATTATAGGGGCCGTGAGTAGGTCACGGCACTTCGCGAGACCTTAGTATTTCCGGTGACAAACAACGTTTCATACCTTTTCGAATGTTCACATGGTGGTCAGTTGACAGTAAGAAGCGGATAATCCTTGCAGGTATAACAAATTTCCGATCTATCCATCCCCAAATTAGCCAACTATACTGTCAACAGCTGTGTCAGCGAAGCATGGTTGTTCACTTGGTCCGGTATAGTAAAGTCATATTTGGCGGTCGCGCAATTTGGAACCAGAACTGGTTCTTGAATATATGCTTGTCACCGGAAATGTAGTACCGTAAGTAAATTAGGCCACGTCTCGCATATCGCAGGTTGGCGCGCGCAAAGGGAGCCGGGAACCATCTTCGTACCGGAAGTAGCGCCTTGCAAGACTTACAGTCTCTATAATTATATCAGAAAAGACAGAAACATTTGGTCATTAATTGAACACTGCTGATATCCTGTCCAGGTGAGCTACAGTGCCTCGGCACAGCTTTAGTGTCAGAACTAATGCCTTTGAGATGATGAGCACGATGAATCGAAACGAATACCTAAACTTTAGTCCTCAAAGCCATCGCCGCATTGGAGTTTCGTTTCGTTGGAGGTAACTTAATGGACTGTGTGGTTCGATTCGCTGACTTAGTTGACACTTTTGAAATTCATTTTCTTTGCTAGATCTATTTATATGTTTTCATTTTGATATAAATATATATATATAGAATGAATGAATATATGTGAGCAAACATTTGTACTAGGGCCTTTTGATGTGGTTCTGACGACCAATATGATACTGGTTTCAGATCACAAACACAAGTTTGGTGATGACAAAGCATGTTTTATTATATTTCTACCTTTAATATGGCTGTCCGGTTTACCGGAATTGCTTTCGAGGACTCAGGTTTATCACCCTGTCGTAGAACGCTGCGTTTGCTTCAGAGGTACATGTCCATGTCAAGGCTATTTCCCAGGAAACTGATTTTGTGTTTTCTACGCCAGGCACGGGGCTTATATAAGTGATACAAGTATTTTGTTAAATATATTTGTTAAAAGAATGAAAATGCTTGAATTGGGGTGACATATTTCGTTACGGTTAAGAATAACTGAAATAGAAAAACGTGCTGTCTCCTTTCAGACTGAAGTTAGTATTCCCCTTCCAGCGCCCATTGTGCCAGGAGTAACAATCGACATCCGGGGTTCCAGGAAGAATAATTCAGAGTAAGAGAAAGTTGTTTGTTTACATTTAGTACTTACAGTTCTCGAGCTTACTTGCATAAACGTGCATCTATGTGTAATGTAACATGTACCTGTCAATGTTCAAAGAGAAACTACATCTCACCAATTTCGCACTCACCTCCGCCTGATACGATGAAACCATCCCAACAGGGCTCCCAGTTATCGTTGTATTGTACACTCTAGAAAACTGTTTGTTTGTTCCTTTCACAAACCTCCCAAGGAAGATATCTCGATGGGTTCCACTACTTGTCATTCTCACCTCACCTCCAAAAAATCTAGTTCCTATTTTTATTTCACAAACCTTTCTAAGAAGATATCTCGATGGGTTTCACTATATGTCATTCTTTCGTTCCTTTAGAAACTACTGTCTTTGCTTATAGCCATCACTCCTGGTATCGTACCTTCAACAAAACGTATATTTTGTTTTGGTTTTTCACAACATTTGCTAAGAAGACATTTCCACAGTGTCGTGAGTACCATTGTATTGAACCTCCAGGAAAACGTTGGTCTTTGTATGCAGCACAAACGTTCGATACGAAGTCATCTCAGTAGGGTACAGTCCCGCAGGTATCATTGTATGGGATAACGTTTCTCTTTGTTTACTTCACAAACCGTCTTCAGTGCAGGTAATTAATGCGTATGGGCGATAAATAGCCCTTCTTGTATTGAAAATTAATGATGATCTGGATCCCAGCAGACGCTGTGTCTGTGTGTGATGGGTGTGTGCGTGCATGCTGAAACCAAATCACGATAAAAGAGACAATACACCTTAAAACCATTGAACCAGATACAGTCTTACGTGGATAAGTTGCATTTACTCCTGACGTATTTGTAACAGATTGTTCAGCGCACTTCGCCAGTCAGGAAGCACCATGGAAACAACCCTTCTTAGAGTGATGCCCGACGACGATACTATATTTGGAGTGTATACCAGTATCACGTGGGTGGGCTCCTACACCATCCCGAATTTTCCCATTGCTCCGGAGGTAGTGTTCGACTTGAATGTGGTTGTCACAGAGTTGCAATTCAAGGTAGGCCCAACGTCGATGATACAGGGTGTTTATCACGTGTTAATGAAGATCGATAATTTTGTAAGTTTGTTTTAAATGTTGGCAAATCATTTCCAAACGTTGCAATATATGGAGAATGTGGTTGAACATTTTACAAACTGTATAAAATATTGGATAAAATGTGTTACAATGCCTTCATATAGATATCCAAAACAGTGTTATTTTATGTTATATTAAACCTGTAATCGTAAACGCCCTAAATGGGCAACCCAATAAAGAAACTATCTACGTTTGGATTTGGCCATGTTTGGCTGTATCAAGGTGTTAGCCCATGGAAATGTAGATAATTGTATAAAAATGTTTACTCAAAGAGTCATCGACTGTGCGAATCAAAACTGGCATTCTGAATTATTAGAAAAGAAATCTTTATGCTTTTATTCATACATTAAAACTATATTTAATCAAGAGTTGTATATTAATGCTGTGAAGAACCAAAATACAGAACGCCATTTAGAACAAGTTTTAATCGTTTAAGAGTACAAAATGTTAGAAAAGGTTTTTGTAATGCTGAAAATGATGATGCTAAATGCCCCCTGTGTAATGTATTAGAAGATGAGAAACATATGTTTTATCAATGTCCATTATATCATAGTCTCTGTATGGAATTAACTGTCTCTTTACAATGTAACATACGTCAGGATAATTTTAAACATTTACTGAATACAAATGATACAAATACCTTGTTTATATTAGGTAAATACTTACATAATATCTTTAAGATCCATCTACAACAATTGTAACGCGCATATGCATGTCTTTCTGTATATATCTGTATGAATAATGGGTCATTTGGCCTTGAAAACAATAGAGATGATGATGAATAAAGACACAAGGAAAGAATTATGTTTAGGATATGTGTCATTTGACTTTACATTCTGGAGGTAGAGAGTTGCGTCCCTTCGTCGTGCCAGGATTGGTTGTATTGAAGATTCCGTTTAATGACCCTTTTCTTCTTCTTTTACCACTGTGCTCTTATGTTTCACCACAGTGGTAAAACTCTGCAAATAAACACTCCTCTTGAGGGTAAATACTTAAAGGAAGTGTGTTCTTAATTCTAACTGTTTTGACAAGTTTGTCTCGCTCAAAATGCAGAAGAAATGATAAAACCGAAATTTTCATATTTAAATGCTATCGACAATTTGAAGAGCAAGGAGTCCACACGAGTACCGCGGGAACTTGAACTAGTAATACTTTATCCAAGATATTTGATAACTGTAGACATCGCATATTTCATCTGTGACACATATAAAAACATGCCTTGATCCTTTGACCATTATCGCCATTGGTGATTCCGGGTGGAACAAGTCACCATGGTGATGTAAGACGTTACTAAATGGTAAGGGCTGTCAGACTAGGTTTATTGCTTGTTATGGTTACCTGCATCGTGTCATTATTAGACGGATTGAATATAGCCGTGGTCTTTTTTCACCACAGGGCAAACCTCCGGATATAGAGTTTTCTCTTGAAGGTGAACACTTGAAATGTGTTTATAATTCGCATTTTTGTTCGCAATTTAAGCTCAAATTGCAGAAGAAATGACAACAGAGATAATAACACCGAAAGTTTCATATTTAATTGATATCGCATGGGGTCCACACGATTGCCGCGAGGAAATTGAGCTAGTATCCAAGATATTTGTAAACTTAAACATGGTATACTTCATCTGTGACACATATATATCCGAAAATATAACGAGGTATACTTCATCTGTGACACATAGATATTTGTAAAAATAATCATGGTCTACTTCATCTATGACTCATATATGTGAGTGTGGCATTAAACTTCAAACAAACAACTTTTGATCATGATGAAATATTACACAATTAGCAACTAGTTCATGTGCCTTCCAATTTGAGTATATCCTGTCTGTTGTCTGGATGTTTCGGACCCGTGAAGATCCGGGTTAGAATGAACCTTCAGTAACCTATGCTTGTCGTAAAGGATCAGGTGTTCGGTTTGCTGGCTTGGTTAACACATGTCATCGGTTCCCAATTGCGCAGATCGATGCTCATGCTGTTGATCACTAGATTGTCTGGTCCAGACTCGATTAACATTCACTCACTCACTCACCCACCCTCCTACCCACCCACCCACTCACTCACTCACTCACCGACCTACCCACCCACTTACCTACTCACTCACTCACTCACTCACTCACTGTTTCAGGTGAAGCTGAACGGGAATATCCTGACATCATTTGACATCGGAAATCCCCTGAACGTATCAACGTTAATACAGATGTACTACTGGCGGTCTGTGGAGCGGGTCAAGCTGACCTACCCTTGAATACAGACACAGCACAATGACTGATTCGGGCTTTTCGCTGCTTCGTTTCAGTGATATCATTTTGAGGCGCCCATTAATTGTGTATTTCATATTTTATGTTATCAAAAATGTATTTATTGATATCATAAAATGAATAATTAATTATCAGAATTGATTTTTATGACGTAAAATAATTATTGATATCACAATGTGATCTTGAATGGAATATAAATATGAAAACTTGTTTTGTGGTGCATACATATGTATGTGGGTTGACAGTCTGATGGGTTTGAACATTTCCTGGTGTTTTAACACAAAGCGACCGGGTATTAAATTGATAACAATGAAGGATGTATACCCAGGGGAACCTGTACTCATATACAAAGTTGTACAGAAACATGCAGTACATTGATTGTACAGACACAGTTGTTCACGGGTTGTACAGAAACATGCAGTACATTGATTGTACATTGATTGTACAGACACGGGTTGTAGTTGTACATGCAGTACATTGATTGTACAGACACAGTTGTACACGGGTTGTACAGAAACATGCAGTACATTGATTGTACAGACACAGTTGTTCACGGGTTGTACAGAAACATGCAGTACATTGATTGTACAGACACAGTTGTACACGGGTTGTACAGAAACATGCAGTACATTGATTGTACAGACACAGTTGTTCACGGGTTGTACAGAAACATGCAGTACATTGATTGTACAGACACAGTTGTACACGGGTTGTACAGAAACATGCAGTACATTGATTGTACAGACACAGTTTGATTGTACACGGGTTGTACAGAAACATGCAGTACATTGATTGTACAGACACAGTTGTACGGGTTGTACAGAAACATGCAGTACATTGATTGTACAGACACAGTTGTTCACGGGTTGTACAGAAACATGCAGTACATTGATTGTACAGACACAGTTGTACACGGGTTGTACAGAAAAGTGCAGTGCGTTGATTGTACAGACACATATTGTACGGGGATGTACAGAAACATGCAGTACATTGATTGTACAAATATCTTGTACACGGGTTGACGCATGTTGTACTCATGTAGTACAGAAAACTGGTCACATTTTGGTAACTAGTTACACGTACACATTATTTGTATTGATTGATAGACACATGCAGACAGTTTAATGACACACATACACGTTTTGTACTTACATGTACACGGATTGTACAGACATGTACACGTGTTGTACAGACAGACATGTACTTGGGTTGTACAGACATGTACATGGGTTGTACAGACATGTACACGGGTTGTACAGACATGTACAAACATGTACGCGGGTTGTACAGGCATAACATCAAATGTCATAATTAACTACCGGCTGTAATGTGAAACACATGGGTTCAACTAGAGTATAGCACGGCTCCAGGCAATAAAAACTAAAACACCCAAAACCAAACTAATGTAATAACTGAAATACTGAACAGCAGCCAAAGCGGCACTTAAACTCCCAGACGTTAACTGAAACAAACCATTATCGACAAACGAAAATGAAAGCCTATCAAAACAAACAATCTTCCAAAATGGAAAGGTAAATACCAAAATTCCAATTCTATAATAAACAATATTTATCAGATTTATGTTAGATTTTAGGTTTTTTTAGTAGCGGTTTTACACTGCAAATACCTAAAATCTAACATAAATCTAAAAAATAGTGACAGGGCGATAACAATTTTACAAATAGGTGGTCACACAACATTGAAAAACACCAAACGGGCAAATGTACATACTGAAACGAAACAGAAACGCCTGAACATGCCCTACTACACTGCACAAACTACCAGCAGCACAAAATGGTGCTCAAGAATTCACTGGACACTAACACACACCTAACGCATACAATCCCATATAACCAACTAGTATCAATATACAAAACACAACCCTAACACCTAAAAAACACAATAGAACCGAACCACCTCATGGTTCCGTTCTATCTGTATAGATCGGTAGATCATGATCTATAATGCGTTTGAGAAATGGTGCCTTGAATAAAGCTTATACAGAGTTATGGCCCTTGCTCAATGCTTTTTTGGCTTCGTCTTCATGAACAACAGACTTAAGCCAACTTGCGACCCTCTCATACCACACACACCACGTTACACTGCCAGTTAACAGTTGTATTCTTGTCTTGACGGATAAACATTTCACTGTAGTCTGTAACCAAACTTATTTGAGTGTATTCCCCGAAATTGAATGTTTGCATGTTCACCAGCTGATATAAGTCTTATTAAACTGGTGATTCAATGTCAGAATAGGAAATTTACCAAAGAAAGAGATTTGATGAGATGGGGGCTGGTGCCTAAAGCCACTAAGTGTACAGATGTTCACAAACAAGCGGTTAAACCATGTATGTTTTCTGAGCACGTTACACCTTCCGTTGGGTGTGAAATATTAAAAACCACATTATGAATGCTTGATTATTTATCTGCAAATATACTGTTTTACAGGATCGTGATTCCTGATGGAATTAGACACCTAAACCCGTATGCCCCAACCTTACTGACGCTGTTGCCGTCAACTGTTCTGAATGACAAATCCATTATGCTAATATTGTCAATTAGCATTATGTAAAGCAACAACGTGTACCCTTTTCATTGGGACGAAGAAACCCAGCAACAACATAAACTGGTTGATTAGCATAAAAGCTTGAATGACTGCTGCGTAGAAGCATGACTTGCAGAAGACTTCCATACTCACTCAGACGCGCAGATGGTCAGCCAATACGCAGGATTCAGGAGGTGCAGTCAAGGTACATCACCTTCCCATTCTGTTCCTTCTGGGTGTGCAAGTTTGTTTTTCTTTTGTCACTGGTGAGAACACATGTGGTCAGTTCTCATACCACCGTCACACGGGCATAGATGACAAGACTTTCTCTCAAGATGGGTTACTGGTAAATGTCTATACAGTTAAGAAAGCCTTGACTGAGTGTTCTTCCGGCTGTTTCTATGACCCAAACTGCAACATGTTTGTACTTAAATCCAGAGAGTGTCGGATGTACAAACGGTCTTTCTTCCACTCCGCACATGCCTCATCGGCCTGTGATTTTCGATACTATGGTTGTAAGTTGCTGTTGTTCTTTTACTTCCAACACGCTATTTCACGTGTTTTGTAGATGATCAGTGATGATTAAAACCCCATCATCATCATTAGTTGTCTCCCACACAGAAGGTTATAATAAGTTAAAAGCTCAAACATCCCAGGGTCATGATAAGGCTCACCTTTCCGAAGGGTTAGTGGACTAGATTTGTGCCTTCGCCCGTTTTTCCGTCGATGGTCAGCCAACTTTGTCCCCGTAAATATAATGGTGAAAATCACAGTTGCCAGATGGTGATTTTGGTAGGTTTGGTATGATGAAAGAAAACAATTCATTTTAACAGGAAAATTGTCTGTTATCGAAAATGTCCTGGGACTCCTTTCACGAAGCAACCTTTACTAAGGTTAACCTTAACTTCCATTCTTTAACATTGCCTTAGTAACTTACAATCACCTTAGTGCTTTGTGAAAGGAGGCCCAGGTCTTTCAAGAGGTCTAAATGTTTAATGTCACTTGTGGCCCTGAGACAGTCAGATGATGAAGTCTCATTTGTGCATTGCGGACCCAATAATGGGGTTCTTTTTCTTTGAAATGTCTGGAAGGATGACACCAATACAAAACAGATGTGTTCATATTGTTCAAAACTCTGACAAGGGTAAATTGGCATGACTCCAAAGGACAAAAGCTATGAATATACAAATATTGCTATTTTGACATTTTATTGTCTTTTCACATGGAAAAGATCGCATAACACAACAAATTCACAATAAATTTGTACTTAAAATTGAGGACAAAATATTTTCAAATCATTTAGACCTTTTGAATTAGATTTACCAATATCATTACAGCAAGGTTTGATTATATATCCATAGCGTTCGAATGTAATATAATCAATCTGTGACATACATTTGATGGTATCATAAATGTGAAAGTTAGTGTAAAACTATATTGTTATTTAAACATTTTCGTCTCTTATAAGTACCTAATGGCAGACAGTTACTTGTTTCAATTTTGAAAATGTATCCCTCTCATATTAGAAGAAAGCATCAATGTTTGAGAGTCAATATAAAGTATATAGCTGTTATATTATTAATTTCATATGTACAATGTCATAAAATGAGTTTATATGTCTTAGATTGATTTTATTGCAGTTAATAGCTATACATATAATCAAATATACATAGACATCTCAAATTCAAATTAATTCTTCTTTCAAAATTTTTTTTACAAATTATTTGTAGTATTTTTATGACAAGAATTTGGGATGGCAGCAATTCCTGTTTCAAGTCAGGTTTGACTGTCGGGCTGAAAAAAGCCATTAAAAATAGTATCACAGCATCAATAGTATTGTGACGACTGGCTGGACAGGCATGTCTTTCTGTTAGAACGGTATAAGATATATTATACAGAGGATTTTGTTTTTCACTAAACGACCTTCCGTACGTGTGAACTACCATATTTATTAAAAGAGGTTATGATTTGGCATCAAACGAGCAAATTATTCACTAGTTTAATAAATATGGTATAACACGTAAGGATGGATAGTATTCTGCTTATTACTGACCCGTGAAGATCCGGGGTAGAATAGGTCTTCAGCAACCCATGCTTAACACAAAAGGCGATTATGCTTGTCGTAAGAAGCGACTAACGGGATCTGGTGGTCAGGCTCGCTGACTTGGTTGACACATGAGATCGATGCTCATGCTGTTGATCACTGGATTGTCTGGTCCAGGCTCGATTATTTACAGACCGCCGCCATATAGCTGGAATATTGCTGAGTGCGGCGTAAAACTAAACTCACTCACTCACTGCTTATTACTCGCCCACATTAATCAAGAGTAATCGCTGAAAAAACGACCTGACAGTGTGATGACATTTGCAGCGAGTCAAGCTAGGTCAAGCGTATGAATAAATTGCTTCGGTGAAATCATGGGATTTCCACCTGCATATAGTTCGAAAATACCTGACGTACTGTGTTGTTTATATTTCTTACTCATTTACTTTATTTTATTATATGAAATTATGTATGCAGATGTAGCTATGTAAAAATGCTTTAAATAAAAATCTGAAATATCACGACTTCGAGATGTGTTGTGAATGACAGCCGACATTTTGTTTTGATCACGTTACTTTGGTCATGTGACCGAGTGCAAATAGTTCCGGCAGCACGCAATGTTATTACACAATGTGGAATAATATTGTAGATTTAATAAACAGTGATATCTTCAACGGGTGAGTAATAAATACATGAATGTATGTCGTCCTCATCAGGTAAATGGTCTTCTGACTCACGTGGTTGCAGTTGGCCATGTTGTCTGAGGCACAGCATTTCGCAGGGAGTTGCGTCCCGAAGCCATGCAAGAAATGTCGGTTTCGAATCCTTGTTCGTCCTGATTATATTCTTAGATTTGTCAGCACCATAGCACTTATACACGTGCTACTGGGCTTCACAAAAGTTGAACAAGTCTAAAACCTTCATCACTTCGGGTTTTCCTCCAACATTGAGCTGATGTAACTAAACTACTGTTATAGGGACTAATTTAGGACAACCATCGTCCAAATATTGAAAAATTCCAAAACTATGTACTCAAGACATGTGAGACTTTATTGTAATATATATATGACGCTAACCTGTATTTTTAATCTCTACTGTACATCCTTATCACTACCGCATTGTAAATTGACTTGTCAGCCCATTAATTATTGTATAAGACATTTATAACCTTCATTGGTAATCCCCCTTGGCTGTGTCTGCCATCACATCAACTGGTCAAGGAAGTGCTATTGTTTTTCTGTCTGTCCATTGATGAGTCGTCGCCTGTCCATTGTTGTCAAAAACTGTATATATACTTAGTATGCTCACATCTAGACGGTGAAAGAGCATGAGTCTGGTATTCCAACTCTCTGTGTTAGGACGACCACGAGCAGGATAATGCTGCTCGTAGGAATTGCCCTAGGGTTAAGCAGGAACTCCGCTTAACTCTTTAATGTTATGTGTATTTGTTTGTCATGCATAAAGAAGTTTGAACTCAGCTATGCCTTCGTCTTCATCAACGCACACTTCATCTTAACATGAGCTAATTCCCCAGTTGACGCATAACCACGCGTTGACACTACTGTTGAAAGAGGTGTTAAACTTACACAGTCTCCTGAATTGTCGCCATCGTTTGTTAAGCTTTTCTGTTCACGAAAAGTGTGACCCAGGTGCGAATTTAATGCTTTGATGTTTGCTGAAATGATGCTTCCAGTTTACACTTGGTCCCTTATGTGGTGATCTTACTTTAGTTGCTAGTTATCTATGGTCCATTTTGTATGATGAACTCAAAAAGAAACCTTACCGTCATAAAAGAAAATGTTAAAAAGTTATAAAAACAAATTCAAAGTAAATCAATGCAAGACACAACGTCCAAAAGCAAATGAGCGAGCCTGGAGTTTCTTTGGTAGAAATCGGAAAGACTGAAAAAACTTACATCTGAGCTACACGAAAAGTCTCGCAAGAAATGATACACATGTCACTCATGCGCACATTGCTACAACGTTTTTTTGCTTCGGTGTTGTTGTAACTGACCTGATGACCTGGTCAGACAGACCAAGAGCAGGAAGACCCAGGGTAACTTCGCCTAAGGAAGGCCTGTATTTGCGTACTTTGCATCTCAGGTATCGCTTCCTGACCGTGACATCATCAGCGACGAATGCCTTGGTATTCCTCCATAGGAGATTACAATAACATCAGGAACAAACGAATATATAAGATCATGGGTAGGTTGTTACTTGCGTGATTAAAGAGTCAATAGAGTGGCAGAGGCTGTAGAACCCCTCGATCAGCACAGACTGGTACAGCTGGAGGTCATCTTCCTGCAGGGTGACTGGGGGCTGGCAGGACAGGGTGCAGGATGCAGGATGCTAAGTCTGCGTCAGATCTTGTGTGGAGACTGACACTCAGCTCTATTGGGTTGATACTGGCGATGTTGCACAATAGAGGGTCTCTCGGAGACCCGTTTAGCAACCGTCTGTACACCCTTGCCCTGCCATCTGAGCTGTCCAGATGAAATCTCGACTCGTCAGTAACAAAACACCATCCGAATCGTGTCTCCTGTTCCACAGATGCTGTCAGCACCAGGCAGGACGCGCCGGCGGTGACGTTGGAGCAAAATTGGACTTATTACAGGCCGTCGGGGCCGGATGTGTACTCCAGGTTCCGTACACTCCTGGAAGTGATTGGACGCAAGTCAAACTGTCAGTCCAGAATCGATTCCTCATGCAAAAAGTTCATTGTGCCACGTGCGATACGTGACATCCAATTTCATGCAAAGTGCTTTGCTACATGTTTATTTAGGGTTATTTTTCAACTTTTCAAATAACTTTTATTTTTGTGCAATTTCATGTTATGCAGTTACGATTTCCCGTCAGTGTTTGGAAAGAATTGTAAGCGTTTGCTCCTGCTAGAAACAATGCACCGTCTCGACTCTCTTCTGTTTGCCTACAGGGCTGGGCGAGGTGTCGAGGGCGCCACCATCACTTAATTCAAAAATATTTATAAACATTTAGTACTTCCCCATTCCTATGTACGAATTTCCTGCAGCTTTAAATACCATCCAGCCTCATATTTTAATGCAAAAACTCTGTAATATGTCAGTTAACCCATGTGCTATAAAGTGGAAAGAATCTTTTCTTGTAAATAGACCTCAGTTTGTAACTGTTAATAACACCCTACCAGCAATAACATTCATATCCATGGGTGTTCTTTCCCCGGTTTTATTTATTTTATATTCAAATGACTGTATCAATAGTTTTTCACAATGTTTAACTGTAAAGTTTGCAGATGACGCTGCACTTGCTGGATATATAGGACACTATATGTGTAAATGACTATCGCTCTGAAGTCACACAATTTCTTAAATGTTGTAAAAGTAACTTCCTTGAATTAAATGTTAAGAAAACAAAAGAGATGGTTATTAATTTTTCAGAAAAGTAAACGTAAGCTGTTGCCAATTGCTATTGAAAACGAAACCATAGATAGAGTTGAGAATATACGTATCTTTGCCCAGTGATAGATTCTAAGCTCACCTGGAACAGTAATACTATTACATCTACAAGAAAGGACTAAAGCAGCTATATACAAAGTATGTTAGTTTTCAATGTACAACGCTGGTACAGGGGGCTGTCTGTTCAAACACTTTCCAAAATTGTTAACACGGCAAGTAAAATGTCTGGACTTAAAATGCAAGATATCGGCACTACTTACAAGCATTGAAAAGACAGCACGTCAAATTTTAAATGACAGCACTCATGTTCTATTCCCTGAATTTCAACTTCCTTCCTTCTGGCCGACGACTGTGCAAATTCACTCATCCCAGCAAGCATCAGTGTTTTAATGAATTATTTTAATGTTTGTTAATCATTTTATAATACCTTATTAATTGTTTCAAACTATTTTCTTAAAACGTCTGGTGCTAATTTTCCTCAGCATAATTTTAATGTTGCCTCTATAGCTTTAAATAGTAAATAAATTATTTAAAATGCAAATAATATGGATGACAACTTCTTCTTTATAGAGCATTATCTAAAGATGAAGTTGTCATCCATAATATAAAGAAGTTGTCATCCATAATATTTGCCTTTTACTTCAATATCAACTTCTAAATGCCTCTCATAAACCAAATTATTATCTATTCATCATTTATCTTTACCTTATATATTGGGCGTTGTTGCCAGTTATTTTAGTAGTATTTAACATATGTATGTGTGTTTTTGTGACATTATGTATATGTATCTCCGGATCCTATTGTATTGTATGTGTTTTCAATAAGCAACCGTGTACAGAAAACGTCGGGATAATAAAGCATTATCTTATCTTATCTTTTCTTATCTTAGTGTATATATAGTCATTATGTAATGACCCAAGATCCGATTTGTCACTAGTCTTCAGACTCATGCACATTGTAAGAGGCGACTAACAGGGTCGGGTGGTCAGCCATGCTGATTTGATTGATACAGGTCATCGTATTCCAGTTGCGTAGGTCGAAATTTATGCTGTTGATCACTGGATTGTCTGATGCAGACTCGATTATTGACCACCATCATATAGGTGTAATATTTTAGAATATATATTCACGTTGCTATTTGCGGTGTTAACCAACAAACGTAATCACAAAATTATTGTGTATTAGTACTTGCATAATGCAGCATAATAAAGTCATATTTTTTGTGTTTTGGAATTTATGTCGTCAGATTGGTTATATATTTCGCTTGATGGCAACTACAGAACCGCATGTATTTACTTTAAAGAGGAGAGAAAATATTTATCGTATATCTACAGGAGTTAAGAAATATCATCTTTATGAATCAACTCTATATTTCTCGATAAACGTCAATCATTTCTGTATGATCTGGCATGGTCTTTTCGAGATTTGCTGTAATATTCTACAACTCTTTATGATTCTGAATCGTTTCACTGCTTCTCGTAGCGTGTGACATCATCCGAAATATTTTTGGCATCTACAATTCAGCAAACACCATATTTTTTATAAAAGGTGACTAAGAGACGGATTGAAAGACAACCTAAAATATGCGACTAAACAACTTCCAACACCATTTGCAAACAATCCAACGATGCACATGTTGTCTCATTATTATATATTGAGAGAAATAAATAAAGGAACACAGGAAAATTCAAACGTTATACATTTTCCATTTTTCATCACCAGCTTTGAATAGCGCTGTGGGAGGAAATCTGAGAATACATAAAGGAACACTGCCATTAAGGGGTTTATCCTTAATCGTTTTCCTCAGTATATTTGAAGACGTGAATTGTCGCCTTCAGAATGTGTACGAAGATTTCACACGTCCCCTATGTTACTGTGTCAGCCTTTCATGAATGTTTTACTTGTGTACTGTCTGGGTTTTTTGTGACTCTCGATGGATTCTACTCTGAGGAATTGCACATTCCACAACAGCAGAAACTCTACTGCTTCTATCACCCCTCAGACACCTGTCAATAGTGCCGATGCGTTCGATGCCTGACTGCCATCTTACAGACTCGCTGTGGGTGGTCGTCCTAGGGGTGAACACCCCTAGCGGCTGATGACGCTTGATGTCACCAAGTCCTAAGTACGTAGGTAGATGCCCATGATGTCAAATACTGGGTCGTCTGGTACACCTTTACATACTGATTGTTCCCATGTAGCTGGAATATTGAAAACTCTGTATTCAGAGAAGCAGACATGGGAAAAAATGACTAATTTTGTAGCGCTGATAACTATGGTCGTATGACGTAATGTGTGAAGTCATTTTCACGAATCTAGCATACAGACATAGGAATATCACATAGGTATGTATAACCGAGGACAATGTTAATATCTGGTGTAACCTCTGCAACCCTGAACCTCTTCCTCATTGACTGTGTCAGACGTTGAATTATACGGTGAAATGCGTTTCCCAAACATGAGATGTGTGACCCTGGGGTGGCGGATTTTGTACTCGAGATAGAGTTGCTACCGCCTCTTGACGTAAGTTATCATTATATTGCCGTCCATGAAGACTCTCCTTGTGTTTTGCTCCCACATAATGTCAATAAACTCCCGCTAAACAGTACTTGCTATAAGATATTCTGCTGTGCATATGTAGTGTTTCCCCGGTGCCAAACATGTGCTTGGTCATCAGTCATTATGGAAAGGAATGTGTGTATGTTGTTAACTGTAATGTTTGTTAACTGTAATGGGTGTATGTTGTTAACTGTAATGTATGTTAACTGTAATGGGTGTATGTTGTTAACTGTAATGTATGTTAACTGTAATGGGTGTATGTTGTTAACTGTAATGTATGTTAACTGTAATGTATGTTAACTGTAATGGGTGTATGTTGGTAACTGTAATGGGTGTATGTTGTTAACTGTTATGTATGTTAACTGTAATGGGTGTATGTTGTTAACGGTAATGGGTGTATGTTTTTAACTGTAATGTATGTTAACTGTAATGGGTGTATGCTGTTAACAGTAATGGGTGCATGTTGTTAACTGTAATGTATGTTAACTGTGATGGGTGTATGTTGTTAACTGTAATGGGTGTATGTTGTTAACTGTAAATGTATGTTAACTGTAATGGGTGCATGTTGTTAACTGTAATGGGTGTATGTTGTTAACTGTAATGTATGTTAACTGTGATGGGTGTATGTTGTTACCTGTAATGTATATCAACTGTAATGGGTGTATGTTGTTAACTGTAATGGGTGTATGTTGTTAACTGTAATGTATGTTAACTGTAATGGGTGTATAAGTTGTTACCTGTAATGTATATTAACTGTAATGGGTGTATGTTGTTAACTGTAATGTATGTTAACTGTGATGGGTGTATGTTGTTAACTGTAATGGGTGTATGTTGTTAACTGTAATGTATGTTAACTGTAATGGGTGTATGTTGTTAACTGTAATGGGTGTATGTTGTTAACTGTAATGCATGTTAACTGTGATGGGTGTATGTTGTTACCTGTAATGTATATCAACTGTAATGGGTGTATGTTGTTAACTGTAATGGGTGCATGTTGTTAACTGTAATGTATGTTAACTGTAATGGGTGTATGTTGTTACCTGTAATGTATATTAACTGTAATGGGTGCATGTTGTTAACTGTAATGGGTGTATGTTGTTAACTGTAATGTATGTTAACCGTAATGGCATGTTGTTAACTGTAATGGGTGCATGTTGTTAACTGTAATGTATGTTAACTGTAATGGGTGTATGCTGTTACCTGTAATGTATATTAACTGTAATGGGTGTATGTTGTTAACTGTAATGCATGTTAACTGTAATGGGTGTATGTTGTTAACTGTAATGGGTGTATGCTGTTAACTGTAATGTATGTTAACCGTAATGGGTGTATGCTGTTAACTGTAATGGGTGCATGTTGTTAACTGTAATCGTATGTTAACCGTAATGGGTGTATGTTGTTAACTGTAATGTTTGTATGTTGGTTAACTGTTATGGGTGTATGTTGTTAACTGTAATGTATGTTAACAGTAATGGGTGTATGATGTTAACTGTAATGTATGTTAACTGTAATGGGTGTGTATTATAACTGTAATGGCGTAATGCTGTTAACTGTAAATGTATGTTAACAGTAATGGGTGCATGCTTGTTAACTGTAAATGTATGTTAACTGTTATGGGTGCATGTTGTTAACTGTAATGGGTGCATGTTGTTAACTGTAATGGCGTATGTTGTTAACTGTAATGTATGTTAACCGTAATGGGTGTATGTTGTTAACTGGTAATGTATGTTTACTCGTAATGGGTATGTTGTTAACTGTAAATGTTTGTTAACTGTAACGGGTGTATGCTGTTAACTGTAATGGGTGCATGATGTTAACTGTATTGTATTTTAACCGTAATGGGTGCATGCTGTTAACCGTAATGGCAGTCTGTTGTTAACCGTTACGGGTGCATGCTTGTTAACTGTAAATGGCAAGTCCGTTGTTAACTGTTATGGCAGTATGCGTTGTTAACTGTAAACGCTCTTGTTAACCGTAATGGGTGCATGTTGTTAACCTGTAATGTATGTTAACCGTAATGGGTGCATGCCTGTTAATTGTAACGTATATATGTTAACCGTAATGGTGTCTGTTGTTAACTGGTTATGGGTGCATGTTGTTAACCGTAATGTATGTTAACCGTAATGGGTGCATGTTGGTTAACGGTAATGCATGTTAACCGTAATGGTAGTATGTTGTTTACTGTAATGCATGTTAACCGTAATGGGTGTATGTTGTTAACGGTAATGTATGTTAACTGTAATGGTAGCATGTTGTTAACTGTAATGTTTGTTAACCGTAATGGGTGCATGTTGTTAATTGTAATGTATATATGTTAACCGTAATGGTAGTATGTTGTTAACTGTAATATATGTTAGCTGTAATGGGTGTATGTTGTTAACTGTAATGTATGTTAGCTGTAATGGGTGTATGTTGTTAACTGTATTGTATGTTATCTGTAATGCGTATGTTGTTACTGACTGACTGACTGAGTTTGGTTTTACGCCGCTTTTAGCAATATTCCAGCAATATCACGACGGGGACTCCAGAAATGGGCTTCACTCATTGTACCCATGTGGGTTTCGAACCCGGCCTTTCGGCGTAACGAGCCAACGCTTTAACCACTCAGACTACCCCATCGCCCAGCATGTTGTTAACTGTAATGTATGTTAACTGTGATGGGTGTATGTTGTTAACTGTAACGGGTGTATGTTGTTAACTGTAATGTATGTTAACTGTAATGGGTGTGTGTTGTTAACTGTAATGGGTGTATGTTGTTAACTGTAATGGGTGCATGTTGTTAACTGTAATGCATGTTAACTGTAATGGGTGTATGTTGTTAACTGTAATGTATGTTAACTGTAATGGGTGTATGTTGTTAACTGTAATGTTTGTTAACTGTAATGGGTGTATGTTGTTAACTGTTATGGGTGTATGTTGTTAACTGTAATGTATGTTAACAGTAATGCGTGTATGATGTTAACTGTATTGGTATGTTAACTGTAATGGGTGTATGTTGTTAACTGTAATGGTGTATGTTGTTAACTGTAATGCATTAACTGAAATGGGTGTATGTTGTTAACGGTAATGTATGTTAACTCGTAATGGTAGTATGTTGTTAACTGTAATGTATGTATGTTAACTGTAATGGGTGTATGTTGTTAACTGTAATATATGTTAGCTGTAATGGGTGCATGTTGTTAACTGTAATGTATGTTAGCTGTAATGGGTGCATGTTGTTAATTGTAATGCATATATGTTAACTGTAATGGCGTCTGTTGTTAACTGTTATGGGTGTATGTTGTTAACTGTAATGTATGTTAACTGTAATGGGTGCATGTTGTTAACGGTAATGTATGTTAACTGTAATGGTAGTATGTTGTTTACTGTAAATGTATGTTAACTCGTAATGGGTGCATGTTGTTAACGGTAATGTATGTTAACTGTAATGGTAGTATGTTGTTAACTGTAATGTTTGTTAACCGTAATGGGTGTATTGTTGTTAATTGTAATGTATATGTTAACCGTAATGGTAGCATGTTGTTAACTGTAACATATATTAGCTGTAATGGGTGCATGTTGTTAACTGTAAATGTATGTTAGCTGTAATGGGTGCATGTTGTTAACCGTATTGCATGTTATCCGTAATGCGTATGTTGTTACTGACCGACTGACTGAGTTTGGTTTTACGCCGCTTTAGCAATATTCCAGCAATATCACGACGGGGACTCCAGAAAATGGCTTCACTCATTGTACCCATGTGGGCTCTTCGAACCCGGGTCTTCGGCGTAACGAGCCAACGCTTTAACCACTAGACTACCCCATCGCCCAGCATGTTGTTAACTGTAATGTATGTTAACTGTGATGGGTGTATGCTGTTAACTGTAACGGGTGTATAAGTTGTTAACTGTAATGTATGTTAGCTGTAATGTGTGTTGGTAACTGGTAATGCGTGCATGTTGTTTCAAGTTATATGTGTTTTGTCAGCTGTATGTTAACCGTAATGGGTGCATGCTGCTAACTGTAATGGGTGTATGTTGTTAACTGTAATGTATGTTAACAGTAATGGGTGTGTATGATGTTAACTGTACGTATGTTAACTCGTAATGGGTGCATTATAACCGTAATGGGTGTGCATGCCATTAACTGTAATGCATGTTAACTGTAATGGGTGCATGTTGTTAACTGTAATGGGTGCATGTTGTTAACTGTAATGGGTGCATGTTTGTTAACTGTAATGTATGTTAACTGTAATGGGTGCATGTTGTTAACTGTAATGTATGTTAACTGTAATGGGTGTATGCTGTTAACTGTAATGTTTTGTTAACCGTAATGGGTGTATGTTGTTAACTGTTACGGGTGTATGTTGTTAACTGTAATGTATGTTAACAGTAATGGGTGCATGATGTTAACTGTATTGTATGTTAACTGTAATGGGTGCATGTTGTTAACTGTAATGGTGCATGTTGTTAACTGTAATGTATGTTAACTGAAATGGGTGCATGTTGTTAACGGTAATGCATGTTAACTGTAATGGTTGTATGTTGTTAACTGTAATGTATGTTAACTGTAATGGGTGTATGTTGTTAACTGTAATGTATGTTAACTGTAATGGGTGTATGTTGTTAACTGTAATGTATGTTAACTGTAATGGGTGTATGTTGTTAACTGTAATATATGTTAGCTGTAATGGGTGTATGTTGTTACTGACTGACTGACTGAGTTTAGTTTTACGCCGCTTTTAGCAATATTCCAGCAATATCACGGCGGGGGACACAAGAAATGGGCTTCACTCATTGTACCCATGTGGGGATTCGAACCCGGGTCTTCGGCGTAACGAGTCAACGCTTTAACCACTAGACTACCCCATCGCCCCGTATGTTGTTAACTGTAATGTATGTTAACTGTGATGGGTGTATGTTGTTAACTGTAACGGGTGTATGTTGTTAACTGTAATGTATGTTAGCTGTAATGTGTGTTGGTAACTGGTACGTGTGTATGTTGTTTCAAGTTATATGTGTTTGTTGTCAGCTGTTATGATTTTATGTTGTATGTTGTTAACTGTAACGTGTGTATGTTACCTGTTTAATCCATGGGTAGTATCGGAGTAGTGTTAATAGCTGTAAAGTAAGGAACTGTAAAATAATCCAAATGCGACTTGTTCTCCTACATAAAGTGATCGATCCTCGCTTGCCTTCAGCGAATAGAATCGTTTTAATGGTATGTGCAGGAGCGCAGCGTGTCTCTGTTACTTCATGCTACAGAGGTGCCATAACTTATTTACTTCAAGTGTGAGCTAGTGTACAGTTGTTCGATAACCTGACGTAGAGGAACTGCCGTACTCCCACGTGCTTCAAGAAGTTATAAAACAGGACCTACAGTCTATGAGCACCAACTTGTGAGACTTTGCTTTGGTCCTTTAACCGACATGGGAGACAACGAAAGAGTTCCCTGAGGGTCACCGGTGAGATGCGAGTCCTGCACTGGATGGAGTACTTAAAGCTTAGCCTGTTGTTTCCTGTTTGGGTTTTGTCATAGACATTATCATGATAAACCAAATATTATGCAAACAGTTGTTATTTTCAGTAACATAACATTCACGCCAGTATAAATGGATGTTCAACGTCTCTTTAGGTGTACACTGAAAACTGAAATAAAACGAAAAGGGAGTCTTAAAAGTCAGCTTTCGAATCAGCTGACAACGGTCAAAGGTCACACTGAATAATGGTTGAGTGGTCTACGGGAGGTAACTCTATGTAATCTTATGCCCACACAACGTTATACCGCTACGATTCCCAAACATTATCTAGGTAAAACTAATCTACATCACACCACAAGACTAAGTTTGGCAATTTACGCATGCTCAGCAGATACAACCTCACACATGCAACAGTTTAATGCGACGCTTTTCCTTTCGTGGGGAATTCCCAGTGGCTATTTTTAGCTATGTATACGTCAGCGTTCATATTTCTCCAGACTGAGGACGGAAGAGTTACAGCAGGGAAATGGAGACAGCGCTATCCACGGCAGTGACAAGGAAAGCTAGCTACACTGTACAGAGAATTCGACAACACTTTACTACACTCAATTACGATCTCCTCCGTACTGCATAACTACAGTTTGTTCAGCCATGACTGTGTTGGCAAGTTTCCAGTCCGAAGGCCTTGTGTGTCTAATTTTAATGTCCGTGGCTATGGCAACGAAACTGTCGCTAACAAATGGAGGGTATGAAGACATTACGATCGCAATCAACAAACATGTTCCAAAGTCAGTGGAGATGGTTGAAAAACTCCAGGTAGGTTACCTTGACACTTGCGCTGTGTGTGCTGTACCTTTAAAATATATATCTGACTGTATTATTGTGAAGACTCATATATTCCAAAATAGCGAAACTTATATCACACTCTGAGGTGCCTTAATGCCCCGGGTAGAGTTCGTCCTTTCTGTTCTCTAGAAAGCTATGTGTGTGGGTTCGAATCCTAGTTTTCTCCAAGCTGTATCCGTGTATACAATCTTCGCAGGTCATTTAAGCTAGAGAGCCTTGCGTAACATAATATGCAGTCACTGCTGAGCTACCGTGAAGTTATAAGCCATCACGGGACGTGTGCTGTCATGCGTGCACTGAACGGTTGAAGGGAACTCAACAGCAAGACCCTGATTACGTTACACGGGTTGGATATCCTTCTCGTGAGGTGAGCTGAAATTGGGTTTAACGTCGTGCTTGAGAATATTTCGCTCATATGACGACGTGCATGCGTGTGTATGTGTATGTGGGGCTGCTTCTACTAGCCCAGACTGAAGCTGGTTTTATAGTGCCAGCCCACTGAGATATCATGCCGCAGTGAAGCATGAATACCCCACTCAGAAACATTATACTGACTCCGAGCCGACCAGTCTTTGTTGTACCCATTAATGCCGAGTGCCAGGTAGGGACCAACAAGTACCATATTTTAACGTCTTTTGGTACATGACGCGGTCGGGGATCGAACCCGCGACCTTCCGCTCTCCGGGCAGACGCTCTAACCATCACACCACGGAGGCGGTCTCTTTCTCGTAAGTCGCTATGGCGAGTTCACCGTACCCTGAGGATATCCGAGGACAACATTGACCTATAATATGAACCTCAAAGGAGTAGGTAATTTCCTCAGGGGCTGTTTGATGGGAAGGCCATAACATTGGCACCGTTACGAACATTTACCTGCCATTGACATGTGCTAACAAAGAAACTACATTTCACCTTATCGGAAATAATTCACGTGGCACCTTCACACCATTATTATGTACATGTACCTTACGAATCAGATATCTCACGTGACATGTACCTTACACATCATATATCTCACGTGACATGTACCTTACACATCAGATATCTCACGTGACATGTACCTTACACATCATATATCTCACGTGACATGTACCTTTCACATCAGATATATCACGTGACATGTATCTTACACATCAGATATCTCACGTGACATGTACCTTAAACATCATATATCTCACGTGACATGTACCTTACACATCAAATATCTCACGTGACATGTACCTTAAACATCATATATCTCACGTGACATGTACCTTACACATCATATATCTCACGTGACATGTACCTTACACATCATATATCTCACGTGACATGTACCTTAAACATCATATATCTCCCGTGACATGTACCTTTCAAATCAGATATCTCACGTGACATGTACCTTACACATCATATATCTCACGTGACATGTACCTTACACATCAGATATCTCAAGTGACATGTACCTTACACATCAGATATCTCACGTGACATGTATCTTTCACATCAGATATCTCACGTGACATGTACCTTACACATCAGATATCTCACGTGACATGTACCTTACACATCAGATATCTCACGTGACATGTACCTTACACATCAGATATCTCACGTGACATGTATCTTACACTTATACTTACGTGAAATATCGCACGTGACATGTATCTCACGTGCCGTGTACACATCATATATCTCACGTGACATGTACCTTTCACATCAGACATCTCACATAACATTTACCTTCATCACATCAACAATCTCACATAAAATGTACCTTATCACACATCCATATATCTCACGTGACATGTATCTTACATCATCAGATATCTCACGTGACATGTACCTTACACATCAGATATCTTACGTGACATGTACCTTACACATCAGATATCTGACGTGACATGTACCTTTCATTACATTAGATATGTCACGTGACATGTGCCTTACACATCAGATATCTCTCGTGGCATGCAATTTACACATGAAATATCGCACGTGACATGTACCTTACACATCATATATCTCACGTGACATGTACCTTACACATCATATATCTCACGTGACATGTATCTTACACATCAGATATCTCACGTGACATGTACCTTACACATCAGATATCTCACGTGACATGTACCTTACACATCAGATATCTCACGTGACATGTACCTTTCACATGAGATATTTCACATAACATTTACCTTGCACACATCAACTATCTCACATAAACATCATATACCTTACTTACGCATCATATATCTCACGTGACATGTATCTTACACATCAGATATCTCACGTGACATGTACCTTACATCACATCAGATATCTTACGTGACATGTACCTTACACATCAGATATCTCACGTGACATGTACCTTTCACATTAGATATCTCACATAACATTTACCTTGCACATCAACTATCTCTCACATAAAATGTACCTTACACATCATATATCTCACGTGACATGTATCTTACACATCAGATATCTCACGTGACATGTACCTTACACATCAGATATCTCACGTGACATGTATCTTACACATCAGATATCTCACGTGACATGTACCTTACACATCAGATATCTCACGTGACATGTATCTTACACATCAGATATCTCACGTGACATGTACCTTACAAATCTGATATCTCACGTGACATGTACCTTACACATCAGATATCTCACGTGACATTTACCTTTCACATCAGATATCTCACGTGACATGTACCTTACACATAAAATATCTCACATGAATTGTAAATGAGATATCTCACATGACATGCACCTTGCACACCTGCTATCTCACTAGGCTAACTAGTGTCCGATATTGACATATTGAAGGTTACGTGTGCACGGGGTGTCAACAGTTTAAGACTATATTTTCAGACCCTCCTACAGGATGCCTCGGAGAGTCTGTACTCTGCTACAGGTCTGTACATGCGCACTGCTACCATCCTGGTGCCCAGCAGTTGGCAGATGGGGGACAGGAATGACAAACTGACGTTCTCTGAGGCGGACATGAGGGTAGACCGACCCCACCCCTACTACAGAGACCAGCCCTACACCCAGCCCACCTGGACGTGTGGGGCCATGCAACGCTGCGTGCACCTCACCCCGGGCTTTGTCCTCGGAAAGACTGACTGCACAAAGCATAAACAACGTGGTAAGTCCCGCTTCCAGGTAGTCTCGTAGTAGTAAACGTTGACGTTACCTGATGGTTAGCGTTGCTCCAAGGCTGTACTGAATGCTGAGCCCATGGATGTACAGTGAGTCTATCCTTCAAAGAGGCAAGTCTAGATAAGCGGACAGTCTAATTATTAATATTAATTTTAGAATTATCATTTAAACTATTAAATATTACGGTAGAGACTTGTGCAAGTCTAAAGCCTCATTAGTAAGTATAGAGTAATTACGCTTATAAGAAAGTGCGTTTAGGGGGTTGTCAGCAATTTCGTATATAAAATTATGTTTAAAATCATGCTTAGAAATTATGGGGAGGGGGTCATTGATTTTGTACATGACATGCAGGGGGGTCACTTATTTTGTAGATAAATTTTAGGGGGGATCATTCACATTGTACATGCTTCTCCATAAAAATCATCACTCACACACACACACACACACACACACACACACACACACACTAACCAGCCATAAATTATGAACGGTCCCTTATACCGAACACGCATGCATTGTAACAAACCACGTTTATAAGGATCACGTTTATAACGACCATTAATACAGATGTTATAGTGACTAATTCAGGACAGTCATCGTCCAAATATTTAAAAAGTAAAAAACCTATGTAAGAGATGTGAGAGTTTATTGTAATTATTTATATGACGCTAATCTGTATTCTATGTAATCCTTATCACTTCCGCATTGTACACTGACTTGTCAGGCAATTATATTAATTACTGTATATGACATTTAAAACCCTTATTGGCCATTGCCCTTGGCCGTGTCTGCCATCACATCAACTGGTCAAGGAAGTGCTATTGTTTTTCTGTCTGTCCATTGATGAGTCGTCGCCTGTCCATTGTTGTCAAAAACTGTATATATACTTAGTATGCTCACATCTAGACTGAGAAGGAAAACAGAACGCGTCCGGTATTCCGACTGTCTGTGAAGGGACGCCCGCGAGCAGGATAATGCCGCTCGTGGGAAACGTCCAGGGTGCCGTTCCACTAACCGATCTTAGCCCTACGCCAATCGTAAACCCCTAAAATCCAAATCTTAGCGTGACGTTACGATCGGCATACCGTTCCACTAACCAGTCTTACCTAAGTCAATCGTAAAGTTAAGATTCAAAGTCTAAGTTGCTCATGACCAACTTAGGATAGCTAAAATCAATCGTAGAGAAACCAAAATGGTGGCTTTCCTATTCTATGTGAAAAATAAGAGCGAGCATTTCACCGCGAGCGTCCCCTAAAATCCCCCATGAAATGAATTTGTATATTTCTGTGATGTAAACAAACACTGCACTGAAACCTTACAAATGTCAGGCCAGTCTGACCACTGTCGTCATGGGAACACAGCCGAGCGAGTCGGTGTAACACATTTGTACAACAATATTGCAAAGTCATGGTTAAGAATAGGGACAGCCGTGAAGTGAACAATGTTCTGAAACAAAAAGATACAAATATATTTGATTTCACGTGCGCTTATTTGGTGGGGGATTCTAAAGGCAGGCCGCGTGTTATTCAAGACCACTGACAAATTTTACATTCTGCCTCCTCACGCCTTGTTTATTCTGATTGACAAGGTTCAGGCACATATTAAAAGCTCTGACACCATTGACGTTTTTAAAGTCCAGACTTAAAACCTGTTCTCAGTATATTACTTATAATCTCGGCTGTAAATACTCTCGTGTAAATTATCTGTACATGGCGCTTTGAGCATGCCCCAGGATGTGGAATAGGCGCACTATAAATATGCATTTATTATTATTATATTATGCCTGATACCCAGCGTTCACACGCACATGCACCTGAAACCAAGGTGCTCACTACCCTAATATTTTGCTCTAGTTTTTTTCTCCACGTTTACACTTGGTTGGAAAAATACCCATGAAGGCCCGGGTTAGAATATTGAACTTCAATAACCCATGCTTGTCGTAAGAGGCCACTAACGGGATCGGGTGGTCAGGCTCGCTGACTTGGTTGACGCATGTCATTGGTTCCCAACTGCGCATATTGATGCTCATGCTGTTGATCACTGGATTGTCTGGTCCAGACTCGATTATTTATAGCTAAGATACATAGCGTTCACTAACATGTTAGTGAACGCTATGCATCTTAGCTAGATTATTTACAGACCGCCGCCATATAGCTGGACTATTGCTGAGTGCGGCGTAAATCTAAACTCACTCACTCACTCAGTTGGTTCGTAAACTACTTCCATCATTTGCTAGACTATGCAAAGGGAGATAACTCGTGCCTCGCACGAAAGAGTCTCAATCTAAGCTTGAATCGGATCGTAAGATCGGGAACGGCTACGATCGGCCTAAGATCGGGTAGTGGAACGGGTGTAACTTTTAGCTAAGACGATTGTAAAATTGACGTAACCTGCTAAGATTGATCTTAGGTAAGATCGGTTAGTGGAACGGCACCCAGGGCCCCGTTCCTCAAAGCGATCGTAGCGCTAAGGTGATCGTAACTCCCATACTTTAACATAGACTTACGACTGTCGTAGCGCTACGATCGCTTTGAGGAACGGGGCCCTGGGGTTGAGCAGGTACTCCGCTCACCACATTTATGTCTTGTGTATTTGTTTGTCATGTAACTAAAGAAGTTTGAGCTCAACGTATTCCTTCGTCTTCATCAACGCACACTTCGTCTTAATTCCGAGCTAATTCCCCAGTCGACGCATACACCACGCGTTGACACAGATATGCCAAGCTATTTTCCCCGACCACATGACTGTATATTTTAGTCGCTATGTGTATAACGAACTACGGTTATAACGAATTTAAATTAGTGGTAACTAGTTCGTCATGACCGCAGTGAACTCTATATATGTGAGACTCACTCGGACGAGGCAGCTATTTTGTATGTAGGTCTGCGGAAGTCGTGTTCAGAAGAGGAACACCATCTGCTTCTCTGTTCAGGAACATGTAATCCGCAACACATAAACAATAAACCAGTAAGTACTCAAAGGCCGGAATACCTGCTGAAGTGTTAAACAACAGACAAACGAAAAAACAAACAATCAGCATTTAATGTAACGTTGGGTAACAATTGGTTGATTGACAAGGAAACACCTCGTTAAAACGGAACATAGATGACCAGAACCAAAATACCGAAACAAGAAGATCAAACGTATGGAAATATTTTAATGAAAATGGTTAGTGTTTCCTGTGACAAGGTTCGTCAACCATCACTCGTCTACTCAAAAGGATAATCTGCGTCACAGGACATTATATTTCAGGATGACTTAAGAGAAATCTATACAGATGGTCAAATGGTGTTAAACAATGAATGAAGCTGTCAGTACATAAATAGATTACAGAAGGGATTATCTGTTTCGTAATACAGTGGAAGCCTGCTTATCCGGACCTCAAATATCTGGAAACCTTGCCTATCCTGGACGACATTCCCGTGAAACAAAATATAATACTTCCAAAAATGCATATTTATCCGAAAATCCGGATCCGCTGAATTTCAATTCCCAACAGTGCAACATACATACTATTATGTCTCTCTAGCAACGATATTGATTTTCATAAACAAAAATGTTTTTGACCATTACGACATATATTACAACGTGTTGCGTACAAAGAAACGTTTCCTCTTCTTTGGTAGGCATCCTCCTTGCAAACCAGTTTGCTCGATATCGCTGGGGGGTGTTCGACGATGTTATATCAGATGAAACGGTAAGTTATAAAAAGCGTTTTTTCCTAAATATATTATATTCCGCGGATTGGTTATTGTCTTGGTATATTTAACCCGTGAAGATCCGGGTTAGAATTTGATCTTCAGTAACCCATGCTTGTCGTAAGAGGTGACTAACGCGATCGGGTGGTCAGGCTCGTTGACTTAGTTGACACATGTCCTCGGTTCCCAATTGCGTAGATCGATGCTCATGTTGTTGATCACTGGTTTGTCTGGTACAGACTCGATTATTTACAGACCGCCGCCATACCTGGAATATTGCTGAGTGCGGCGTCAAACTAAACTCACTTGTTTTATTTGTGAAACACATCCTTCAGTTTTCATAGTTAGTTTAACAATACAGAGTACGTGAGTGAGTTAGTGAGTACATTTATCTATATTCCAGTAACATCACAGAGGAGGACACAAGAACTGCGCTTCATACGTGCTCTCACGCTGAGAATCAAATGTATAGATACACATATATGAACAATCACTGGCATCGAGTGTCTCTAAATGTACAAGTGTACGTGTTACTTCAATCAGATATTGGTGCTAAGTGTGACTGTATTATTTCACTGTTTCACAGATTTCAAAGAGAATGTCCAGAAATCATGAGAAAGCTTGTAAGGGGAAAACTGTGGCGGACATCATAAAAAGTCACGACGACCACAGTCAGAAAGGTCAGACGCCAACTGAGGCAGTCACAGTCACAGTCACTGTTGTGTACAACGACAACGACCAGGACAAGAACCCGGAAGAGAAGCAGTGTGGACGTCGCGTTGTATTACTGCTTGATGACTCCTTTTCTATGAACGATGTAAGTGGGTGTGGTGAGCTGTGTAAGTTAACTATGAGCGAGGTAAGTGGGCGTGGTGAGCTGTGTAGGTTATCTATGAGCGAGGTAAGTGGGCGTGGTGAGCTGTGTAAGTTAACTATGAGCGAGGTAAGTGGGCGTGGTGAGCTGTGACTGATGTAAGTGGGTGTGTTGTGAGTTGTGGATGTTATCTATGACTGATGTAAGTGGGTGTGTTGCGAGTTGTGGATGTTATCTATGACTGATGTAAGTGGATGTGTTGCGAGTTGTGGATGTTATCTATGACTGATGTTAGTGGGTGTGTTGTGAGTTGTGGATGTTATCTATGACTGATGTAAGTGGGTGTGTTGCGAGTTGTGGATGTTATCTATGACTGATGTAAGTGGGTGTGTTGCGAGTTGTGGATGTTATCTATGACTGATGTAAGTGGATGTGTTGCGAGTTGTGGATGTTATCTATGACTGATGTAAGTGGATGTGTTGTGAGTTGTGGATGTTATCTATGACTGATGTAAGTGGGTGTGTTGCGAGTTGTGGATGTTATCTAAGACTGATGTAAGTGGGTGTGTTTGTGAGTTGTGGATGTTATCTATTACTGATGTAAGTGGGTGTGCGTTGCGAGTTGTGGATGTTATCTATGACTGATGTAAGTGGGTGTGTTGTGAGTTGTGGATGTTATCTATGACTGATGTAAGTGGGTGTGTTGCGAGTTGTGGATGTTATCTATGACTGATGTAAGTGGGTGTGTTGCGAGTTGTGGATGTTATCTATGACTGATGTAAGTGGGTGTGTTGCGAGTTGTGGATGTTATCTATGACTGATGTAAGTGGGTGTGTTGCGAGTTGTGGATGTTATCTATGACTGATGTAAGTGGGTGTGTTGCGAGTTGTGGATGTTATCTATGACTGATGTAAGTGGGTGTGTTGTGAGTTGTGGATGTTATCTATGACTGATGTAAGTGGGTGTGTTGCGAGTTGTGGATGTTATCTATGACTGATGTAAGTGGGTGTGTTGCGAGTTGTGGATGTTATCTATGACTGATGTAAGTGGGTGTGTTGTGAGTTGTGGATGTTATCTATGACTGATGTAAGTGGGTGTGTTGTGAGTTGTGGATGTTATCTATGACTGATGTAAGTGGGTGTGTTTGCGAGTTGTGCATGTTATCTATGACTGATGTAAGTGGGTGTGTTGTGAGTTGTGGATGTTATCTATGACTGATGTAAGTGGGTGTGTTGTGAGTGCTGGATGTTATCTATGACTGATGTAAGTGGGTGTGTTGCGAGTTGTGGATGTTATCTATGACTGATGTAAGTGGGTGTGTTGCGAGTTGTGGATGTTATCTATGACTGATGTAAGGGTGTGTTTGCGAGTTGTGGATGTTATCTATGACTGATGTAAGTGGGTGTGTTGTGAGTTGTGGATGTTATCTATGACTGATGTAAGTGGGTGTGTTGCGAGTTGTGGATGTTATCTATGACTGATGTAAGTGGGTGTGTTGTGGATGTTATCTATGACTGATGTAAGTGGGTGTGTTGCGAG
The DNA here is from genome assembly GCF_003918875.1 of Haliotis rubra. Taxonomy (NCBI): domain Eukaryota; kingdom Metazoa; phylum Mollusca; class Gastropoda; order Lepetellida; family Haliotidae; genus Haliotis; species Haliotis rubra. The sequence continues at coordinate 816,233 of NW_025767101.1, forward strand.
TTGTGGATGTTATCTATGACTGATGTAAGTGGGTGTGTTGCGAGTTGTGGATGTTATCTATGACTGATGTAAGTGGGTGTGTTGCGAGTTGTGGATGTTATCTATGACTGATGTAAGTGGGTGTGTTGTGAGTTGTGGATGTTATCTATGACTGATGTAAGTGGGTGTGTTGCGAGTTGTGGATGTTATCTATGACTGATGTAAGTGGGTGTGTTGCGAGTTGTGGATGTTATCTATGACTGATGTAAGTGGATGTGTTATGAGTTGTGGATGTTATCTATGACTGATGTTAATGGGTGTGTTGTGAGTTGTGGATGTTATCTATGACTGATGTAAGTGGGTGTGTTGCGAGTTGTGGATGTTATCTATGACTGATGTAAGTGGGTGTGTTACTGAGTTGTGGATGTTATCTATGACTGATGTGGAGTGGATGTGTTGGGCGAGTTGTGGATGTTATCTATGACTGATGTAAGTGGATGTGTTGTGAGTTGTGGATGTTATCTATGACTGATGTAAGTGGGTGTGTTAAGAGTTGTGGATGTTATCTAAGACTGATGTAAGTGGGTGTGTTGTGAGTTGTGGATGTTATCTATTACTGATGTAAGGGTGGCGTTGCGAGTTGTGGATGTTATCTATGACTGATGTAAAGTGGGTGTGTTGCGAGCTGTGGATGTTATCTATGACTGATGTAAGTGGGTGTGTTGAGCTGTGGATGTTATCTATGACTGATGTAAAGTGGGTGTGTTGCGAGCTGTGGATGTTATCTATGACTGATGTAAAGTGGGTGTGTTGCGAGCTGTGGATGTTATCTATGACTGATGTAAGTGGGTGTGTTGTGAGTTGTGGATGTTATCTATGACTGATGTAAGTGGGTGTGTTGCGAGTTGTGGATGTTATCTATGACTGATGTAAGTGGGTGTGTTGCGTGAGTTGTGGATGTTATCTATGACTGATGTAAGTGGGTGTGTTGTGAGTTGTGGATGTTATCTATGACTGATGTAAGTGGGTGTGTTGTGAGTTGTGGATGTTATTCTATGACTGATGTAAGTGGGTGTGTTGCGAGTTGTGCATGTTATCTATGACTGATGTAAGTGGGTGTGTTGTGAGTTGTGGATGTTATCTATGACTGATGTAAGTGGGTGTGTTGTGGATGTTATCTATGACTGATGTAAGTGGGTGTGTTGCGAGTTGTGGATGTTATCTATGACTGATGTAAGTGGGTGTGTTGCGAGTTGTGGATGTTATCTATGACTGATGTAAGGGTGTGTTGCGAGTTGTGGATGTTATCTATGACTGATGTAAGTGGGTGTGTTGTGAGTTGTGGATGTTATCTATGACTGATGTATAGTGGGTGTGTTGCGAGTTTGTGGATGTTATCTATGACTGATGTAAGTGGGTGTGTTGTGGATGTTATCTATGACTGATGTAAGTGGGTGTGTTGCGAGTTGTGGATGTTATCTATGACTGATGTAAGTGGGTGTGTTGCGAGTTGTGGATGTTATCTATGACTGATGTAAGTGGGTGTGTTGCGAGAGTTGTGGATGTTATCTATGACTGATGTAAGTGGGTGTGTTGTGAGTTGTGGATGTTATCTATGACTGATGTAAAGTGGGTGTGTTATGAGAGTTGTGGATGTTATCTATGACTGATGTAAGTGGGTGTGTTGTGAGTTGTGGATGTTATCTATGACTGATGTAAGTGGAGTGGGTGTGTTGCGAGTTGTGGATGTTATCTATGACTGATGTAGGTGGGTGTGTTGTGGATGTTATCTATGACTGATGTAAGTGTGTGTGGTGAGTTGTGGATGTTATCTATGACTGATGTGTGGGTGTGTTGCGAGTTGTGGATGTTATCTATGACTGATGTAAGTGGGTGTGTTGTGGATGTTATCTATGACTGATGTAAGTGGGTGTGTTGCGAGTTGTGGATGTTATCTATGACTGATGTAAGTGGGTGTGTGTTGTGGATGTTATCTATGACTGATGTAAGTGGGTGTGTAGTGGATGTTATCTATGACTGATGTAAGTGGGTGTGTTGTGAGTTGTGGATGTTATCTATGACTGATGTAAGTGGGTGTGTTGCGAGTTGTGGATGTTATCTATGACTGATGTAAGTGGGGTGTGTTGTGAGTTGTGGATGTTATCTATGACTGATGTAAGTGGGTGTGTTGCGAGTTGTGGATGTTATCTATGACTGATGTAAGTGGGTGTGTTGTGGATGTTATCTATGACTGATGTAAGTGGGTGTGTTGCGAGTTGTGGATGTTATCTATGACTGATGTAAGTGGGTGTGTTGTGAGTTGTGGATGTTATCTATGACTGATGTAAGTGGGTGTGTTGCGAGTTGTGGATGTTATCTATGACTGATGTAAGTGGGTGTGTTGCGAGTTGTGGATGTTATCTATGACTGATGTAAGTGGGTGTGTTGTGAGTTGTGGATGTTATCTATGACTGATGTAAGTGGGTGTGTTGCGAGTTGTGGATGTTATCTATGACTGATGTAAGTGGGTGTGTTGTGGATGTTATCTATGACTGATGTAAGTGGGTGTGTTGCGAGTTGTGGATGTTATCTATGACTGATGTAAGTGGGTGTGTTGCGAGTTGTGGATGTTATCTATGACTGATGTAAGTGGACATGGTGAATTGTACATGTTCTTTATAATGTATATACTTTCTGGAGTCGTCTTTTTTCAGGATTCTCGTGTATTCAGGCAGAAGCAAGTGGCTAGAAATTTTATAAAGGACGTGCTTCCCACCAACTCAGAGATTGGAATAATAACATTTCATGAGTATAGCGTCATGCTAGTAGGGAGTCTTACCAAGCTCACCAGTGATGAAGATGAAGGACGACTAGTCGACTTGGTAACGCAGGATCGTCAACTAGGAGCAGCCACGGGAATAGGACAGGCCTTGAAAGATGCACTTGCAGTAGGTCGACGTTCATAACATTGTTATGTATTGTGTAATGCAGTCTGTAGGAAGAAGCCGTATCTAGTGGACAGGCATTGTTGATGTCACTGTAGATTATATGTATGCATTTATAGCGTCACGATTTAGATGTAGAGACAAGGCTATCCTTCGTGAAAGGTCGTTGTAAACTGAGGCAAATACCAACAGCATTAGGACAGACACGAAACAAGTAATCGTTTTGTTCGTTAACGCTCTTCCAACTGTAATTCGGTTGACTTGATTTTACAAGAACAGGACCGTCATGAACCGCAGGGAACTGGACAATCGGTGCCCAAACCTTTTTTTGAGCTGCGGGTTCCCCAAATTTTAGTACGGGTTAGTCACATAAAGTACAAATTCATCAAAAGACGAGATATTTAGCTACGGGTACGGGTTAGGTTTTGAACGAATCTCCGTGGGCATGGATCGTCTTGTCTTTCAACCTAAGAGAGACTAAAGGTACGTCGTTGTCTGGTTCCAGCTGCTGAAAGGTGCTGGTCGTGAAGGAACCAGTGAGGAGGACAGAATACTCTTGATTACCGACGGCGAGGAGAACCCACAAGGAGGCCCGACAATCGCTGATGTCATTGAGGACATCACTGAGTCAAGAGTGATGGTCCATTCAATAGCATTGGGGCGTGATGCTTCCAAGTCTCTGGGAGAGCTCTGTCAGGCTACAGGTAGAGCATCACAATCTGCAGGAAGTTGGGGCGTATGTTGAGTGAGTGAGTGAGTTTGGTTTTACGCCGCTTTTAGCAATATTCCATCAATATCACGACGGGGGACACCAGAAATGTGGGGCGTATGTTGAGACACATCACTAGTTAAATCCTAATAGCAGGTTTATCATGACAACCAGGGTGACTTTTATTATACTTCGTTTCAAAAGTTTCAGGCAACTGTTCTAAACTAATTTTTGCCAAATATTGCATACTGTTTAAAGGTACTGTTTACACATGGACTGATAGATTGTAAAACAAATTCGTCACGTTGAAAAGATGATTGTCATGAGTTCAATAAATGATTAAAATCAGTGAAAATTGGCGAATTCTTAACAAAACTTTACTCCTGAACGAAGCTGTTCACATGCACGATATATGCACATGCTTTCCAGCAATTTGATGCATGATCCTCGTGCAATACATCTGCATAAGGTTTGCAGTTGGTTTCACCAAGTTACCGGTAGTGGAGAAATCAATATTCGATGTAACCATATATATATACAAAACATATAGTGAGTGTTTTAAGTGAGTCTAAAGGAAGTATATATACTGACCACGGTGCATGGATGTATGTGGACCACAATCAGTAAATGGCGGTAAATGGCGGTAAATTGTTCCAATTCGAATATAAAACCCTGATATCTTATATTTTACAAAATTAAGAGCATTAAGAAAATTAAAGTTTGAACAATATCACAATTATATTTCCAGCTGCCCTGACTAAGACACCGAGAACAGCTGCACTCTTGTCAGTAACACATCTAATAACTCTTCTACATCAGGTCTTTCTAATACCTCTAATGCTGTCACCGGCTTCTGAATGACGCAACTGCCATCAAGTTTGCTGCGACTGCTATTTTTACAGCCACATTGATCACTATAAATTTCTACCATTTTGATGCTGCTACTTCAGAACATTGCGGGTGCCAAACAACTATACTTTCGTCTACCTTTTCTATCATGGTGCTACTGTCACACCCACCACCGCCGTCTCTACTACTACTACTACTACTACTACTGTTCATACTACTACTTCTACTACTACTGATTCTACTACAACAACTACTATTATTGCTACTGGTACCACTACTACTGTTACTACTACTACTACTGGTACCACTACTACTACTGCTACTGCTACTACTACTGCTACTACTACTACTACTACTACTACTACTACTACTACTACTACTACTACTACTAGTACTACTTGATATATAACTCCTCCTCTCCCAACAGCTGTTTCTGCTGTTGACGCGGCCTAAATATCCTACTGTAGGTCTTCATGGAGAAGTAATCCTACTGTAACTACAACTGTAACTGCTGTTTAAACTAATAACTACCGCAACCCTCTGCTGTACCAGCTGCTGCAACTACCTCTACCACAACGAATCTGGTCTTACTACACCCATATTTCTACTGCACTGCTGCCGCTACTATACAACCAATGGTACTACCTGTACAACCACTGTACTGCCTGCCCTGTACCGAATGTATGGCTAAATATGTTCAGGTGTGAGTGTATGGTTAAATGTGGTGATGTTTCAGGTGGAAGTGTATGGCTAAAATATAGCGATGTTTTCAGGTTGAGCGTATGGCTAAATATAGCGATGTTTCAGGTGAAGTGTATGGGCTAAATATAGCGATGTTTCAGGTGAAGTGTATGGCTAAATATAGCGATGTTTCAGATTGAGCGTACGGGCTAAAATACAGCTAAATATATGTTTCAGGTGCAGTGTATGGCTAAATGTGGGTGATGTTTCAGGCTGAGCGGATGGCTAAATATAACGATGTTTCAGATGGAGAGTATGGCTAAACACATAACGATGTTTCAGGTGGAGCGTATGGTTAAATGTGGTGATAGGCTAAATATAGCTTCAGGTTGAGCGGATGGCTAAATATAAGCGATGTTTCAGGTTGAGCGTATGGCTAAAATGTGGTGATGTTTCAGGTTAAGCGGATGGCTAAATATAGCGATGTTTCAGGTGGAGTGTTTGACTAAAACATAACGATGTTTCAGGTGGAGCGGATGGTTAAAATGTGGCGATGTTTCAGGTGGAGTGTATGGTTGAATGTGGTCATATTTCAGGTGGACTGTATGGCTAAATATAGGATGTTTCAGGTGGAGGTATGGCTAAATGTGGTCATGTTTCAGGTGGACTGTATGGCTAAATATAGGGATGTTTCAGGTTGAGCGTATGGCTAAATATAGCGATGTTTCAGGTGGAGTGTATGGCTAAATGTGATGTTTCAGGTTGAGCGTATGGCTAAATATAGCGATGTTTCAGGTGGAGTGTATGGCTAAACATAACGATGTTTCAGGTGGAGTTTATGGATAAATGTGGTGATGTTTCAGGTGGAGTGTATGGCTAAATGTGGTGATGTTTCAGGTGGAGTGTATGACTAAATGTGGTGATGTTTCAGGTGGAGCGTATGGTTAAATGTGATGTTTCAGGTGGAGTGTATGGCTAAATGTGGTGATGTTTCAGGCGGAGAGTATGACTAAATGTGGTGATGTTTCAGGTGGAGCGTATGGCTAAACATAACGATGTTTCAGGTGGAGTTTATGGATGTGCAAAGCGGTGATGTTTCAGCGGTGGAGTGTATGGCTAAATGTGATGATGTTTCCAGGTGGAGTGTATGGCTAAATGTGGTGATGTTTCAGGTGGGGTGTATGGCTACATGTGGTGATATTTCTGGCATGGTGGAGCCGTGATGGCTTAAATATGCTGATGTTTCGGGTGGAGCCGTATGGCTAAATGTGGTGATGTTTCAGGTGGAGTGTATGCCGCTAAATGTGGTGATGTTTCTGGTGGAGCGCAGGTATGGTTAAATCGTGATGTTTTCCAGTGTGGAGTCGTATGGTTAAATCGTGGTGATGTTTCAGGTGGAGTGTATGGTTGAATGTGGTCATATTTCAGGTGGACTGTATGGCTAAATATAGCGATGTTTCAGGGTGGAGTGTATGTATTAAATCGTGGATAAGCTCTGGTGGTTGAGCCGACGGCTAAATACAGCGATGTTTCAGGTGCAGTGTATGGCTAAATCGTGGTGATGTTTCAGGTTGAGCCGGATGGCTAAATATAACGATGTTTCAGATGGAAGTATGGCTAAACATAACGATGTTTCAGGTGGAGCGTATGGTTAAATGTGGTGATGTTTCAGGTTGAGCCGGATGGCTAAATATAGCGATGTTTCTCAGGTTGAGCCGTATGGCTAAATGTGGTGATGTTTCGTGGTTGAGCCGGATGGCTAAATATAAATGATGTTTCAGGTAGAGAGTTTGGCTAAAACATAACGATGTTTCAGGTGGAGCCGATGGTTAAACATAACGGTGATGTTTCCAGATGCGGAGACGTATGGTTGAATGTAATGGTCATATTTCCAAGGTGGACTGTATATGTGTATAAATATATAGGGATGTTTCAGGTGGAGTGTATGTGGCTAAATGTGGGATATGTTTCAGGTTGAGCCGGATGGCTAAATATAGCCGATGTGTCAGGTGGAGTGTATGGCTAAACATATGGCGATGTTTCCAGGTGGAGGTGTATGGCTAAATGTGATGTTTCAGGTTGAGCGGATGGCTAAATATAAGCGATGCCGTTTCAGGTGGAGTGTATGGCTAAACATAACGATGTTTCAGGTGGGATTTATGGATAAATGTGGTGATGTTTCCAGGTGGAGTGTATGGCTAAATGTGGTGATGTTTCAGGTGGAGGTATGACTAAAATGTGGTGATGCTAAGTGTGGGGTGTATGGTTAAATGTGATGTTTCAGGTGGAGAGTATGGCTAAAATGTGGTGATGTTTCAGGTGGAGTGTATGACTAAATGTGGTGATGTTTCAGGTGGAACGTATGGCTAAACATAACGATGTTTCAGGTGGAGCGTTATGGATAAAGGTGGTGATGTTTCAGGTGGGTGTATGGCTAAATGTGGTGATGTTTCAGGTGGGTGTATGGCTTAAAATGTGGTGATGTTTCCAGGTGGGTGTATGGCTACATGTGGTGATGTTTCAGGTGGAGTGTATGGTTAAATATGCTGATGTTTCAGGTGGAGCGTATGGCTAAGTGTGGTGATGTTTCAGGTGGAGCGTGTCGCGAAATGTGGTGATGTTTCTGGTGGAGCCTATGGTTAAATGTGGTGATGTTTCAGGTGGAGCGTATGGCTAAACATAACGATGTTTCAGGTGGAGTTTATGGATAAAGGTGGTGATGTTTCAGGTGGAGCGTATGGCTACATGTGGTGATGTTTCAGGTGGAGTGTATGGTTAAATGTGGTGATGTTTCAGGTGGAGTGTATGGCTAAATGTGGGGATGTTTCAGGTGGATTGTATTGTGAAAGTCGGTGATGTTTCAGGTGGAGTGTATGGCTAAATGTGGTGATGTTCCAGATGGAGTGTATGGTTAAATATGCTGATGTTTCAGGTGGAGCGTGTCGCTAAATGTGGTGATGTTTCAGGTGGAGCGTATGGCTAAATGTGGTGGTCTTTCAGGTCGAGTGTATGGCTAAATGTCGTGATGTTTCAGGTGGAGAGTATGGTAAAAGGTGGTGATGTTTCAGGTGGAGCGTATGGCTTAATGTGGTGATGTTTCAGGTGGAGTGTATGGCTAAATGTGATGATTTTTCAGGTGGAGTGTATGACTAAACATAACCATGTTTCAGGTGGGGTTTATGGCTAAATGTAGCGATGTTTCAGGCGGAGTGTATGGCTAAACATAACGATGTTTCAGGTGGAGTTTATGGCTAAACTTAACGGTGTTTCAGGTGGAGTGTATGGCTAAACATAACGATGTTTCAGGTGGAGTTTATGGATAAAGGTGGTGATGTTTCAGGTGGAGTGTATGGCTAAATGTGGTGATGTTTCAGGTGGAGTGTATGGCTAAATGTGGTGATGTTTCAGGTGGAGTGTATGGCTAAATGTGGTGATGTTCCAGATGGAGTGTAAGGTTAAATATGCTGATGTTTCAGGTGGAGCGTGTCGCTAAATGTGGTGATGTTTAAGGTGGAGCGTATGGTTAAATATGCTGATGTTTCAGGTGGAGCGTGTCGCTAAATGTCGCGATGTTTCAGGCGGAGTGTATGGCTAAACATAACGATGTTTCAGGTGGAGTTTATGGCTAAACTTAACGATGTTTCAGGTGGAGTTTATGGCTAAACTTAACGATGTTTCAGGTGGAGTTTATGGCTAAAGGTGGTGATGTTTCAGGTGGAGTGTATGGCTAAATGTGATGATTTTTCAGGTGGAGTGTATTACTAAACATAACCATGTTTCCGTAGGTGGGGTTTATGGCTAAATGTAGTTGTTTCAGGCGGAGTGTATGGCTAAACATAACGATGTTTCAGGTGGAGTTTATGGCTAAACTTAACGGTGTTTCAGGTGGAGTGTATGGCTAAACATAACGATGTTTCAGGTGGACTGTATGGCTAAACATAACGATGTTTCAGGTGGAGCGTATGGCTAAAACATAACGATGTTTCAGGTGGAGTTTATGGCTAAACATAACGTGGTCTTTCAGGTGGAGTTTATGGCTAAAACATAACGATGTTTCAGGTGGAGCGTATGGCTAAATGTGGTGTTTTTCAGGTGGAGTGTATGGCTAAACATAACGATGTTTCAGGTGGAGTTTATGGCTAAACTTAACGATGTTTCAGGTGGAGTGTATGGCTAAACTTAACGATGTTTCAGGTGGAGTTTATGGCTAAACTTAACGATGTTTCAGGTGGAGTGTATGGCTAAACTTAACGATGTTTCAGGTGGAGTTTATGGCTAAACTTAACGATGTTTCAGGTGGAGTGTATGGCTAAACATAACGATGTTTCAGGTGGAGCTTTATGGCTAAACATAACGGTGTTTCAGGTGGAGTTTATGGCTAAAACATAACGATGTTTCAGGTGGAGTTATGGCTAAACATAACGATGTTTCAGGTGGAGCGTATGGCTAAACATAACGATGTTTCAGGTGGAGTGTATGCCTAAACATAACGATGTTTCAGGTGGAGGTATGGCTAAACATAACGATGTTTCAGGTGGAGTTTATGGCTAAACATAACGATGTTTCAGGTGGAGTTTATGGCTAAACATAACGATGTTTCAGGTGGAGTGTATGGCTAAACATAACGATGTTTCAGGTGGAGCTTATGGCTAAACATAACGATGTTTCAGGTGGAGGTATGGCTAAACATAACGATGTTTCAGGTGGAGTGTGGCTAAAACATAACGATGTTTCAGGTGGAGTTTATGGCTAAACATAACGATGTTTCAGGTGGAGTTTATGGCTAAACATAACGATGTTTCAGGTGGAGTGTATGGCTACTACACTGAGAAAGCCCAGTCAGCAACCCTCACACAGGTCGTCAGCAACTTGTGGCAAGATTTCAACATGTTGTGTGTGGAGGAGCAGCCCATTGAGGTACCGACACAAGCGAATGTTTAATCGAAACAGAAACAGAAATCGGCTGGCAACTGAGTACAGAATATCCAGCAAATATAAGCAAAGTCATTTTCCTATTCCTAAGAAATCTCTGCCAACAGCATGTGTCTATGAATCACCTTTTAGATTGTGATGATACCAAAGGTTAATGTATCCTGTCCCAGCGGATGCTCTTGTCAAAAAACATATACAAGGGCAAGCCAACTCCCCACCTGAAAAAGCGAAATATAACAAATTTTATTGGCTAAAATGATATAACATTAGCCTAAAGCATTACCAGTCGTTTTATTTTGGTTGTTTCGTTTGTGCATGTCCGTCTTTCACATCGCCAAGCCCGAGGTGCATTGTGTGCCGACTGACTATCACAATTATAACCTCCAAGAGCAGAGGATTTTGTTCTTGTGAAATAATTATTGATCACATCGATTCCACCTCTGTAATTAGTGTAGGTAATTTTCCTTTTAAAGTGTGCATTCTCAATATGGTATTAGGGAAGAATATCATATAGCGATGGAATCGCAATAAGAGTATCGGCCTAAAATACTCTAGCTGCGTTCACCTCATATCACATTTCTAAGACTGGAGATTTCCTTCACGTAACGATCTTCACGATAAGTTAGGCTGGGTGTCACATAAAACAAAATGTCCTAGTTAAACATAAAATAGTTTTTATGCGATACACGCTGCTCTCAAATTAAGTCAAACATAAGCATCGGAAACCACTCCGTCACTATTCAGTGGCATTGAAATTTGATGTATAAGACTAATGTAAGTATTTACATATTTCCAGATTGTGAACCTACCACTAGAAGTAAGCAAGGACAAACCTGTGGTTGAACAACCTGTACCAATAGACTCCACCGTCAATAAGACCGTTTTCCAGTTTACTTCTCCAGAGAACTCGGACATTGAGGTAGTCAAACATACACATGATTGTCATGGTGAATGTAGACTGTCATACAGACCTTGAAGCAAATATACCCCAGAAGGTCCACGCAAGTCTAGAAAATGTGGCAAGTCACAGCTTCAGCTCAAAATGATGAAAGTCTCAGCGCTCCTTTTCATTATATTTTTTTTTTTACTATGAACTTTTTTTTCTGTAAAATATGTTCATTTCAGAGACTAGCTGTTAGTCCATGGTGAATTGTATTGGATTGTTCGTGAACTGGTACTTCTAGCTACCAATATTCAATAGAAATTCGCGAACCCTTCCTTCTGAGTACAGTTCGAAGTTCTTGAACGTTATTTAAAAGTTGGACGAACATGGATACACGACGTGTTTTATGGACAACACCATTTTCTCTTTACACCGTTTTAGAGCTAAGTCTTGCTCCTCCACCAGGTGATTCTTGGGGGTCATACTATCACCTGATGAAGGAGCAAGACTTAGCTCTAGAAACGTCCAGATAAAGAATGACAAAGTTGTTATCCATACGACGTGTCGTGTATTCATGAGTACAGTTCGTTCCTCTGTACCGCCTCCTTGGTGTAGTGGTTAGAGCGTCCGCCCGGAGAGCGGAAGGTCGCGGGTTCGATCCCCGACCGCGTCATACCAAAGACGTTAAAATATGGTACTTGTTGGTCCCTGTCTGGCCGCTCGGCTTTGATGGGTACAACAAGGACTGGTCGGCTCGGTGTCAATTTAATGTGTCTGGTAGTAGGGTATTCCATGCTTCACTGCGGCATGGTATCTCAGTGGGCTAGCACTATAAAACCAGCTTAAGTCTGGGCTAGTACAAGCAGCCGCCGCACACATACACATCGCATGCACGTCGTCATATGAGCGAAATATTCTCAAGCATGACGTTAAACCCAATTTCACCTTACCTCACCTCGTTCCTCTGTATGTGTAGCTGCAGATTAAAGACCCCGAGAACAGGACCTATGACAGAAACTCACCTCAGTACACAGAAGATCTACGACTCAAAGTGGACAAGTTCACCTTTGACAACCCGCAGGTCAGTGTTGGGTACAAGACCTCTATGATAAGAGCAGCCCAAGAATGAATCTTAGACAACTCATCGAAAAATTACATCCTTCTTATAAGGGGCAGTTGGGTAACTTGGGTAGCCTGATGGTTAAAACGTTCGCTCGTCACGCCGAAGACCCTGGTTCGATTCAAAATATGGGTACAATGTGTGAAGCCCATATCTGGAGTCCCCTGCCGTGATATTGCTGGAACAGGAGTAAAAGAGGCGTAAAAATATGGCTACGGATTTCTCAAAGTAAAAGCTTGGTCCCAGCGTATTCCTTATATAGTCATCATTTTGCGTGTGCATGTCGAACCTCAGATTACGCGAAGTCTTTACGTAAGTGTCTTTGCTTCGACACAACGGGTTTTGCCTGTATATTGATATTTTGAGTCGGTGGAAACCGAGGTAACGATGCGTGACATCTATGCTTGGTTAACAGCCAGGTGAATGGAACGTGACGGTTAGAAGCAAGTCCGTGCATTCAAGACCCGAAGCGGTAATAATGACTGTCAAGGCTGACCCCAAACAGGACTCCGAAACGTATGAGGTCCAGTCATGGCTTGACAGCATAATCGTCAAAGTCCTGCGATAACCCGGATCTACGTATCAGTGACACGAGGTTACTCCCTTTGATTAAGGCCAAGGTGACAGCTACAGTTGAAAGACCAGATGCAGATGCTGTAAATGTGGACCTGAGAGAGATGACGGAAAAGGTACTTTGAAAATTGCGGCATTCGTGACATATGTAAAGTTACAACAGTGCATTAATGTTCATACCATGTCACAATCTATGTAAAGGAGCTACTTAATGCACCTTTCGGTATAGAGCACTGGCTGACCGTAATATATTGCGATTGTTGTGTTGGTTGCTGAACTCAGCAGTCCGCAACATCCATCTACATGACGGTTTTCTGTTAACAATCGATTCTGGACCAGACAATCCGGTGATCAACAGCATGAGCATCGATCTACGCAATTGGGATACGATGACATGTGTCAACCAAGTCAGCGAGCCTGACCACCCTATTGGTCGCCCTCGTAGGACAGCGTCAGTTTACTGAAGACCAATTCTAACCTGGATTTTCCACACTTCCTTCATCTTTAAAGCTGACATTTCATGATGCACCAAACCAAGGTTCCTAATACTAAATCCATCCTGTGGATATTAATAACGATCTTCTTCACAGGTGCTGACGTAGCTGGTTTGACGGTATACACTGGCGAATTCACCGGCTAAGATGCCTTACTCCCTTGCCACGTGTTAGAACAATCGAAAAAAAAAAATACATTATGAGACAATAAAGGTATAGCAATTTTATACAATAATCGGGATGGATTAACAATATCGCTAACAATTGAATAATAACCAACCTCTTTGACGTTATCCCGTCACTGCGCCATTCTAGTGTGCCCCTCGTAATCGAATTATACATTTTACATTACGTCAACAATACATTATGTAAGGTGACGTCACGATGCATGTCAGTTGTCATCGCCTCTGTACGGCCTCCTACAGTAAACTACCCGTTGCATCCCGTTTCTTGGTTTGCAGCTGTTTCACGCAGCTAACATCACTGGTGGAAACATTACGTTTATGTTTTACGACGGTTAAAATGTGTCAATTCGACTCACAAGTTTTCAGCGACACGGTAACGTTCGCAATGTTTACATTCTACACAATGCAATCGTGGAATGTCGCTTGACTACTCAACTTCCTCTGGATGTACTGATCTAAACTTACGCTGATAGTAGAAATGCAACGTTCATATTGCCCAATATGGTTTACGTTAATGACAGGGACAGACTAGCATAAAGTGGATTTCATTCTCAACTGCGGATTTACATAGCCGACAAATTTTCCTGTTCTTATCTATGGACATTTTCCTGCCTGCATTTATCATTAAATCTAACAAACTGGGTCAGACTATCCACGAGCATGTTTCTACGCAACATGAGTGAGTGAGTTTAGTTTAACGCCGCACTCAGCAATATTCCAGCTATATGGCGGCGGTCTGTAAATAATCGAGTCTGGACCAGACAATCCAGTGATCAACAGCATGAGCATATCGATCTACGCAACATGATACGATAACATGTGTCAACCAAGCGTTTAATTGTGGAAGATCACACATCAATTTGTAGTACCCTTTTTAACTTATATCATTTTTAATGAATTACATATTCAGACATTTTTCGAAACATATTATGTAAGGAACACAAAATGGCTGGACAGAACTGACAATTGAGTTGAATTGTTTTCTACAGATTTCGAGAATTTTGAAGATAAGATTATAACATCTCCTGTGGAACCCATGGCACGAAAACCATCTCAAGGGCCAGGAGCATTCGACGTGCGGGGACTGAATCTGAAAGTCGATCAGTTCCCGCCATCTCCAATTACTGACCTCGTTCCCACAGAGGTCAAGGGCAACCGTGTCACGCTTCAGTGGACTGCGCCCGGAGATGACTGGACAGAAGGAACAGGTATAGCTTTCATATCTAGTCTGTCTCACAATCCCTGAACCATATTATTTTCCCCAATGCTTAGCCCTCCCTGCAATGCTAAAGCCCTAAATGAAGCAAGTCTAGATTTCCCAAAATCTCTGGTCTCACTGGGGCACCTTTTCAATTTAAATGGGTTTATTTGCTTCTATAACAATTATATGTATTCAGGGACTAAACGTTAGTCTACTTTCATATCATACTCTCCTTTTGATCGGAGTTACCCTCTTACTGTTTAATATTAACTAGCTACTTGTATGTGTATGATATAAAGATTAAGACCGGTTTTTTTATGTTGGGATGTTGAAAATTCATTTTCCCAACATCGCCTGTTTTTTTATGTTGTGATGCTGAAAATTCATTTTCCCATTATCGCCCGGTTTTTTTATGTTGTGATGCTGAAACTTCATTTTCCATTATCTTCCGTTTTTTAATGTTGGGATTCTGAAAATACATTGTTCCATTTTTCACTCTACATTTTACCCAGAGTACAAGGTGCCAGTAATTTTTTCAACCGTCTTTACAGGCAGTGTCTTTGGATAAACCTGCATTCCTAGCAAGTCGTTTTGCAGACGCTACATGACTCTTAAGTTGAACCAAACTTTATGATTGATCTGATAATCACAAGCATCCCTACCCACAACATAAGATGCTCCGATCTCTCACATAGAAAATGCACAATTTGCAACCATTTATAGACACTATCACGTGGCCTCTTGGCACGTTTAATCAGGTAAATTGTCAGATCAATGCCTGTTGTAATGTTATTCAGTTTGTCTGTTAGCGAACTCATCGTCAGTTTTCAGCGTTCGAATCTCTCGCATTGGGACATTGTCCGGATGTTTTTTCATTTGTCTGTCTTCACTAAAACATGTTTGTATTGTTGCAGCAAGTGAGTACGAGTTCCGAATGTGGCACGACCAAGACGCTCTGAGGAACGATCCAAGCATTGGCATTTCGCTGGCCATCGAGAACACGGAGGGAGGAAAATACTCCCCATCACCCTCCCGAACAATAGAATCAGTGACCATCAAACTTTCGGACAGTTGGCCATTTCCTTTCTATTTCATTGCTGTTATAACACGTGACAATGATAACCACACTTCGGAACTCTCTAATGTCGTCCGACTGCCTCGTTCTGAGACACAATATGACATCATGTCTGACCCCGCCGCCATATTTGCCTATACATATGCAATTGTGTACTTTTTTACTCGACTTATCGAAACATATGCTATTATTGGTTGATTTAATAAATAAAACGAATATTTAAAAAAATTGAAAACTGCACTTCAGATGCTACTTTAGAACATTTTAAAGCCCAAACCTAGTGTCGTTGCCGATGGATTTTATGGTGCTAAATAATCTATCGGTCTAACGTGTCAGTTTCAAGGAGATTTTACTTAATCATAAAACGTCAACGTCAACGTCAGAGAATACCCAGTCTCGATTATCCGCCGAAAGAGATTCCTTTGGGCGTTGGGGCGGTGGGGTAGCCTAGTGGTTAAAGCGTTTGCTCGTCACGCCGAAGACCCGGGTTCGATTCCCGACATCGGTACAATGTGTGTAGCCCATTTCTGGTGTCGGCCTATCCATATTGCTTGAATATTGCTAACAGCGGCGTAAAACTAAACTCAGTCAGTCATTTGGGCGTTTAAGGCAATGTTTTGGTGAAAATAATATCAATGGTTCACTAAAAAATGGTATCATGAATCACCATCAATGTACATATCATCTCTGTTGCATGTTACAATCACCCTATGTTTTCGGGCTCTGATTAGAAACATGTTTTACTCTGAATGGAGGAGTAGACCAAATTTCTCCGATCTCCCTTCCCCCCTCAATCAACCCAAAATATTATGTATCATGTTGATAACCTGGTACCTGTTTACTAAATCCACAATGAAACGCATATACTGACAGTGCAATGTTCTGTGTGTCCGAAGTATCCCGGATGTCCTTTTGCATTTCGTTTCCCGAGTGGAGTATGCTCTCAGCAAAGGTATAGAGTGTGTATCGTTTCTGAAATCAGCTTCGTCAAAAATGCCCAGTTTGCAATAATAATAATAATAATAATGTGTCCATTTATATAGCGCCAAACTCCACACTAGGTATGCTCATAGCGCTAACAATCAAGGTACAGCACATTATTACCCCGGATAACCCAAGCTGCCTGTTAGGCGCTAGAAGGTTAAGTCATATGACTTTTTTCCACCGGGTACCCATGGAAAACAATATCATACTTGACAATCATACTTCAATATTGAGATCTTCCCGTCATACAAATGTATATACAGATCATTAATTTCATGAAATGCCAGAATATAATTTATCTATGTATAAAAAGTTTTTGGAAAAATGAAGACTATTTCTATAGCAAAGATTGTCTTTGTTGTATATGTATGATATAGCATGATGTAAGAACCGTTATTCTTTACTCTTTGCTCAAACTGTGTTTTTTGAATGCCTGGACGGAGATGTAGCTAGTGGTTACAGCGTTCGTTTGACACGGCGAAGACCTAGGTTTGATTCCCCACATGGGTACAATGTGTGAAGCCCATTTCTGGTGTCCTCCGTCGTGATATTCCTGGAATATTTCTAAAAGCGGCGAAAAAACATACTCACTCACTCTTTGAATATCATGATGGTTATCTTGACATGATTGTTCGGATATCTGCGGATCTTCCGTTGAAGATGTGTGCTTGTTATGAACCATACGTTTGGTTCCAGGGTAATGGCAAAAGGGTTCCTACTAACTTGGGGGTTATATACTCTTAAAAACAAGTTGGGGAACCTCAATTTGGATAGGAAGTATAATCGTTAACAAACATTTCAAAGACAGACATCTTATGAACGCATCACCTTTCTCTTTATCACCACCTCTAAACACAACGCATGGAATGCACGTGCACAACGCAGTAGCCCCATACACGTGCATGGAGTGTCATTCTTGACGGTTTTCAAGAAGGTCGATAAGTCACTGTAGACCACTAATTTTGACAATCATCTTGCATCACACAGTTATTAGTGTTTGTATCTAATCGGTTTTTTTTTGTTTCAAAATGGAATCGTACACATGCAAATTTCACGTCACACACCAATTATCTTTCAAGAGCGATTACTGTACAAACAACTATTGTCATAAGGACAGACAGACAGACAGATGGTTTAGTATAGTCTCACCTCATGAATACATAAAAGTATATTAAGTTATTAAAACGAGCCACTCCTTTTGGAGTTATGAGAGACTAAACATTAAAAAGTACAAATTAAAAAAGAAGGATAATATACACAGGTAAAAGGTAAAAACACTACAAGGTATATCAAATATCCTTACGGAAATTTAAAATGGCTTTGCAGGTTTTGGCACTTACATGTACAACATTTGGGCTGGCCTGGATAAAACATAGCTTAACATCATCTAGGACACTAAAATCAGGCCACTCGTCATTACATTTAGTTAAAAGATCTTTATGGACATCATTATAAACTGACCGCCTCCGTGGTGTTGTGGTTAGAGCGTCCGCCCGGAGTGCGGAAGGTCGCGGGTTCGATCCCCGGCCGCGTCATACCAAAAGACGTTAAAATATGGTACTTGTTGGTCCCTGCCTGGCACTCGGCATTAATGGGTACAACAAGGACTGGTCAGCTCGGAGTCAGTATAATGTGTCTGAGTGGGGTATTCATGCTTCACTGCGGCATGGTATCTCAGTGGGCTAGCACTATAAAACCAGCTTCAGTCTGGGCTAGTACAAGCAGCCGCACATACACATACACACGCATGCAGGTCGTCATATGAGCGAAATATTCTCAAGCACGACGTTAAACCCAATTCCACCTCCACTGCCACCACATCATTATAAACTGGACATTGAAGTCAAACATAAGTCTCATCTTCCACACAGTCGGAGGGGCGGTGGGGTAGCCTAATGGTTAAAGCGTTGGCTCGTCACGCCGAAGACCCGGGTTCGAATCCCCACATGGGCACAAAGTGTGAAGCCCATTTCTGGTGTCCCCCGCCGTGATGTTGCAGGAATATTGCTAAAAGCGGCGTAAAACCAAACTCAGTCAGTCAGTCAGCCACACAGTCGGTACAGTTAAAACACACTCTCTCATTGACGGGAAGGTTCGTATAGCGCCCAGTTTCAAGCCTTATCGGTGCAACCCAACATACCGCTAGAGATCCTCTGTTTGGTATCGACATCGGGAGTTTATGGTAGTATTCCACTCTGTAGTCGTCCTTGAACTTGTTATATAGACGCAGTTTGTTACCCCCTTGCCTCTGATACTGTTATCCTAATTTAAAACACTTTCCCACTTTTCTCTGAACTTCATAAAAACTCCTTCTTTCACCTCCTTGACAATACGTCTGTAGTGATAGTTATTTTTGTTGGAATAAAAACCTTCATTTCCAAGGGCTTTATATTTTAAAAGCATGATTATTTGCCCATATAAAATCTTTTCTTGATAGTCTGTGGTCTTGAAGGGAACTTAATCGCTTGTAAAACTTAGACACGGTCTCCCATTGGCGAACTGTAGGTGGAGTCCATCCCACTTGTGTAGCGACCAGAACTGGGATAAATACAAACTGTGGCCTGTTTATCCCTGTTCTGGGCGTATCGCCGCTACACACCTACGTGCTCCGTGTTTTGCGCCCATGTCTGCAGTGCGAGCTACACATGCACCAGAAGGTGATTGACAGGTCCTTGATCTGTAGATAGTATCTGACGTTCTATCCTGTTTCAGCGCAGCGTGATTTTGAGACGGGAGATTGATACGATAGTAGGGTACATTTGCGACTGGCGTTTTGAATAGTACTTCAACAGGATTATGTCAATTTGGCACGCAAAGTCACCTTCCGTTTAAAAGTATCTTTCAATGTATTAGTCATGAGAGATTTTAAAGTCACCTTCCGTTTAAAAGTATCCTTCAATGTATTAGTCATGAGAGATTTTATGAGTTTCACACTTACCTGAACAAAGTAAACAATTACTTTTTTAGAAAACAAATTTGGCAGCTTCCAAACAAGGTATCCTGTCCGAAACCTTCCGGAACCTAAACAGGTCGGTTTGGGTGGTTTTCCTGAAAATGGAGATGTATATTTTCATGGTGAGAGTGTCAAGAAGGAAGATCTCGAGTGTACAGCTAGTGCTAACAGACTATGGGTCACCGCCGGGGAGATTCTGGGATTCTGTATACATGTATGATCAACAAGCAAACACGTCATGGGTACTCCATTCAGACAGGGTACACTGACTCCGAGCCGACCCTTCTTGTTTCATCTCCTCATTGTCGAGCGCCAGGCAAACATCACAACTTGCTGCCATGGATTAAAGTAGATGGATGTACAGTTTCAGCGAAAGGCAGGTTGACAACATCACAACTAGCTGCGGTGGATTAAAGTAGATGGGTGTACAGTCATTGCCGAAGTATAAACTGTGCACTGAATAATATTCTAAACTAACACGTTTTGAAATATCAATCCTTGTCTGATAGACAGCTGGCTCACCAAGACAGAATTGAAATATCAACCTTCGTCTGATAGACACGTGGCTCTCAAGAATGAATTGAAATATCAATATTCATTGTCTGATAGACACGAGACTCACCAAGACAATTGAAATATCAATCTTCGTCTGATAGACACGTGGCTCACCAAGACAATTGAAATATCAGTCTTCGTCTGATAGACACGTGACTCACCAAGACAGAATTGAAATATCAATCGTCGTCTGATAGACACGTGACTCACCAAGACAGCATTGAAATATCAATATTCGTCTGATAGACACGTGACTCACCAAGACAATTGAAATATCAATCTTCGTCTGATAGACACGTGGCTCACCAAGACAGAATTGAAATATCAATCTTCGTCTGATAGACACGTGACTCACCAAGACAATTGAAATATCAATCTTCGTCTGATAGACACGTGTCTCACCAAGACAGAACAGATTTAGCAGTCCTTCTCTCCAGACACCATATCGTTACCACAGATTCTGTACTGATTGTGTCGCCATATTGACATGCAGAACTACCAACCATAGTTGAAGAAAAATTCTATTTGATTTGTATGGAGAGCAATATTTTTTTCACCAGCAATTTCACACAAATTAGTTACTCAGTAAGAACCATCAAACTGTCTATTCTATTCACAATGTACACAGAGGTTCGGCGTCGGGTTATCATGTGGACGTGTGAGCTGGTGTCCTGCCAACATATTTGAATGTATGAATGAATGGATGCGTGATCATGTTGTATGGGTGTTTGTATATATAGTTGGTATTGGATTGTGACATCTTTTGCAAAGTAAACAAGGCTAAATTATACTTTGCTATCACTGATAGTCATTATATTATTATAGTTACCATGACGTCTGTACCTCGTTTTGGGTGATCTTTGTACAGCATGTATTGCTGTATCTGTTTTTTGTACCACATATTGCACAAATGATGAGACATGAATAGAAACGTTTGTATTATTGTACTGTAGCGTATCTTTTAACGTCTTTCGCTTTGATGCCACCAGGGATCGAACCATCAACAGTCAGCTCTCTGGACAATTGTTCGATGCGCTATACCACGGAGGCAGTCGTTGTAGAGGTGAGTGAGTGGGTGTGTTTTTACGCTATCTTTCCAATAATCATGCAATATCCAAGCGGGGGACTCCAGAAAGGGACTTCACACACTGCACCCATTACGGGAAGCTAACCCGGATCCTCGTTAACTGTTGCAACACTTAATTTTAAGAATACTAATCTCCTGCTAATGGGGTGGGTTTGGAGACCATCTCCTTGTCTCACGCCTTCAACAACACTGATAGAGTGACCAAAGACAAAACTAAAAAGAATTTAGTACAGTGTTCACTCACTACAAGTTGTTATAATACATAAACACGTCGCAATTTACTCCTAGGATTGAAATGAAAATAAGAAATCCGCTGCGTAGTCACTGTGAAATTCCCTCTAGTCTAAATATAAGTCTATGTCACGTTGACATAAGGCGACCCGAACAAAATGCGCATGCTCAGTGGTGATGATTATCAAACGCATAGTTTCGTATTCGGAGTATAGGATAGCTAATTTTAGAGGCAGGAAGTTTACCACTGGATGTTTCATACAGTGATGCCATGGTCTCGGTAATCTAGCACTTACTGGGAGAGTTTATGTCAGTCCAGTTTAATCACAAGCGACAAGTACCTGGTATGTATGTAAATGCTGTTCCATTTCACGTGTGTTGTTGCGAGCAAGCCTGTGCTGGCTCTATAGCTTTATCGAGGCCGGAGGCGTTCAGCTCGCATTGTATTGAGTGTTTATGACAGTGAATGGAAACGGGACCGTTCGCTGTCACCAGTCATTCGCTGCTGGGTATTGCTGAGTCACGGGAATATGTCGTTGTGAATTACTGTATGTAGTTACTCTAAAACGTATATACATCAGAGATACATGCTAACAGAGGTTGTCATTAACTAATTTTGAGTTATCATATCAAGTTTACCGCAATTTAGCCTTTTCGGATAGCAGATTATTTTGTGAGGCTGGTGTTGTATGTTTACTGAAGATGTGTCCGACTGTTTGGTGATACACACCACCGACACTTCACAGACCACAGTAACTGCTCACCCAGGCTACACTTTACAGAACACAGTAACTGCTCACCTAGACTACACTTTACAGAACACAGTAACTGCTCACCCAGACTACACTTCACAGACCACAGTAACTGCTCACCAAGGCTACACGTTACAGACCACAGTAACTGCTCACCCAGGCTACACTTTACAGAACACAGTGACCGCTCACCCAGACTACACTTCACAGACCACAGTGACGGCTCACCCAGACTACACTTTACAGACCACAGTAACTGCTCACCCAGACTACACTTTACAGACCACAGTAACTGCTCACCCAGACTACACTTTACAGACCACAGTGACTGCTCACCCTGGCTACACTTTACAGAACACAGTGACCGCTCACCCAGACTACACTTCACAGACCACAGTGACTGCTCACCCAGACTACACTTTACAGACCACAGTAACTGCTCACCCAGGCTACACTTTACAGACCACAGTAACTGCTCACTTAGACTACACTTTACAGAACACAGTAACTGCTCACCCAGGCTACACTTTACAGACCACAGTAACTGCTCACTTAGACTACACTTTACAGACCACAGTAACTGCTCACCCAGGCTACACTTTACAGACCACAGTAACTGCTCACCTAGACTACACTTTACAGAACACAGTAACTGCTCACCTAGACTACACTTTACAGACCACAGTAACTGCTCACCCAGGCTACACTTTACAGACCACAGTAACTGCTCACCCAGGCTACACTTTACAGAACACAGTGACCGCTCACTCAGACTACACTTCACAGACCACAGTGACTGCTCACCCAGACTACACTTTACAGACCACAGTAACTGCTCACCCAGGCTACACTTTACAGACCACAGTAACTGCTCACCCAGGCTACACTTTACAGACCACAGTAACCGCTCACCTGGACTACACTTTTCAGACCACAGTAGCTGCGCTCACCCAGACTACACTTCACAGACCACAGTGACTGCTCACCCAGACTACACTTTACAGACCACAGTAACTGCTCACCTAGACTACACTTTACAGACCACAGTAACTGCTCACCCAGACTACACTTTACAGACCACAGTGACTGCTCACCCAGGCTACACTTTACAGAACACAGTGACCGCTCACCCAGACTACACTTTACAGACCACAGTAACTGCTCACTCAGGCTACACTTTACAGACCACAGTAACTGCTCACCCAGGCTACACTTTACAGAACACAGTAACCGCTCACCTGGACTACACTTTTCAGACCACAGTAACCGCTCACCCAGACTACACTTCACAGACCACAGTGACTGCTCACCCAGACTACACTTTACAGACCACAGTAACTGCTCACCTGGACTACACTTTACAGACCACAGTAACTGCTCACCTAGACTACACTTCACAGACCACAGTAACTGCTCACCCAGGCTACACTTTACAGACCACAGCAACTGCTCATCCAGGCTACACTTTACAGAACACAGTGACCGCTCTCCCAGACTACACTTCACAGACCACAGTGACTGCTCACCCAGACTACACTTTACAGACCACAGTAACTGCTCACCCAGGCTACACTTTACAGAACACAGTAACTGCTCACCCAGACTACACTTTACAGACCACAGTAACTGCTCACCCAGGCTACACTTTACAGACCACAGTAACTGCTCACCCAGACTACACTTCACAGACCACAGTAACTGCTCACCCAGGCTACACTTTACAGACCACAGTAACTGCTCACCCAGGCTACACTTTACAGAACACAGTGACCGCTCACTCAGACTACACTTCACAGACCACAGTGACTGCTCACCCAGACTACACTTTACAGACCACAGTAACTGCTCACCCAGGCTACACTTTACAGACCACAGTAACTGCTCACCCAGGCTACACTTTACAGAACACAGTAACCGCTCACCTGGACTACACTTTTCAGACCACAGTAGCCGCTCACCCAGACTACACTTCACAGACCACAGTGACTGCTCACCCAGACTACACTTTACAGACCACAGTAACTGCTCACCTAGACTACACTTTACAGACCACAGTAACTGCTCACCTAGACTACACTTTACAGACCACAGTAACAGCTCACCCAGGCTACACTTTACAGGCCACAGTAACTGCTCACCAAGGCTACACTTTACAGAACACAGTAACTGCTCACCCAGGCTACACTTTACAGACCACAGTAACTGCTCACCCAGGCTACACTTTACAGACCACAGTAACTGCTCACCCAGGCTACACTTTACAGACCACAGTAACTGCTCACCCAGGCTACACTTTTACAGAACCACAGTAACTGCTCACCCAGGCTACACTTTACAGACCACAGTAACTGCTCACCCAGGCTACACTTTACAGAACACAGTGACTGCTCACCCAGGCTACACTTTACAGAACACAGTAACTGCTCACCTGGACTACACTTTACAGACCACAATAACTGCTCACCTAGACTACACTTCACAGACCACAGTAACTGCTCACCTGGACTACACTTCACAGACCACAGTAACTGCTCACCCAGGCTACACTTTACAGACCACAGTAACTGCTCACCCAGGCTACACTTTACAGAACACAGTAACTGCTCACCCAGGCTACACTTTACAGACCACAGTAACTGCTCACCCAGGCTACACTTTACAGACCACAGTAACTGCTCACCTAGACTACACTTTACAGACCACAGTAACTGCTCACTCAGGCTACACTTTACAGACCACAGTAACTGCTCACCCAGGCTACACTTTACAGACCACAGTAACTGCTCACCCAGACTACACTTCACAGACCACAGTAACTGCTCACTTAGACTACACTTCACAGAACACAGTAACTGCTCACCCAGGCTACACCTTACAGAACACAGTAACTGCTCACCCAGGCTACACTTTACAGACCACAGTAACTGCTCACCCAGGCTACACTTTACAGACCACAGTAACTGCTCACCCAGGCTACACTTTACAGAACGCAGTAACTGCTCACCCAGGCTACACTTTACAGACCACAGTAACTGCTCACTCAGGCTACACTTTACAGACCACAGTAACTGCTCACCCAGACTACACTTTACAGAACACAGTGACTGCTCACTCAGGCTACACTTTACAGACCACAGTAACTGCTCACCCAGGCTACACTTCACAGACCACAGTAACTGCTCACTTAGACTACACTTTACAGAACACAGTAACTGCTCACCCAGGCTACACTTTAAAGAACACAGTAACTGCTCACCTAGACTACACTTTACAGAACACATTAACTGCTCACCCAGGCTACACTTTACAGAACATAGTAACTGCTCACCTAGACTACACTTTACAGACCACAGTAACTGCTCACCCAGGCTACACTTTACAGAACACAGTAACTGCTCACCCAGGCTACACTTTACAGAACACAGTAACTGCTCACCAAGACTACACTTCACAGACCACAGTAACTGCTCACCTAGGCTACACTTTACAGAACACAGTAACTGCTCACTCAGGCTACACTTTTCAGACCACAGTAACTGCTCACCCAGACTACACTTTACAGACCACAGCAACTGCTCACCCAGGCTACACTTCACAGACCACAGTAACTGCTCACTTAGACTACACTTTACAGAACACAGTAACTGCTCACCCAGGCTACACTTTACAGAACACAGTAACTGCTCACCCAGGCTACACTTTACAGAACACAGTAACTGCTCACCCAGGCTACACTTTACAGACCACAGTAACTGCTCACCAAGGCTACACTTTACAGAACACAGTAACTGCTCACCCAGGCTACACTTTACAGACCACAGTAACTGCTCACTCAGGCTACACTTTACAGACCACAGTAACTGCTCACCCAGACTACACTTTACAGACCACAGTAACTGCTCACCCAGGCTACACTTCACAGACCACAGTAACTGCTCACTTAGACTACACTTTACAGAACACAGTAACTGCTCACCCAGGCTACACTTTACAGAACACAGTAACTGCTCACCTAGACTACACTTTACAGAACACATTAACTGCTCACTCAGGCTACACTTTACAGAACACAGTAACTGCTCACCCAGACTACACTTTACAGACCACAGTAACTGCTCACCCAGACTACACTTTACAGAACACAGTAACTGCTCACTCAGGCTACACTTTACAGACCATAGTAACTGCTCACCCAGGCTACACTTCACAGACCACAGTAACTGCTCACTTAGACTACACTTTACAGAACACAGTAACTGCTCACCCAGGCTACACTTTACAGAACACAGTAACTGCTCACCTAGACTACACTTTACAGAACACAGTAACTGCTCACCCAGGCTACACTTTACAGACCACAGTAACTGCTCACTTAGACTACACTTTACAGAACACAGTAACTGCTCACCCAGGCTACACTTTACAGAAGATAGTAACTGCTCACCTATACTACACTTTACAGACCACAGTAACTGCTCACCCAGGCTACACTTTACAGAACATAGTAACTGCTCACCTAGACTACACTTTACAGAACACAGTAACTGCTCACCCAGGCTACACTTTACAGAACACAGTAACTGCTCACCCAGGCTACACTTTACAGACCACAGTAACTGCTCACCCAGGCTACACTTTACAGAACACAGTAACTGCTCACCTGGACTACACTTTACAGACCACAATAACTGCTCACCTAGACTACACTTCACAGACCACAGTAACTGCTCACCTGGACTACACTTCACAGACCACAGTAACTGCTCACCCAGGCTACACTTTACAGACCACAGTAACTGCTCACCCAGGCTACACTTTACAGAACACAGTAACTGCTCAACCAGGCTACACTTTACAGACCACAGTAACTGCTCACCCAGGCTACACTTTACAGAACACAGTAACTGCTCACCTAGACTACACTTTACAGACCAGAGTAACTGCTCACTCAGGCTACACTTTACAGACCACAGTAACTGCTCACCCAGGCTACACTTTACAGACCACAGTAACTGCTCACCCAGACTACACTTCACAGACCACAGTAACTGCTCACTTAGACTACACTTTACAGAACACAGTGACTGCTCACTCAGGCTACACTTTACAGACCACAGTAACTGCTCACCCAGGCTACACTTCACAGACCACAGTAACTGCTCACTTAGACTACACTTTACAGAACACAGTAACTGCTCACCCAGGCTACACTTTACAGAACACAGTAACTGCTCACCCAGGCTACACTTTACAGAACATAGTAACTGCTCACCTAGACTACACTTTACAGACCACAGTAACTGCTCACCCAGGCTACACTTTACAGAACATAGTAACTGCTCACCTAGACTACACTTTACAGACCACAGTAACTGCTCACCTAGGCTACACTTTACAGAACACAGTAACTGCTCACCTAGACTACACTTTACAGAACACAGTAACTGCTCACCCAGGCTACACTTTACAGAACATAGTAACTGCTCACCTAGACTACACTTTACAGACCACAGTAACTGCTCACCTAGGCTACACTTTACAGAACAGAGTAACTGCTCACTCAGGCTACACTTTACAGACCACAGTAACTGCTCACCCAGACTACACTTTACAGACCACAGTAACTGCTCACCCAGGCTACACTTCACAGACCACAGTAACTGCTCACTTAGACTACACTTTACAGAACACAGTAACTGCTCACCCAGGCTACACTTTACAGAACACAGTAACTGCTCACCCAGGCTACACTTTACAGAACACAGTAACTGCTCACCCAGGCTACACTTTACAGACCACAGTAACTGCTCACCCAATCTACACTTTACAGAACACAGTAACTGCTCACCCAGGCTACACTTTACAGACCACAGTAACTGCTCACTCAGGCTACACTTTACAGACCACAGTAACTGCTCACCCAGACTACACTTTACAGACCACAGTAACTGCTCACCCAGGCTACACTTTACAGACCACAGTAACTGCTCACCCAGACTACACTTTACAGAACACAGTAACTGCTCACCCAGGCTACACTTCACAGACCACAGTAACTGCTCACTTAGACTACACTTTACAGAACACAGTAACTGCTCACCCAGGCTACACTTTACAGAACACAGTAACTGCTCACCTAGACTACACTTTACAGAACACAGTAACTGCTCACTCAGGCTACACTTTACAGAACACAGTAACTGCTCACCCAGACTACACTTTACAGACCACAGTAACTGCTCACCCAGACTACACTTTACAGAACACAGTAACTGCTCACTCAGGCTACACTTTACAGACCATAGTAACTGCTCACCCAGGCTACACTTCACAGACCACAGTAACTGCTCACTTAGACTACACTTTACAGAACACAGTAACTGCTCACCCAGGCTACACTTTACAGAACACAGTAACTGCTCACCTAGACTACACTTTACAGAACACAGTAACTGCTCACCCAGGCTACACTTTACAGACCACAGTAACTGCTCACTTAGACTACACTTTACAGAACACAGTAACTGCTCACCCAGGCTACACTCTACAGAACATAGTAACTGCTCACCTAGACTACACTTTACAGACCACAGTAACTGCTCACCCAGGCTACACTTTACAGAACATAGTAACTGCTCACCTAGACTACACTTTACAGAACACAGTAACTGCTCACCCAGGCTACACTTTACAGACCACAGTAACTGCTCACCGAGACTACACTTCACAGACCACAGTAACTGCTCACCTGGACTACACTTCACAGACCACAGTAACTGCTCACCCAGACTACACTTTACAGAACACAGTAACTGCTCACCCAGACTACACTTCACAGACCACGCTAACTGCTCACCTAGACTACACTTCACAGAACACAGTAACTGCTCACCGAGACTACACTTTACAGACCACAGTAACTGCTCACCTTGACTACACTTTACAGACCACAGTAACTGCTCACCCAGGCTACACTTTACAGACCACAGTAACTGCTCACCTAGACTACACTTCACAGAACACAGTAACTGCTCACCTAGACTACACTTCACAGACCACAGTAACTGCTCACCTACAATACACTTCACAGACCACAGTAACTGCTCACCGAGACTACACTTCACAGACCACAGTAACTGCTCACCTGGACTACACTTTGCAGAACCGGCAAATGCTCACCTAGACTACACTTCACAGACCACAGTTACTGCTCACCCAGACTACACTTCACAGACCGCAGTAACTGCTCACCCAGACTACACTTCACAGACCACAGTGACTGCTCACCCAGACTACACTTCACAGACCACGCTAACTACTCATTAACTACGCCTCACGGTCAGCGATCTTAGTGGTTTATAACACTTTACATTTTCTACCTTGATACAAAATCTCCCCTACACATAATTTAATGTATCCAGATTTAGTGCATTAGTTGCACACCTGATGACCTCGACACTGCACCTAGGCGTGTAGATAACAGTTCATAATTTCGTTACCAACGACTCGGAAACTTCTTCCCGGTTCAAAGTGCATAGCACGTACCCGCGAAATAACACTTCACCAGTTACGTGTTGATCTGCAGTCACTTTGTAGAATGCGTACACATGTTTGCTTTCCACAGTATCGATATCACTGCAATTTATCAAAGTTCTTACCTCTCCTTTTTTCGTTTCTCGTTTGACCTGTCAGATGCTCCCAAATTACCGTACTTCCTCAATACAGTGTATGTATGTATTATTCGGACACTTTCTACCCATTAACTGTATTCAGGAAGATAATAATGACTGGATCCAGGATTGGTGCAGCTTTACCGAAATGCATGCTCTGTAGATACAGAGGATTGGGTAAAGAGTGTCTGAAAGAAATATTTGTGCTAGCGTTTATTCGAGGAAATGCGGTATAAGATAATAGCACTCTTCTGGGCTTTTATTCCCAGTGTTTGCACTTTATAAACTGAAGTGACTGTTCCCACGTGCGTACCTTATACCGACACATGTTACAAGTTCCCGATACGCATATAGATAAAAGCGACAAAACCCTCTATACATCCGTAAGAAATCACTGCTAAAAGTAAAGAGTCGATTGTACAGGTTCGACTATGTTATGAGCATGTGTTTGTTTGTTTATCTCATCAATTTTGCTGTATGACGGCTATCTGTAAATAAGATCAAAGATGTGCTTATGAATCACTATGACATAGTGGTGATACCGGGAGTTCGAACAAAGGTGACCGTATCCTGCCCCACCGGTATCACCCGTCATAAATGCATACAAAAGCTAGTCAATTTGTCACCTGAAAGAACGTTCGGGAACGTATGGTATAAGTCAAAATGCGGAATTGCATCTGAGATCACTTTCTGCCACTGTCACTGATGCGTCAAACTTTGAAATGCCCTTCACATGTCTAGCATAAACGTTTTTGAAACCTTTACTGAGATCCTGAATGTTGTAACTTTGATCGAACAACTTATGAGCATGCGAGGTATAGTATAACGCTTGTATTTCACCGTAGAAGCAGTGTGCATTATTACGAAAATACATGCTTTATCATACATCTACCATCCGTTGTTGCTCTTCCGTGTCAGTTGGGTGAGAACCGGATCTAAATGTAGAAGTCATTTACTAGAAACTAGAGCGTGAAGTAGTCTGTAAATGTTGTTTCAAGAAGGAGCGAGTGAGGTGGGGTCTACGCCGCTTTGAACAATACTTTATGATATCACGGGCTGTCTGCTTAATGGGGAGGAAATCCCGAAGTAATGCAGGTAACTAACATTTACAACTTGTTTCTTATAAGAGACCTTACTCTGTGAGAGTTGGTTTCGAATCCGTATGGGACTCGATCCAAAAGGTACTTGAATCTGTACTCAACTGAGCAGAAATGAAATCCCAAATATGACAAATGTTACAACACTTTCTTAAATCTTTTATTTACTTTGGTTCCGAATGTCTGAAGAAGATAGTCAAGTGTCGAAATGAATATATATTTTACTTTTCAACCTGAAAATGTTGTTTTTTTTAAGTTGAGTTAAAATACTTTCAAGTCTTAGTATATTTTCAGTTTTGTTTTGATCTAGACAGTTAGTTCAAAGGCATTGATACACATGTAAATAAATATGTTTTCAAAGCAACATTGCATACACACCCAACTCACTCACTCACTTAAACTGACTACACGTCGTGTGTTATATTTGATTCTCAAACTCTCAACTTTAAATTCTATCATTGGAAATTTTCCCTTTCATTAACATACTGTCATTTTCACTTTTTAATTCCACGGTTGCAGGTTTATCACAATGGCACGTGATAATTACGTTGAGGACCTCACCTTAGAGGCTTCTTGAGCACATCCATGAGAAGGTGAAGGCCTCCGTCCGCCCTCAGGTCAACGTGGAGACGGCCAAACAGTTAGAAGAGAACATTCGACAAAAATTGGAAAAAGCCTTGAACAAGTCTCTGAATAATCTAGAAAGAAGGTTCTTCAAGTACGCAGACAAGTGTGTAGACGCCTCTGGAAACAGGCAGTTTAAACAGATCTCAAGATTCATATCAAGGGCTGAGAACGACGTGGACGCCAACTTTAATGAAAGTCAAACACAAACGGGAATCGGTAAGTTTACCAACGACCATCGGATATTGTATCTTCTACTGGAACGCGTCAGGGTGAGAGAGAATACCTTGCTGACCCGAGGTGAGAGCGATTGTCCCTGGGTGAGAGCGATTGCCCCGGGGTGAGACCGATTGTCCCGGGGTGAGACCGATTGTCCCGGGTGAGAGCGATTGTCCCAGGAGGAGGTGGGTGGGGTGAGTGGCGGTGGAGAGCGATTGTCCCGGGTGAGAGCGATTGTCCTGGGTGAGAGCGATTGCCCCGGGGTGAGACCGATTGTCCTGGGTGAGAGCGATTGTCCCGGGTGAGAGGGATTGGTCCCGGGGTGAGAGCGATTGTCCCGGGTGAGAGTGATTGCCCCGGGGGTGAGAGCGATTGTCCCGGGTGAGAGCGATTGTCCCGGGTGAGAGCGATTGTCCCGGGGTGAGGGATTGTCCTTCAAGCGTCCAACCTACGTTAGTTGATGTGCGTGGGTTAGGTAATACGCTGTTTTCTTTCAATAACCCTATCCTGCTTGAGGCATTCCAGTTTTGCTTGGGATTCCCAGAAAACCCTAAGCAAACAGTTTGTCAGCTTGTGGAACAGAGCCCTTGTTGGGATATATTAGATGTCTCCACGCCAAATTCAAATTAACAGATGATTGAACGCCGGCATTTCTGCGCGGAGAAATAGGCTACCTGGTTATTTACTGGGGCGATTGCGGCCATTACAGCATGGACATTGAATTTAGGGCTACGCAGCTGAGTGGCACGACGTTGTGATACGTCATTTTTACGTCGCCGCAAAGGGTTTAAGTTATTTGATACCAACGTATTTTACGTTGTCTTGACGATTCCTATTTAACGTTAATGGTCCGAATAGTTACTGTATTTGTTTTGGTCGTGTTTTCTGAAGCTGTGGCTGAATGGTGAAGAAGAATCCCAAAGTGAAGGAAACGTTTTACAGAAAACTCTATCGTGACACGGTTATAAGAAACGTTGTTTTAACGTTGTGAGAGACAAAAGCATGTGCTGGTTTCCCAACGTAAATTTACAGCATTTATTTATTACGTTGTATGACATATCGTTATAAATAATAATCACCCATTCTCAATACAAGTGCGCAATTACTAAAAATTCACGCCGTCGCCATATGCAATACATTTCCGGTGAATGCTTGAACGAAACGTTACAATATACGATTGATTTGAATTTAAAATCGAAGTGGCAACATAGTAATCAACGTTAGTGTCATGCTTTTGCGGTCTCATAGCGGCCAATGCCCCAGCTAGAGGGCGGGAAAATAGGAATGTCGCCAACAGGAGATGGGTATATCGACTACGTTAGTGAGATGACATACCGGTTCGGAAGCGAAACAAGTATCTAATGATAGCACAGATCTATCTAGACAGCTTTTAAGAAGCCATACTGTTAAGCGTTTTCCTATGAACTCTTTAAAAATGAAATGTTCCTATGTCGCTGTTTCATGTATTCTACGTTATGGACTATATTCAGCTGAAATTCAATTCAGACGCAGTGAACATCTGTATTATCGCATAGTTAGTTTTTCATTTGTGGAATAAAAGAAAAAAATATTTTATATAGCGTCTTTGCATATACTTGGTACATAACTTTCTATTAAAAAATAACCATGGTTAAGGATGTATTATTACACGTAATGGCCTTTCTGGCAAAGTAAGAAGAAAATAACGCGTCAAAATCTCATACATATAGGTTGGTTAGGTGCTAGCAATACGTAACGCGGG